>NW_024870852.1:18505000-18807500 GCF_019054845.1 Dipodomys spectabilis
CTGGGTCACATTTTACTAATCCTTTATCTAAAAGCATTTTATTTATTTATTTATTTATATATACACATATATATTATATACACATACATATCCCTTTCATATACATATAAAAGTTTATATATTATATATTACTGTATAGTATATAATATATATTATTCTAGAATTTTTTTTCTGCCAGTTGTTGGGGCTGAACTCTGGGCCTGGGCACTGTCCCTCAACTCTTCTGCTTAAGGCTAGTGCCCTACCACTTGAACCATAGCACTACTTCTGGCTTTTTTCTGCTTACGTGGTGCTGAAGAATCAAACCCAAGGCCTCATGTATGCAAGGCAAGCACTGTACCACTGAGCCAACTTCCCAACCCCTATTCTAGAATATTATATACGACATATTATATGTTATTCTAGAGCATGCAAGAAAATATATAAAATTTAGATCATTATTTTTCAGATTTAGATTTCAGCAAAGGACCCTGAACACTTAGTTCCTCATTTACCCCTCCTTATAGATCAAAAAACTGGAAAATCATATTACCGTGTCTCAGACAGATACTGAGGCTTCTTATGCAACAAGATTCACCTAAGACCACACAGCTAGGATGTGGTAAGGCCAGGACTCTAACTGGAGCTATGTGATTTCTGGTACAGAGGCTTTCCAGTTGAGCCTAAAATGATTCTAAAGAATGAAATGCCACCTTTCATTCAGGAAATGTCAGAAAATGCCATTTTTATTCTAAAAAAATCAGCAGCAATGAATTCAAATTTACAAGTAAGATGTTCACTAGAGCCCTTTTTATAATAGTAAAATATCAGAAGCAGTTTGAATGTTCAATATTAGAGGTAAGGTTGAACAAATTAAGATGTCACTGTTGAAAATAATGTTCATAAGATTGTATAATGACATTGGAAAGTATTCCCAATCATTTTATTTTTTTAACAAAACCTGAAAGCAAATGGTAGTGAATTTCTGGCTCTGTCATTTTAACATCAATTTAAATATATAAAATCTCTGGAAGAAAATACTGCAATTGTTTATAAATATTTCCCTGATCTAGGACTAAGGGGAAATTATGGTTCTACCAAACTTTACTTGATATTTATATTTGACTTTTACAATCTGATAAATAAAAATCTGACAATTGATGAAAAGCAGTTTATTCTTAGTTTTTCTTCTCTCTTATGTTGCATTTCATTTATTTTTTTCTTATAGGTTTAAGTTGTTCATAAGTGAAAAAATTTTAAAGCAACCATTTCATAAGACCAAGATATACAGGTGGTAAACTGGATGGCCTAAGTATATTAAATGCATATGTGGAAATGTCACAAGGAAACCCTTTTGTATAATTAATATATGCTAATGTAAAAAAGTAGCCAGGAAGAGTTCTACACCACAGAGGCCACATTTGACTCCAGTTGCTCTCTCTAGCCTATATAGAAGGCTGGAACAATGGTTCTTTGAATATTCCAAACCAGCCCCTTAAGAATCCAGATATTCATGAATCCCAACCTGGGTTATAGGTCCTCTTGAGAAAAAGAGAACCTTGTTCAACCACTCTAGAAATCAGTTTTGAGATACCTAATTTTAAAAAACTAAACACAGAACTACCCTGTGATCCAGCAATATCACTCTTGGGCATTTATCCAAAAGATTACAGACCAGGATACAATAAAGCCACTTGCACAACGATGTTCATTGCTACACTCTTCACCATAGCCAAGGTATGGAATCATCCCCTCAAGGGACTAATGGATCAAGAAAATGTGGTATACAGACACGATGGAATTTCATTCATCCATTAGACTGAGTGCTATTGGATCATGTGCCAAGAAATGGACAGCCCGGGCTTTCCACAGCCACCACAGAGTCACAAGGGCCTAAGTGAGAAAATAATGAAGTCACAAACTCCATAAAGGATCTGAAGAGTGCCCCTGCCATTGCAACCAGCAATGACACTAGGTACCCCTTTCTCTATTACTCCCAGATTTATACTCCAAAAAGCTACCTTGGAAATTAGTTGCCTACTTCTGAGCTAAAGGAAGACACTGTATATGTGTGTTGCTCTGTGTGTTGCTGTGTGTGTGATTGTGTGCATATACATGTGTGTGTATGATCTCTGTTTTATTTTTGCTGCCCATCAGAGGGGATCAAAGATAGGTACCAATGGCTGGCACAGTCTTTTAGCTCATGCCAGTCCTACCACCTTCCTCAATCAGGCTATTTTTGTGTGCACAACAACGTTTTGCACATTATTGCAAGATGTTTTAAGCAAATTTTTGTACTGGAATTTGGTATTTCTGTCTACCAACACAGATAGAGCAAGATATAAACATCATAGACATACTGCTTGATAGATTTTCATAAACACTCTGTGATTATGGCTGGCCGAATCAAGCAATCAGTAGGCCCAGCACCCCAAAATACCTTTTCATGCTGTTCTCTCTCATCCAGCACCCTATTCCAAAGTACTGAGTGTAGTCACTGCTATCACCACAGATGTTCTAGGCCTGTGTCTGAAAGGATCACTAGTGGGATCATACACTTTTGTCACCTATATATGGCTTCTCTCACCCCAAATTGAGAATCACCCATTCTGTTATATGAAGTCATTCATTGACTTTGCCTGGATAGCATTTTCTTTGGCAAAGTACATCACATCTGATCCATTCTATGGTGAGTTTCCAAGTTGTTTCCAGTCTTCAATTTTTACAGAGTGCTGCAGAGAACATTATATCCCTTTATGAGTAAACGTGTTTCCTGACTGTTTTTGGATATCTATGGAAGAAGGAGGCTGTGCTTCTTAAATTATGCGTTTGTTTAGCTAATTATGTCTCCCTAATTTATTCTTCCAGTAGCGGCGTATGAGAGTTTCAGGTGCTCCACACCCTCACCAATATTTGGCATGGTGTTGCTATCATTTAATGAACATGGTGGATGCACATAGAAATTTCACTGTAGCTTTTCTTTATATTTCCTAATGAGAGTCAGCAAACTTACATATGCATAGTCCACTTAACTATCCCTCTCTGGGAAAATGCTTCTTCAAGTCCCATACCACCAGGATGCTTTATTTTTCTGAGGCAAGTCTTGATTATCTATATCTAGGCTAGTGGCAGAAACAGGGAAAATTTTAAAATGGCAATTTTTTTAAAAATTCAGATTTATCTTTGGTTTTTGGTTTTATGCTAGTATTTAAACAAAAATGCCCTTGAACTTTTTTTTAATAGTAACATCATCCATAGAGAGGCTTAAGAAAACAAAGCACTCATTTAGTGACCACTTACTAGGTGGCAAGCATTTTGTCAGTTTACATCAATCTCATAAGGATCCTCTGAGGAAACTGAAGTTCAGAGAAGCTGAACCATGTGTCCAACACTAAACAGCTACTATATAACTCAACTAAAAGACAACCCCAGGCCTGGGTCTCCAGAATTTGTGATCTAGATCATCACACTATTCCTCCTCAGTATAAAATTCTTATTGTGTCTGACCTTCAGTGCCCTTTAGACTCCTCCAGAGGGCCTGTAAAAACAGAGTTGGGCCCAGAGCTGACTTTCTGATTCAACATTCTGGGGAGAAGTCAGTCTGTTCCTAGGAGTTACACTTTTGAGAATCAATGTTCTCAAGATGGTAACCACCTCTGCTTTGTCTCTGCATCCCAAGGCCCTGGCCCAGTGCTTGGTAGAAGCCCCCAACATGCAAGTGGTTGTTGAACATCTGCTGCCCCTCCCCCCCCCCGGCCTTCCATGCTGGCATAGGCAGCTGAGACTCTGGTGACTTACCAAACATGAGTGAAACCTGTGATACCCCTGTGTCTCTGAGGGCCCACCGAGAAGTCATTAAATGCTCTCTTCCAGAAAGACCTAACCATGATATCACTGACTCCCTCTCCTCCTTTTCATCAAGGTACAAAACAACTGACGCACCAGCAAGACTAACATTGCTTTCCCAGGTTGTAGAGTCATTTCTGGCAATGAAGCTACTATCTTTGGTACCTGGATGATGCCATGGCTAGAGATGCATTTGAGCAAACAAGACCCTAAACTTTGCTGCTGACTGGAATGCATATGATGGCAGAAGTTGTCAACTGTCCCCTTGAATCTATTCTCTGAGTGACAGAACTCCAGATTTTAGCCAGATACTCTGTCGCCCAGATAAAAGACTAATTCTTTATATCTGTATTACCACATGATTATGGTCTGAACAAGAAGACAGAGAGGCATATCTTCCATGTTGTCTCAAAAGAGGAAGGAATATGCCCTTCTATCTGACTTCTTCTATCCTACCACTATATATGAGTTGGCTGGAACTCAAGCCAGTCAGTCACCTTGGACCATGAACTTCAGAGCCACAAACCCTAAATAATATAAGAGCAAAATGAAAAAAGGTCTGGGATTTTCTCAATTGGTCAGTATCATGGACCAGATAGATTGTCTCTTTTATGGTGATCAATTTTTAACTTGTTTAAACCATTTCCTATGTATACAGCTGAATTTCATCTTAACTAGTACACAGATGGTAACAGACCCAATGATCCTGCCAAAAGAGTGCAGAATGAGGTTGATTTCCCTCTTCTACTATACCTTCTGGAAATCCAGTTCAGTTCTTTGAGCCTCAATCTCCCCAATTATAAAATAGGAAGAAACCTGAGCTATAATTGTTTCACAAGGCTTTTGTGTGCCATGAGTATTACTCATTTCAGACACAAAAGTCAGACAAAGGTGGGAAGGACTTTATTTCTTACAAGTAAGAGCTATTTTCCAAAGAGGAAAAAAAATGAAGTAGAGAACATCACATATAAGAAGTCTCTCCTAGCCAGGCACTACAGGTTCATGCATATAATCCTAGCTACTCAGGAGGTTGAGATCTGAGGATCATGGTTTGAAACCAGACCAGGCTGAAAAGTCCCTAGTGAGCCTCTTACCTCGAATTAACCACCAGAAAACCAGAAGTGGTGCTGTGGCTCGAAGTGGTAGAGCACTAGCCTTGAGCAAAAAAACTCAAGGACAGTGTCCAGGCCCTGAGTTCAAGCCCCACCATCACCACCACCACCACCACCAACAACAACAACAACAGTCTCTCCTAATTATGGAGAAGAGAAGGAAGGGGATGAACAGTTTCTCTGCTCTTCTATGCCAAGTCACCTCTGCCATTTATTTGCAGGTCATCCCTTATTTTTCCAAATGAGGGTTTAATTTTGTTGTAACATCATTATTACAACTAAATATTTATTGGGATGAATATCAATTGACTTTTAGAAATAAAGATTTGAAATTTATGAGCAAACACAGAGTAATACAATAATTGCAAATTTCACAAGGCAGCTTTTTAATCAATGGCTGTTTAGTAATGATATAAACTCACGTGTTTCTTGGGAGACCTGGTCAATGATAAATTATATTCTGCACATACAGCAATCTGGCAACATCTCCACACTGGCGTTGCCTCTTCCACAGAGTGATAAAGGCCAGAGATTAATCCCAGACTGGCACTCCCTGGCCAGGCATTTGGACTTCAGTTCACTCATCAGTCTGGCTGTGCTGAGACTTAATGAGTGTTCATAGAAAACGTAATTCAGAAGATAAATCACCTGGAAGGAAAACTTCATAGACAACTCAAAGACACACTGTTCTGTACATAGGTAACAGAAACAAACATGTTTACCCATCCACCAGGAAACTACCAAGCCCCTCCAGGATATCATTCTGCACCAATGCAGGAGCCAGGACATCTGTCCTTCTGGAAGGTTTGGAAAGGGTACAGTTGGTGATAAATGATAATCCATGCCAATAAACTAATTAAATGGGGCTAGGCTATTAGAAGTAAATATTTGACATTCCTGAACTAATACAGAACATTCAAAGAGCAGAATGCTATGACAAGAAATGTATGAGCAAAGTATTATCCTACTTCTATTTTATTTTTTAAAAATGAGGGTCTACCCTGGTATTGTATATATGTTATCTGAGTTAGGGAAGGGAAAAGCAACAACAGAATAGTTAGACAAAGAACAAGGGGGGAACAATGCAACAGTGATATTCACAAGACAATATGTTGGAAATATCTGTACAACTTGGGGGAGTGGGGGGAGGGAAAGTAGGAGAAAAATGAGGGAAGGGGTAATAAGTTTGACAAGAAATGCACTTATTACCTTACTTATGTAACTGTAACCCCTCTCTACACACCTTTACAATAAAAAAAAAAATCCAGCCTACAAAAAAGAAAACTGAGGGCCTAAAGAGAAAAGGTGACTTGCTTAAAAACAGAAAATCAACTAGATTTAGGATTTGAACTCAAAACTTAGGTGGCATCAAATTCTATCATGGGTCTCCTACCCATGCTGAGTAATAACTCACCCAAGAGCTCAGGACAGAAATTCTCACAGCAGAATCTCTCCAGCCCAACAAAGAAGGCTGGTTAAAGGAACACTGTGTAGCTAACTTCAATGCTCCACTGTAGAGCATTTGCCATGCTTAAACACAGACTTGAGCAGATTCCCATTTCCATTTCTAAGCGATAAGCGTTGGTAGGATTTTTACTCTGAAAGAAGTCTTAAATCAATCATGTGTGCCCTTGTTCATTTGAAATCCATTCTTTGTCTTTTCAAGACCGGCCAACTCCAAGAGGACCTATTACAAGCTTGGCCTCTATTAGAAGGAAGGTGCTGAATGGGACTGTGAAGGCTTGGGGGCAGAGGGAGGGCTCTATCACAAACCCACACATACTGGTAACGAATTAAAGAGCTCCTCCGTGAGCTCAGTGATTACATTTCAACTTCCTTTATATTAATTATTAATGGCAAATTATGTTTCTGAATAGGAAAGTCATAGATAGTGGCTTAATGAAAATAGGTTAGAGAAGCATTCTATTGAAGGAAATTGATTCAAAAAATGAAAGACATTTGGGAGAAGGTTTGTCAAAAATGTAATGAAGTAAGGAAGCATGGTGCATCTAGTCATTGTGAATATGTGTGCTGGAAAGGAATAGAGAGTAGTTAAGACCTGGTCTGAAACAAAGGGACTTTATAGAGGAGATAATGTTTAATCTGCATTCTCTCTCTGTGTCTCTCTGTGTCTCTGTCCCTCTGTCCCTCTCTCTCTTCTCTCTCTCCTCCTCTCTTCCCTCTCTCTCTCTCCTCCCTCTCCCCCCCCCCCCCCCGCCTCTCTCTCTGGGATTGGGCACTATCCCTTAGATTTTTTTCACTCAAGGCTAGCACTCTCTCACTTGAGGCACATCTCCCCTTCAGGCTTTTTTTGCTGGCTTACTTGTCTTTTCTGTTCAGTTTGGCTTCTAACTGCAATCCTCAGATCTCTGCCTCCTGAGTCACTAGGATTACAGGCATGAACCATCATTGCCCATCTCCTTGTTTCTCTCATGCTAGAGTATTTTGCTCCTGGAGGACCTTGCATGAGAAAGGAAAAGATTTTAGCTGAACTCTAGCTTTTTTACCTGGACTTCTTAGCAATGTGGAAGGATTTAACAAACATCACAGCATAGGCATCACATCCACACTGCTCTGCTTCTGATGGCTGGAGCCTGACCCAGCCTACGAATGCCAGACTTAGGCTAATCTCCACCTTCCACTTGGTTGTAATGCATCTCATTCTGATTGACTGGTTGATTTCCCCCACCCCCAATCTTCTTCCCATGCCTGCACATCTGCATACATGAAGACACAGCTGGCTTTTCTGTGCTGACGACTGCCCTGGAACTGTGTGCATTTAGGCCATGTTTCTTTCTTTCCACAGGAGAACCAATGGCCAGGGTTGGAGCTGGGCTTTATTCCCAGATGTGAGGATAGGGAGGCGATGGCAGTCAGATAGAGCACGTGGGAGGACAGCAGGGCTGCCTACTGCACAAAGCAGGGTGAGTCTGCAGCCGATAATCCTGTTCATGTAGAGGAAGACACCCCCAGCCCTTCACCGGGCTAGCAATGTCTTCCATTGGACACAGAGATGGGCGGGTCATGAAGAAGGACAAATTGGATCAACAATGGACAGAGATATTTTAATAATGAGAGATGAAGGAACAGTTTACTGTTAACTGATCTACACTCAGTTATTTCCTGCACCACCTGCCGCCATCGACCCCATCTTTCCCATCTCAGATTCAAACCCCCACAACAAGCCAGGAAGCTTGTTGCTCTTCATCTTCTTGAGGTTGTCAACTACTCCTCCTTCTACCTGACCCAGCACAGCCTCTATGGGGTCCCCAAAGTAGTGAGGTGGGAAGGGTAGAAGAATCTCCCCTCCCCTGGATACACCACCAAAGGAGAGAGTCCATCTGTGAGAAGAAGCCACTCTGGTATGAAGAGGGATGTGGGGGTACCAGGCTCCCCATTTTCAACCCCAACACAAACAGATCTGAGCTCTAAGGGAATAAGAATACCAAGTTCTTGGCTTCACTGACCTCCAGCACATTTGAAAGAATCATAAGTAAAACCACATATCAGACTGTAGACCAACCAGCCTGAAGCCCACTCTAAAATTCTGACCTGGCTGTGGCCTCAGGTTTCCAAGTGAAGGAGATACCCGTATATTTCAGCCACCTCCCTTCCTCCACACTGCCCGCCTCAGTCGGGAGTCCCCATTCACTCACCCCACACATGCATCAAGGTAAACTCCCTCTTGCCACAGCTTAAAAGTCATTCTTTTTTGCATAATCTATGCATGCATGTTTCTATACACACAGACAGATCTGCAAGTCTGTGTTCATACATGTTTATGTGTGTGTGTGTGTGTTTAGCTATAAGCATTCCCCATGAGGACCCTGGCTTGCATTACCTATTCTCTCAGTGAGACATAACCTATAATTAAGCCTTGACTCTGGACAAGGGGTTCAGTGTGGAGGCTGAAGGCAGGGACAGCATGTCCAGTATTGTATAGGAGGCTCTAATGTTCAATGCTGGAGAGATCTAGGGGCCTCTCCATGTTACAAGCTAATCTCAACCTCTGGTAACTCTTCTCACCAACCCTATCCTCTTTCTGCCCTGATGGAGGAACTCACTGGCCCATGATGCTCTGCTCACTGTCTCCCTTCCCCACCTGATCACCCACAGGTAGCCTGTAGCTTCCTCGCTTCTCCTCCAGCTGCACCACTCAGACGCCACACAGTCCATTAGGGGAGAATGTGTAATTCAGAGCCCAGAGAACATTGAGAAAGAGAATAAACTGAGGGAGATTAGGACAAAGTACAAAGCTGTGCTTGTCAGACAAGGATGGGAAGAAAACGAGAGAAGTTGTGCAATATCCAGTTGGATTCCCATTCACAGTCTTTGATAGACCATAGACAGGAGTAAGCAGTCTACCACTTTCCCCATCTCTTTATGCTGCTACAGCACAAAGTCATTCAGAGACTCAGCCGGATGGCTGTAGAGGTCTATAAGGGTATGAGAAAGGGTTCATCCCACCAAAACACAAAGAGAGAAAGGAAAAGAAGAAAACACGTGATCTCTCGCCTTCTTCCTCACCCCATCCTCCCATCCCAGAACAAGGTATGTCAAATAAAAGCAGAAAATAAAAAGAACTCTGGTGTCAATCCAAGAGAACTGTTCATAAGCTAAACCCATCCATCCAACAGCCATGGGACCCAAGAGAACTTTCAGTTGCCACAGGAACAAGTGACATCCCCTCCCCTCTCCATCTACATACAAGGTTCTGAAGAGATCACATTCTGGAGCAAAAAAAAAAAACCCTCAAAACTAATTCTTCTCATATTACAAAATATAAAAGTAGAACACCCTCAAGAGACCCTGGAGTGATACCACTTCTGAAAATAATCTACCAAATCCTTGACCAGAGGAGGCACAGGAAATAAGGAGTAATCTGTCCATCGTGCTTATGAGAATAAAAAAGGTGTGGTTCCTCCAATTCAGCACAGAGACAGCTGGAGAGATGAAGAGACAAAAATATAACAAGACTTAGTGAGATGGGAGAGATTTATAAAACACAACAAAAGGGCGTGTGCAATACTAAAAGCAATATATTTTCGGTGGAAAGGGTGGTAGGAATTAATGAAATAGAAAAAAAAAATTTTAATCTAGAAACAAGCCAGAGCATACGTAACAAAGTGGGTTCTTCAGTCATTGGCACAGAGGCAGCTGGCTAGGCATCTGGATCCAAATGAAGGCAAGGCTCTCTTCACATCTACAATAAACCCTGCAGCTCCCAGGCTGCACCTGCCTGGCACAGGTGCTAGCAGCAGCAATTGCTGGCTTGCACCCTAAGAAGGACCCCAAATTGTCCCTGGGCATTCCTAAGAGGTCTTTCATCCCAGCACACCCCATCCAACCTCCATGGTTTCTTGTCAGACTCTGATCCCACCCCTTCTCTGCGGAGAGTCCCCTAACCTGGTTTCACAGCTGTCCTGGGGTTCCCCCACCACCACCATCCCAGGATAAGCTTCAATTTGAATCATGCCAAAACTGGGACCGGGATCCCAACTCCTGCAGGATTCCAGGAGATCACAGGTTTTGTTTTCTTTTTCTCTCCGATATGTGACAGTCATAGTGAAATGACCCTTTACACTTTACGTTGGAAATCTCCAAATTCATCTGTAATAATTACACACTGTTTCTACAATAATTTGAGAACACTTACAACAGAGAAAAGACAACAGGATATCCCTTAATGAAATGTAAGTCAAATAAAAACATGCTATTTTAAAAAAATTTTAATCTTACTTTTGCCAAAGAATGATCCCTCAAACATTCAGGCCTACCTTGCTTCATAGGTGATTTATTTAGGTAAGTTTTTTTATTATTTTTAAACCAAGCCAGCATAATATTGATAACAGCAGTTGATAAAACAAATGACTCAAAATCAATCTAACTTATAAATATAAACCAAAATCCTAATTAAAAATGTAGAAAATAAGAGTCTAGAAAAGTACTGCTAAAAATAACATCTCATTGGTATAATTCCTCAGAAAGGCCAGCTCACCTCCAACACAATGGATACCAGGAAATGTGTACTTGACAGGAAGAGTGGAGGGAGGCAGATGAAGAGAGGAAGGGGGGAGAATGCAATCATAAAATTCAATATATACCCTATAAAATTAAGACAATTGAGGGAAGGGTTGGGGTTGGGAGAGATGGGGGAGAACGATGAAAGGGTGACATTGAGCAAGATACTCTATATTCATAAAGCGCTCCATTGCACGGCAACTCCTCTTTACAGCTACTTAAAAATAATAAGAATATATTAAAAGAAAATAAATAAAACCTAACTTGCTAATGCCAAAATAGAAGAAGAAGAAGAGGAGGAGGAGGAGGAGGAGGAGGAGGAGGAGGAGGAGGAGGAGGAGGAGGGGGAGGAGGAGGGGGAGGAGGAGGAGGAAGAGTCCTAATAGGGCTCATCCTCAGGACAGAGCCTATTAAAATAAACACTATATTAATATATTTTAAAGAGCCAAGTGTTTCAAGATTAACTGGATACCCAAAAAATGTACCTAATCAAATTTCCCATATATGTCTAAGCAAATAAGGAGAATAAAAAATCTTGGTATGTTAGAATAGGACTCTTGCTTAACTCAATGAAGAAAAAAAAGCACACACCACCATCACAACCACTACCACCACCACAAAACAGGCAACACAGCACTCAAGGGAGAAACCCTGGAGAAGATCCCATTAGAGAAAGAACACACAAGGATGCTCATTAACCCCGCTGTTGCTTTACTAGTCCGCTGAGTACCTGCCAATGCAAGTAGATAAGAACAGGGTAAGTACTAGAATTTGAAAGAGAGAGAATGAAACTATAGGTGGCTCATGATGCTTGAGTGCTCTTATTAAAGAAGTATTTTGTTATTGTAGAGGTCCTATATAGAGGCGTTACCGTTACATGACTCAGGCAATGAGTACAAATCTTTTTGGACCATATCTCCTCTTCCCTTGTTCTCTCACAGTTTTTCCCTCCCATCCCACCCTCAAGATGTACAGTTTTTTTTGCACAGTGTCTAGTGAGAATCACTGTTGTACTTGTTCACTCTTTGCTCCACCTTTTCTGTGCCCACCTTACCCTCCCAAACTCAAACTAACAAACAAGACAAAAGGAAAAGGAAACAAAAATAGCAACAACAGCAACTTAAAACAAACTCCTGTTTCCTTTACTTGGAGTCCAACTTGTCAAATATTATTGTCTATGATCATATACACATAGCTATCAAGCCTTTGTGATCTGCTCCTAGGCATATCCTCCTTTGGTCCCAATGTGTGAATGTCTAGAGGCCTGTATAATGTATTATGTTCCAGTATATATATATATATATATATATATATATATATATATGTATACATACATTCATACATTTGTATATATACACACACACATATATGTATACATATATATGTATATATACATATGTACGAATGTATGTGTACATATATACATATATATGTATATATACATATGTACGAATGTATGTGTACATATATGCATATATATGTACATATATACTGTACATACATATGTATTTATGTATGTCTGTTTGTAGACTTATACACACATTCTAGTTACCACAAATGAGAGAAACCATGCAACCAACCCGTTTCTTCGGATCTGGCTTACTTTGCGTAATATAATTTTTTCCAAGAACCACATGATCATCTCAATAGATGTTTAAATACTTTTAAAAAAAACTAAGAAGCTGGTTTAAAAAATGAGATATCAGTAAGAGATTAAAAAAAAAAAAAAAACAGGTGTCAGTGGCTCACGGCTGTAATTCTAGTTACTCAGGAGGTTGAAATCTGAGGATTGAAGTTTAAAGCCAGCCTAGGCAGAAAAGTTCAGAGACGCTTATCACCAATAAACTACCAAAAATCCAGAAATAGTACTGTGGCTCAAACCGGTAGAGCACTAGCTTTGAGCACAAAAGCTCCGGAAAAGTACCTAGGCCCTATGTTCAAGCCCCAGGACCAACACACATACACACACACACACACACACACACACACACACACACACACACACACACACACCAGTAGTTTTTATACCAAAAATAATCATATGGGAAAAGCCAGAAGAGACACTTCTCAAAAGCACAGAAATAAATTACAAAACTATTTTGGAATAAACAAGAAATGTACTCATTACCTTACTGATATAACCTCTCTGTACAACATCTTTACAAGAGAATAAAATTTAGAAAATTCTTTTTTAAAAATCTGCATGTCTAGAGAGTTGTCTAGAAGACAAAGGAATTTCTGAATCCATTGGCCATGTTGGTGTATTACCCAATTTTATGACATTACAGAGGATGACAGAGGTGAGCCCCACCAAAAACCCGAACTTATGAGCCATAACAACATGACTCTGAAATCTGTCTGGAAGAATAAACTCAGCAAGAATAGTCAAGGAAAAAAAATGTGAAAATTTCATTACTTTAAGGATTTAGGGTGACTTGCCCTTCAAATAATAAAACATATTCTATTACTGTAGTGCAGAAAGAGAAGAAATATAAGCAAGGGCTTCCAGACATAGGTGCAAGCTTATACAGAAACCCAATGTAAATCAGAAAAAGCAAGTCAGGAAGTACAGAGAAGAGGCAATACGTGATGTGATCATAATTAGCTAGTCATTTGAAATACTTGAATCAAAAACTTAAAAGATATATAGGTGAAAAGGTAAGATACCTTGTCCTCTTGGGTTAGATATGCGGTGCTAGAGATTAAATTTAGGGCCCTGTGTTTGTTAAGTAAGTACTCTACCACTTGAGCCACACCCTTGGTTTTTTGTTGTTGTTATTGTTAGTTTATCAAATAAGGTCACTACCTAATTTTGCCTGGGTTGACCATTGACCAAGATATTTCTATGTCTGACTCTTGGGTAAATGGGACCAGAGGTACACCAGCACACCTGCCTTGGGTTTGAGGTAAGATCTTACCAACTTTGTCTGGGCTGAACTCAGAGCTGGACCTTCCTGTCTTTGCCTCCACAGGCACTTGGACTGACAAGTGTGAATTACCATGCTTGCTTCTGGATAATGAAATTCTTCACATGCAACCAAGTCCAGAAACCATGAATAAAACAAATGACTATTTTGAACACAAGAAATAAACTGTGTAGAAAGAGACAGCATAAATAGAGTTTAAATACAACTGTTTGCCCTGGGGAGAGGATGAGCATGGGCAGCAACTGGAAGAGGGCATAAGGGGTAACTCTAGAAATGTTTTATGTCCTAGTCTGGATGGTAGATGCATAGGCATTTACATATGTAAAATTCATTGAGCTGTACAGTTAAGATTTGTGCATTTTATCATGGGTAAATTATGCCTCCATAAAAAAGGAAAAATAATAAGGGGAATAAATCAAGCATTTATCCTGTCTTTCCCATAAAGACTATATTTTGGGGTATGCAAAGACCTCGGATTGAAGGAAACTTCTTCTTTATACAAAGTTACAGCTAATAAAAGCAAAAGAGATTAAAGAAATAGACACCCACCACTTTGTGCTCGTTCTTGAGATAAACTGTGTGGCCCCTGTACCTCAGTGGCTACAAACACATCAGGGAAGCACATCAAAGTCACCTGGAAGGCTCCTCAGACTACACAGTGCTAGGTCCACCCTCAGGGTCTCTAATGCAGTAGAGCTTCAAGAATCAACATCTCTCACTCATTTCCAGTGGATGGCAGGCTGCTGGCTGCACTGCTGGCCCAGAGACCACATTTTGCAAACCACTATGCAAGATACAAGGTTGATGGAACTATTTATACAGTGTAAGTCAGGCTGCCAACACTTGACCTTCCTGAACATGTGACTGGCTAGCACTTTGACTAGTAGGAAATGAAAGGACTGAGGGCCATGAATGATTCCACCATGGAGAAGATGTCAGCCAAACCCAGTGTGGGAAAAACTACATAGCAAATGACCCAAGCACCTGCCACAAAGAAATGCCATGAAGATAAGAGAGGGGAGAACTTTACACTTTTGGGATAGTGATTCACACTATCTGGGCCTGGGCGCTGTCCCTCAACTCTTCAGCTCAAGGCTAGTGCTCTACCACTTAAGCCACAGTGCCACTTCCAGTTTTCTGTGGTTTACTGGAGATAAAGAAGCTCAAGACTTGTGCCTGGGCTGGCTCTGAACCACAATCCTCAGATCTCAGCCTCGTGAGTAATTAGGATTACAGGTGTGAGCCGCTGACGCCTAGCCTATCTCATTTTTTTTCTTGTGCCAGCACTAGGGCTTAAACTCAGGTCTGGGCACTGTCGTTCAGCTTTTTCACTTGAAGCTTGTGCTCTGTCACTTAAGCCATGGCTCCACTTACCAGATTTTTAGTGGGTAATTGGAGATGAGAGTCTCATAGACTGTCCTGCCCAGGCTGGCTTCAAACTGGGATAATCAGATCTCAGATTACAGGTGTGAACCATTGTTGCCTGCCTTAGGTATCTCATTGTTGTTGTTGTTGTTGTTGTTTTAATTTTTAAAAATTAGCTTACAAAAAGAGAGCAGCATAGTGACTATAAGAGACCAGGAACAGAAAGGAAAGGGAAGTTAGAGGGAGGTTAGATATCCAAATATATATACAGATAAGAGGAAAAAGCTTAGTGCCCCAGAGCACTGAAGAGTGAGTCTGGTTTGCCACAACTATTATATCTTTTATGGAGAACTAGAAGATCAGAATTCAGGGCTCTAGAACATACAGGAATAATAATAATGAAATGAAAATGCTAAGTACCATGATCTGATTTTACACATTGTATATATGTATTAAAATTTCACACTCTACAGTACATCCTAACTGTAAAATTATGGCAGCTAAAGAGAAAAAAAACAATGAACAAAAAAACCATTCATAAATAAAATCAAGAAGCTAAAGAAAATTTGGTGAGATGAATGAATCCTTGTCCATTTTGTTGGCTGCTATAACAGAATCCAGGTTTGCCCATGTTGAAAGCCAATGCCCAGGAAGCACCAGGGGGTGGGATAAGATGTAGCCAACCCTGGCATAATATTGGTAATAGTAGAAGCTGGGTAGTGAGTGCAGGAGTGACACCATTCAATTCTCTGTGCTTTAATATACATTTCCACATGTTGCAAAAATAATAGAGCTTAACAGAAACATATGCACATGCATAAAGGAGCAGTGCAGAAACATGTTTCAAACAGATGTTCATGTTATGCAGAAAAATGAACCAATAGTGCTGTGTGTGCACTGCGACCTTGTTTTGCTATAAAAGAGACACCAAGAGATAGTCAGAGTCGATCAGTCCAAATAGTCACATTTAAGTTCTCTGGGAGGTAGAATTGTGGATAATGAGTTCCTTGCACCAGTCGGTAAGTGCTCAGAGCTTTCTGCAAGAACATATAACAACCCTTACTCGATGTAAACAAACAAGTAAAATAAAAACTAATAAAGAAGAAAGGGATTGGTATCAAGAGATACATTATTGGCAAAGAAGGAAACAGAGAGACTATGCAAAGCTAACACAAGGTTCTTAAAAAGTACAATAATCAGAGGCCATGGAGACAAAGGTCAAAGATATTGCACAGCCCCAAGGAAATAACTGCAATAAAGCACGCAAGTTCAAGTTCAGTGTGCATGTACGTGTCCTAATTCTGACCTTAGACATCTGAATTTCATTTGATTTCCCTTTTAGAGGGCAGAGTCACGTGGAATAAATTTCTAGAGAGGCTTCTCTCTAAATAAGAGGTGGGTAATTTCTCTTCCAGGCAAGTGTTTAAAGAAGCCCAAAGTGTTATAAAATAATCCTTTTGCTGCTTCAATCCACAGCCAAGTGGGAAACGCAGCTATTGAGCTAGACCCATGCTCCAAAGATTCAGGGTAGCTGGGTATTTCTTGTTTTGTTGTCACAGACCAAGAGAATTTGAATCACCTGCTGCTGCGGCTCACCTAGGCAGCTGCAGTCCCGCCTTATCAGGAATTAAGAGAGAACCGGCATTTGCAATCTCATGGTTCCTTCTGCAGTTCCTGGGCTAGACTGCAGCTCCCCTTCCATCTTCAACCCCTCCCAGCATCTCCTCCTTGTGGACTGCCAGGGGGTCCCTAAGACAAGAGACTGCCTCCTGCAATCCTCTTGTCCATGGTACCTAAAAGAGGGCCCATCTCAGAATAGTTTCCCAATATATAATAGCTGGATACATGGCTACATCATGGTCCACTCCCCTGGCTCTCCCAATGAAGATCTGCAGTGAGCAGAGTCATACACCATGGCTTGAGCTCACCTATGGGTAAGCTGTAGAGTTAATCAAGATATGAATGTATACCACACAGACACAGACACACACACAATCTACACCCTTGCACGGTATGCTTCAATTCCCCACACTCTGTGTGCAACCCTCCTCAGCCACCTGAGCTCCAGATCAATGTTTTCTTAATGCAGCTAGTTACTTTCCAGTTAAGACTTCACATTTGAGCTCCTTCTGCTCACAGGCCTTTCCAGTCTACCCATAAACCTTTGTGACTGTATTTGAGGACATTTCCCCTGACAATCCTCAAGAGAGGGAGGGAGGGAAGGAAGGAGGCTTTCTCCCTCCCCTATGGTAAATATCCAAGGAGGTGCCAGCTAGAAGACTACTATATCTAACCCAATATTCCCCAGTTAGTGGTCCCATCCTGTGCCCACATGGAGTGTCATCATCTTCCTCCTCCTCCTGCTCCTTCTCCTGCTGCTGTTCCTCCTTGGACTTACGACCTAAGCAATAGTATCAGGTCACCATCAACCACAGTGGGAGAAAGGGGTGGAGCTTTAAGGGATTTAACATTTTAAATACTTCTGAGAGCATTTTTATTAAGAGAATGCAGAAAGAGAAATCCAAGAGCATACAATATAATCAACGCCCCCATCCTTCCCCCACATTCACCACCAGCAATTCTTGACATTTCTTCAGGTGACAACTCATGCGTGAAAGTCTACATGCACATGAAGGTGGGTGTCCTTTTGTCAGACAACTGGTAAACCTCTAGTCAAAGTTCTTGCAGCTACACTTTTTCATCAACCACATTACAGATGTAGTTAATGTTTAGAAAGCTGGGTCTTTATTAGTATACCAAAATCCAGTTTTATGCATGTATGCTAAAAGCAGAGTTAAAATCCTAGTGGAAGGCTGGGAATGTGGCTTTGTGGTAGAGTGCTTGCCTAGCATGTATGAAAGCCCTGGATTCAATTCCTCAGTACCACATAAACAGAAAAAGCTAGAAGTGGTGCTGTGGCTCAAGAGGTAAAGCGCTAACCTTGAGCACAGAGAGGCTCAGGGACAGGATGGGAATGTGGCTTATGGCAGAGTGCTTGCCTAAATGTATGAAGCCCTGGGTTCAATTCCTCAGTACCACATAAACAGAAAAAGCCAGAAGTGATGCTGTGACTCAAGTGGCAGAGTGCTAGCCTTGAGCAAAAAAGCTCAGGGACAGTACGCAGACCCTGATTTCAAGCCCCAGGACTGGCTAAAAAAAAATCCCCCAGTGGATATGTTTCACACACACACACTGCATTAGATAGAATTTCTATAGGTAAAACTACTGTAAAATAAACAAAAGTGTAACTCACATCAGGTGTGACAGTGTATTCCTTTAGTCCCTGAAGTGAAGCAGAAGGATTCTAGGCTCAAGGTCATGCTGGGCTACATACTACATAGTGAATATAAGGCCAGTTTGGGGGAGGGTCTGGGAAAAAGACATAAGGTGTTTTTGGAATTATTAACACAAAAGGATAAAATTTCTGTTGTAGAATATTAGAACTTAATTGGAACTCATCCTACACCACTTCATCTGCTTGTCTTTAAGTCTGTTGTTCGTGAATTTCACCCACACTTGAGGTTATTAATGCCCCATTCAGGGATTCATATTCACAAGGCTTTCTTAATCCAGTTTACTTTTTTTGAGGCTTAATACTCTTACAGAGCCTCCGTGTGTGAAATTATCTTTTACAATGCTGAATTGAAGCAGTTTATAGTTTTCAGTCAATTACTCCCAACCAGCAGAGCTGTGCTCAGGATAACATTTCGGTTAAATTTCTTACTTCCTGGATCATGAATTTTCAGATAGGACTAATCCGAGTGTCTGGTGAGTTCACAGATTCGGACCCGTGCTCAGGCCAGATTCCCTGGAGCCACAAGTGCTCTGGACAACTGTATATGTATTCCAGGCTGATAAACCAGATAGTTCTCAGTCCCTCCCAGACAAAGTGAAAAATTATTGACTTGAAGAAATCCTATGGCAAATATATAATAATATATGATTATATTATATACTATATATAATTATACATAAAATATAATTATATATAATTCTATTGTATAGAGTTATATATGATTATAAAATGTATACTATAACTGTAATTATAGTATATATTACATAATTATATAACATACATATAATATATATACTATATAATATTACATATTCTGTTATATATTCCATATACTAAAAGAAAATCATCAGCCATCAATTTAACTGTATCAGCTAGCTTTTGCTGTGTAACAAACTAACCCCACTACTTAGAGGTTTCAAACAAACACCAAGCATTTACCTGTGATGCTAACGGCTCATGCTTCAGACTAGACTCAGCTGGTAGTTCTTCTATTCATCTCTGCCAGGTAAATCATGTATCTACAATCAGCTACTGTCTGGCTGGGTGGCTCTCATGTAGATCGAACTAGTTATCAGCTTTGGGAGGAGAGCAGGACAAATCACAAGTATTCATCTTCAGATTCAAAGAACAGGAAGTCTCTACCTCAACATGAGGATCTGACATGTTGTACATGAGAGCAGGAAAGAGGGAAAGAATGAATGGCCAATTTTTATAGTTTACTATATCAGCAGTTTATAAACTTATGGAAGCGCCAAACTGAAATCATATTTATAATAAAAAAAATTTAAAAACCTTACATGACATAGAGCAGCTTTCAATCACCCCAACTCTGTACTCCTGGGACAGCTTCCAAAGCCAGCATCCACTAAAGAGACTTACTAGGCTGACTTCCTGTAAGCTGATTCTAGGCAGAGGTGGGGTGAGACCTAACAAGCTTTCTTCAAGGTCACAGTGTCAGAGAAGAGGAAGCACTTAGCATCATCATAGAAGATGCCCCTCTCCAAGCAAGCTACTACAGTTCTGTGTGGTGTCTCCACCCCTGGGAACCTACAGGGATAGCAGGAGCAAGGCAAAACTCACTGAGAGAATTCAAACCAAAGGACCACATTCCTGTGCCCCAGGGACCTGCACATACCCAGTGCTACTGTGGAGAAGACCTTGAGGCAATCAATCAAGCCCAAAGTCCTAGAAGGATTCACATGCTCAAATAAAAATGACAGAAGAGAGCAAGAGTCTAGAAAGGAGGCCACAGCTGTGAGCCAGCATTCAAGGGACACAGAACAAGCCGGGCCACACAGGGCAGGACAGCACTCGGTTCAGGAACTGTGCATCTTCTGAGCCTCCATGCAGATGGCTGGAGCTCAGCCCCACACTAAATGTCTCCTCTCCTCAAGGAAGAACAGCAACACACCTGTGCCAATGCTGGGAAATAGTCCTGCCAGGTGGGAGAGAATCGTGTGAATATATATGGCCCCATCAAGACGGAGAAGAGGGTGCTGCCTGCTGGCTTATCAAAGGCAACCAACCCTCCCACCACACTACTTTTTATAAGCGAGGTAAATAACAAGATCTACAGCTATGATTTGTTGAGTCTCAACCATATGGCAGAAACCGTGCCAGCCAACCCAACTATATTAAGTCCTTATGGTTCTCACTGCAATCATATCTTCAACGACTTGGGATGAGTGGCTATGTACCAAACTCCACATGAGTGTCCTGACACAAAGCCAGTCCTGAGCTTTAAGGTATGATCCTAATTGCCATAGGGACCACACACACACCTACAACAGGGAAGAAGGAACAACACTTCACTTTGGGGGGAGGGGGTCAGTTATGAGGCTTGAACTCGGGTCCTGGGCACTGTCCCTGAGCTCTTTCACTCAAGCATAGCACTCTACCACTTTGAGCCGCAGGGCCACTTCCAGGTTTCTGGTGGTTAACTGGAGATAAGAGTCTCATGGACTTCCCTGCCCAGGCTGGCTTTGAACCATGATCCTCAGATCGCAGCCTCTTGAGTAGCTAGGATTACAGGCGTGAGCCACCAATGCCTGGCAAGACACATCACTTTTAAGAACAACCACTATCTATGAACTTTACACCCTCATCTCAGCGACTCTCACAATTGCCTCACAGGGCATCATCACTGACACCTGGCAAACACAAGGAGAGGCATTCCACTGAGAAGTGACAAGCTAGATGAGGCTCCTCTCTGCTCAGCCAGCAGGAGGCATACTAAATGTGCCAGAATGGGAGCTGGTGGTCAGACACCACCTATTCATGCATTCTGAGGTTCTTGGAGACAAGAGCGAGGAATGCCCATTTCTGCTCCCCTTCTGCCTCCTCCTTGCCACTTTTCAGAGTCTCCAGCAAATTGCTCTTACATAAATTCAACAGCTCACTGCCTCTAAAGCTCTGCTCTGGCTCTTTATCTGCCTAAAGGGCTCATGGGGCTGCTAACTTGCAACTTGAATGGAATCTAACACTTACACGCTCATACGATCTCTCATTCGCTCAACAGAAATTTATAATGTCCCATCTAAGGTGAGGCCTGGTGGTGAGCACTGAGAAGATGCTGAGGAGGATGACTCAGGGATGCATGGTAGCAGTCCTACAGAAGGCCACTGGGCTGCTCAGAGGGTCCTAAGGACGGGGCAGGACTGTGGTCCAAGGCATACAAGCCTAGTGGCAATGATTGGATGAAGAAAAGCAATTAGGCCCTGTTCTGGCTTGGGTCTATATCCTAAAGAGTCTCAGATAGAGGTACAGCTTTAGGATGCCCTGTTAGGAGAATGTACTAGATATGATTGGGGTGACAGTTCTCAGCCCAGGGGAAGAGTCTGACCGCCCCCTCAGGAAACTTCTTGCTGGATTCCTCTTCCCTAGGGACTCACATTCATGTGCATCCTCTGTTCCAGCCCCCCCTCCTGCCAAGAACCACAGTAGGAACCGATGTCGAGATGCCAGAGGAGAGGGCTTTCAAGAGGGTCCAGACTAGTAGGCCATAGATGGTAGCCTAGTGACATGAATAGAAGGAATGTGACCTGCACAGATTCATGGAGGAATAGGAATAGAAGACACCATGTGGGAGAAAGGTACAAGGACAATTCTTTGAGAAATCTAGCTGCAAATCAGAATCAGGAGAAAAGCAATGGCTGCAGAAGGCCTAATATCAGGAGAAGTATTTTTCTTGCTCGGGGGAGGGCAGCAAGATGAAGCAGGTGAGCATATGTAAGTGCTAGTAAGAAGGTGGCCATGGCCCGGGAATACCCTTGGGTTCCAGGAACTGCAGGAAGTAGTAACAGAACCCAGCACACTGAAAGACCCAACAGGAAAATCAGCAAAGGAAAAGACACATAGAATCCAGTATAGATCAGACTTGAATGGAATCTCTTATTAGAGACTTGTACCCAAGGCTTTTATTGGGGGTGACTCACAATGACATCCTCCACCCAACACAGGCCACAAGTCTAGATTCTCAGAAGCAAAGCAGGTGTCAGGGTAAACCACACTGGGTTCCAACAGGGTGTCTCAGTGAACCAGCCTTGTCAGTTCTGGGGACGGTGGGAGCATAGATGAAGTTCCTACTTAATGCTGAGGGAGCACTTGCTTGCTGCAACTTAGGGCTTTGGGTTCCAGAATGGGGCATCCATCTCCAGGGCAGTCAGGCCAGTGGTAGATGGGGCCCTGGCCTCTCTTACCACACAGACATCCATCTCTGCCCAGGATTCAATGACTATCTGACTCTAATGGCCTCCCAGCCACCTCTTAACGCCACAAGCCCTCATGCTGTGAATGCACACATACCTGAATTTACCATCCCATCCCCACGCAACCAAACACAACCAGACATTGGAGGACAGATCCATTCTAGCAAAGATCCACTCCTTCCCAGCCAGGCAGACACTCACATAGCCCTACCTTTGATGCTTGGTCCAGGCCACCCGATGCTTCTCAAATGCTAAGACCACCATTATCTCTCTCAAGGATGCATCCTAACTGGCCTTCCACCATCTTGCCTCCTCCATAGGCAAGAAGCAGAAGCGATGCTCTCAGAAGCAAAGGTGATCACAACACATCACTCCTAAAACCATACCAGTGGCTCCTACTGTCCTAGAGAAAGAGTGGTAAGTTACCCCATGCTCCAGATTTCTCTGACCATTCAGCTCTTTGGCCTCACCTCTTACCCTACAGTACACCCTACAAGCAACTCCATGCTCCTTCCATGATGAATGTTGTTCCTTCAGCACGTAAGCCAGGACCCAGGTTGTGTCCTCTCCATAGCATGGCTCCATGAAGCATTCAACTCCATCCATGGTTCTCCTGCTGTTCATTACTATCCAGACATTTATCTGCCTTCTTCCAAGGTCTGATCGCCAAGGGAAAGAACCTACACTGTTCACCCACATCTGACACATGAGATGCACTCAATAAATGCTTTTTGAAACAAAGTAAGGAGAGAGGAAGGGTGGGCAGATGCAATCATGACTTTCAGTGTGCATATGTGAAAATGGTACCTTGAGGGATGAATGGCATTGGGAGAGAGAGGGGGAGAATGATTTAAAAAAAAAGGATGACATTGAACAAGATGCATTGTACTTACAAATTGGCATGCTTAAGGGTGTTATCCTCTTAAGGGTGTTATAAAATACTTAAGGGTGATATAAAATAAAATAATAAAATAAAGTGAACATTTTCAGCCATCAATTACCTCCATGATTGATTATTCTAATCTTTTTTTTTTAGTTATGGGACTTGAACTCAGGGCCTGGGCACTGGCTCTAAGCTCTTCTTCTCAAGACTAGCACTCTACCACTTTGAGTCTGTAGAGATAAGAGTCTCACAGACTTTCCTGCCCAGGCTGGCTTTGATCCATGATTCTCAGAACTTAGTAGCTAGGATTATAGGTGTAAGCCAACAGCACCCGGTTATGCTACTATATATATATATATATATATATATATATATATATAAAATGTTGTACAGTTACATGAGTAAGATAATGAGTACATTTCATAGCAAGCATTGTTACCTCCTCCTTTGTTTTTCCACGACCATCACTTCCCTCCCCACCTCCCCAACTCCTCCCAACCCCCCTCCTGACACTGTGTCCTGTACATCTCATCGTCACAGGCTGCTGCATCCCCACTTAAGCGTTCCCCAATATCCCTTCCCCTCCCCAAATTACAAAAATGTATATACAAGATGCAGAACACCAGCACCAAATCCAGTGAAAACAGGGGTTACACCATGGGAGAAGAACATACAAAAGAAACAAAAAAATCACATAGTGCATTCTAAGTACATTAAAAACACTAGCAAAAGAAAAAACCACTTGTGTCCCTGTCTTGGGGTACATTTTGCTTAACATTATCTCATGTGGTCATATGTACATAGCCTTTGACCTTCTCTGCTTGTTCTAGACATGTACTCATCATTGCAAACAAGGGAAACCATGGGACCTGTGTTTCTTTGGGCCTGGCTTACTTCACTTAATATAATTTTTCCCAAGTCTTTCCATTTCCTAACAAATTAGGCAATGTCATTCTTTCTGATGGATACATAGAATTCCATTGAGTGTGTGTGTGTATGTGTGTGTATCACATTTTCTTGATCCACTCATCTACTGAGGGGCATCAGGGTTGGTTCCATATCTTAGCTATGGTAAATAATGCTGCGATAAACATGTGCTGGTCTTAATGCATTCCCAAATGCCATAGACTACTTACCTTGCCACAACTCACTGTAGATAACACATACAATTTCCCCTTAACAAAACACCTAACGGTCATTTCCAGTCAGTACTGTTAAAGCCAAGCTATCTGCGTCTCACACCCAAGCAATCCCTCAATTCAAATACTTGTAGTACAAGTGTCCTATCAAGGCAGAAAGAACAAAACCCCAGGGAACATACCCAAGTTCCAGCTTCCATTTTCTTCTCGTTCTGCCCTGGTTCCCAGATTCATTTCTGGCACCGAATCTGCAACCCGTTGGACAGAGGAGCTCCTCCAACACACTCATAAGGCAGCAAGAATGACTCTCTTCACAGGCGTCCATTTTACAATGTGTCTAATTATAACTGAATAAATTACTTCTGCCATTCTGCAGAAATACTTCAAATAAATAGCTCTCTTTCCTTGAATTAAAATCATCGTCCTTTGTTTTCTATTGCATAAAGCAACAGAGCCTGTTGATTAAAGATCATTTATAGGACTTCATTTTCCATCTATTTTATGATATCACTTTAAAAGACGCCCTTCCCCTTCCCCCCACCCCGGCCCCAGAAAAAAAAAATTCAGCTGCAAGGAGGGATAAAAACTACTGGAAATTGGCTCTTTGAGGGTCTGATGAGAAATGAAGTTGTGGATGTAACTTCCAGAGAATGAACGTAGATTAGAAAAGTCTATTTTAATAACTACTCGGTTCTTCTCCTTAGAATTTTTTTCTCCACTCAACTTCCTATATTTTTCTTGAGATTACAACCTAATCCCCACTGACACACTAAATATTACCTCTCTGTATTGGATGGATGACACTGAGACAATAAATCACTTTGAGCTAACACAATATGCCAAGCAGACCCAGCTAAGCCAAATATTTGACAAAAGACACACAAACTGAAATTTAGCAAGGCGGGAATGCTCTGGGAATTATGTCCTGAATATCAACCATCTCCAGGTCCCATGGAGGGAAAACAACAGGGTTCAAAAAGGCCACATGGGAAGGTAAGACACTTCCCCCATCTAGGTGGCACCAGTCAGACAGTTCTAGGAGACATCTTAGAAAGTGACTGTAATTAGGCCTCTCCCAAATACCACTGGACATCATAACAAAACAAAGAGCCCTCAGTTCTAGTCAAAAATAAACAATAAAAGGTCTGCACACAAACCGTTGTTGTTGTTGTTGTTGCAGTAGTACAGAAATGAGTGTAGTTTCAGTGAAACACGAGCATCCAGAGAGAGCTTCGTGGAAGGCCAACAGAGCTGACAGCTCCTTGTCAGCCTCAATCCGCATGCCTAGATGAACCTGTACTACCTCTTGTCTTCAGGCTGGGACCTCTCCCATAGGCACTATGCCTGTGTCCTTCCTCAGAGATGGCTCCTCCTCCTCCTTCAGGACTCTCAAGGGGCATCAGCTCCAAAGAAACCTTCTCTGGGACCCCTCAGGTGAGACCAACATGGCCCTCCTCTATACCCCACCACCAGCTAGGAGCCTGGTGACACTCCTGAGTCTGAACTCCTCATGCCTCAGTTCCCACCTCAGCCCAGTAGAAAGCAATAGCAGCCCACCACCAAATACCCCAGGCAAAACAAAAAGGATTGTGAGCACAATTCTGGTTGCACAGGAAAACAATTGGAAAGTACCAGCTTTCTCCTCATCATCCTCATTATCATTATCATCATCACCACCACCGTTATCATCCTCATCATCATCACCATCATCGTCCTACAACTCACCCAGTCCAAAGACCCTTAGCACCTCACAGCTCCCCAGGAACCCGCAAGCTTCCTCATGCCAGACAAAAGCCTGAACCCAGAGCCTGACATTCTATAAATGTCTGCTGAGCACACAAAGGAATTAAGTGATATTTATACACTGGCCAGCACAGGTAGGATTCAATAACACATCTGCCTCTTAAATAAGAGGCTAATATTTTAAGTCTCTATCAGAGAATCTGATGAGAAGTAGAAAGGAAAAACTTTAAAAAGACAGGAAGTGAGGTGAAGCCCAGCTCTGCAGAATGTTTCTCTCTGTATCCTCCAAGCCCTCCATCTCCATCACAGACATGTACAGCCCAGAGCTGCTAGTTATCTACAAAATATGCACCCCAAGAGCAGATCCATCCATCTATCTGAGTTTGGGGACAGACTTCCAAGGAAACTTCTTTCACCTACACCAGGTCAACATGAGAACTCGGGATTTCACAGGTGCTTACCATGGTGATAGACACATGGACCACATGGCCATCTCATTCTTGTCTGATTAGACACCATGAATAGCTCCATAGCCCATGATGATAGTTTATATCTGAAAAATATTTCTGCAAAGCAAGGGCTCTGTCTTTGGTAGTGACCATAGGCATATTAAAAACTAAATGTGATTCACTAATGTTTCCACATCCCAGGCTGGTGGGAAAGGGAGAGTGGGGGGGGGGGGGTCTTCCCCTACCTTTAACCCCATCTCTAGAGCCTTACTTTCTACTCTGTAGAATGCACATGCCCTACAGCACACTTCACTGGTTCACACATCACTGCTGCTGTAATCCATCATCCTGCCTGTACTATTTTCTCACCAAACCTCCGACCCATCTCTGGGGTAAGGGGCATCCATCTTGATCATATTTGCCTACCCCTTGCAAACTCATCTGCATCCTTGGTGACCCTCTAGACTCTCTTAGATCTTAGCCCATGACTCTGGGTGTTTTTTGTTCAGATCTCTTTCACCCACCCTATTTTATCTCTCACTCAGCACCCAACACAGCAGCAGATGCCCATGGCAAGTGTTGCAAGCATGTGTGACAAATGAATGAGTCAATGAAGATCTCCCCTGAGATCGCAAACTTCAAGTAGGTCACCTGGAATTTTAAATCAGGAAGTAGAAAATACAGACAAGACCGGGCCCAAAATCTTTTGTGCAAATAACTGACAGCCAATAAGTGACATCCCCCAGCTGACCACATCTTAAAGGCTGCCCTCTCTTGTGCCTACTATCTGCATAAGAAAAGGTACCTAGGACACAAAAGCTCCCTAATGTATCTCCAGACAGCAAGAGACCAGGAAAGAGACATAAGTCAACAGCCCCAGACAACCCTCCACCACCTGCCAAGTGCCCTCTATTAGTGAGGCTAGCATTGCCTTCCATTGCCCTTTCTCATCTAATTCCTACATTCAAAAAACAAAATAAAATAAAATGCTTGCGCTCTCCTAGCCAGGGATGGTGGTACATGCTTGTAATTTCAGCCCACGGGAAACTGAGGCAGGAGGATTCCTGAGACTACGGGTTCTGGAGAGCATGGGGAATTCCTGCCCCAATTAATTAGCTAATTAATAGTAAGTTCTCATCACCTAGGTCATTTTTCATTGGCTCCAAAAACCATCCCTGCTATTTTTGCAGAAAGAGTAAAGAATACTTGTGTTGATTTTTGTGTGTGTGTGTGTGTGTTTTTCAGAAAACAGTGTCCCATAGCAGGCTCAGGTGTAGCAGTTGGATAGTATTGGTTTGCCTCAAAAAGAAAAAAGCTACCATCTGCTGACTTTTTCAAACAGGCAAGAAAATTAAGGCAGCAGAAGTGAAGAAATAGAATGGGTTTTGCTCACCTCCAAGATTGCAAAACATGAGTATAGTATGCTTGAGAATGCTTTAAAGTGCCTGAGGTAGGTCAGAGAAAAAACTAAAATGTCCATGTGACGTTCTTACTTATATAAGACAAATTAATGCCACAGAGTAAGCTGGGGAAAGAAAAAAGAAATCTTGATGCACATTCTCTTGCAATGCAGTTTGCTGTAATTGGTTTCTCATGTAATTACATATATTACCAATGTAATTACAAATAATACACGTATTTGATTTGTGTAATTATAGCATAGCATGTAATTTTTTAATGCAGAACATTTCTTTCTTCCCAAGATCCCTTTGTGAAGGAAATCATCTATCATTTCTAAAAATATGCCCTCGTGCATTATGTTTTAATAAAAGAAAAATTAGTAAATATTTGCCTTACTTTTTGTATTTCACCGAAGTAAACTTTGTCAGGAAAATGTGGATCTTAAAGGGCTCATTAGATGCTTGGGGAAACTGGTGCACTAAGCTAATTCTGCTCACTGGAGAAAAGCCAACAAACATTACAATTCTCAAGAAATGTAACTATTATAAAGGACCTACTGTGTTCACAGAAGTCCAAGGGCAGTGAAGGCTTGGGGGGGAAGAAACAGATCCTGCCTGGTACCATGAAGAATGCTTGCTCTGCAGTGGAAGCCACAGACAATAAAGCCCAGCTCTGTCTCTTAATAGCTGTAGGCCCTTCAACTACCAAGAGAACATCTCTAATACCTCACGCATGCGTAGTTTACAAAAGCTAGCATGCATCCAAGGTACTGGTCCATCATCACATCCTGGCACATCCTCCCCACTTCTATAGCAGAATCCATTGTAACCCTCTTTGACCTCTGCTATATTTTTTTTTCAAGATCACAGTTTACCTGGAGCCCCAAGGTACCTATAACATGGTAGGCCCTTAAGTCTTACATTTTTATGATAAAATTGGAATTGTTCAGAAATATGCAAACACCCTCCAGACCTGGAGAGGAATGTAGACTCCTAAACCGCAAAAACTCAAAGAGAATTTCTAGACAATCATCTTTTCACTAGTGGCCTACATTTAGGGGCTATTGGAACCTCAGTTTAAAACCTGAGCCAATATTTAAAATCAGGACATATATTTTATGGTGAAAGTTTAAAAAAAAAAAAAAACAACAACAACAACACTGACCCAAGATCCTTCAAGATAACTGTGGGCCAAGGAATGGCCACTCTCTGAAGGATGCATACATATGTGCACACACACTTCTACCCCACACATATTATCTGTACAAGCTAGTTTACCTTGGACACAAAAACTTCCAAATGGATCTTCAGATAGCAAGCAGAGAATAGGAAAAGACTCAGATCAACAGCATCAAGTCATGTGGAGGCCAGAGCCTCCGCTGGTGAAGCCAGCCCTGCCTCTCAACAGCCATGATCACAGCAGTGTCACAGCAGTGGCCAAAGGAAGGCTCTGCCTCCCTAGAGGTGAGGGCAGCCATGTTCTGCCTCCATGGCTAACCCTCTGTTCAAGAAGGATCGCCTAAGGGTTCCACTTAAATACTCAAAAACGTGTATCTAGGCAGCTCAACAGGGTTAAAAATTACGAGGCCATAATGAGTTGGGAAAAAGAGGAAAGAAGATGCCTGGAGAAAGAAAAGGAAGCACAGAGAGAGGAGAGAAGGAAGGGAAGGGAAGGGGAGGGGAGGGAAGGGAAGGGGATGGGAAGGGAGACGGGAAAAGAAGGGAAGGGAGAAAGGAAGTGGGAAGGGGGAAAGGAAGGGAAGGGGAAGGGAAGTGGGAAGGAAGGGGAGAGGGAGGAGGGAAGGGAAGGGGAGGGAAAATGAGAGGGAGGGAAGAAGTGAAGGGAGGGATGGACAGGAGAAGGAGAAGAAGAAAGGTGTTTTGTCCTAAGGATGGATTTAAGGAACTTTGAATCCAGATGTGAATAAGCAAACCATGTAGTCTTGCTTTTTTTGGATTATTTCAACCAACAGACAAAATTTTGTAAATCAAGGATTTGAAGGCTAGTCAAACTAGAAGCACAATTCCCAACTAACAAGGAGACAGAAGAGAGGAAGGGTGGCCTTCACCTCCATGGGCCTTGTGACAAAGCCATCCACCTTGTTCAGCCAGCAGCAGAATGAAGGGTCTGAATCTCCTTTTGACAGTGACATCTGGATAAAGCTCCAATGCATGCCAATCTGGCTAAATTCCTCACCATGGAAACAATCATTTCACCAAACACCAGAAGTGCTCAGGAAAAGCCTGTCTCCTGTTCAAGTTTAACCAGAGGTTCAAGGGCTCAGTAAATAAGTACACAACATTTTATCAGTTAGCCACACAAAATATACCATACAAAGGAAGATACCTAACTATCATGCCCATAGGATCACAAACAGACATTTCTTTTATCTTTTTTTCTTGCTAAGTGAGCTTGCATTGATTGTTTAAAATAAACTAAAAGTGCATGGATCAAAGCTATTCAGAAGAAAGGAAAAAAGAGGCTTTGGTTCAAGGCCAACCAATGCAAAAGTTAGCAAGACCATAGTTCAAAAACAAAGCAAGCTGGGCATCTTGAGGCATACTGTTAATCCCAGATACTCCAGAAATAGAGGTCAGAAGATCCAGGTCTGAGGCCAGTCTTGGAGAAAAGTGTGAGATCCTATCTGAAAACTAAAATTAAAAGCAAAAGGACACCTCAAGTGATAGAGCACTTGCCTAGCCAGACCTGAGTTCAATCCCCAGCAATCATCATTATCATGTAGAAATTCTCATATAGAAAAAAATTAAATATATGAGTAATTCCCAGGTGAGTGAAGAACTATCTCAGTGTAGCTTAGTCTATACTTTTGCTCCTCTGTCCCCACATGAGTTTCCAACCATACCTGTTCATCCCTACTGTCTCCCTCAATATGAAGAGCAGGGTCCTCTGCACATAGTAGGTTGACCTAATAAACACCTGTTTGGTGAATACACTAACAGATCTTCTATTTCCCCTCACCTGTTCTATCTCTGAGATTCTCCATTTAGAAGATGATGCTCAGGTGAATGATATTTCCTGGAAGAGTCCATACAATTAATTACCCTTGTAACCTCAAAAAATCATATTTGAAATCAAATCTGCACAAGTGACAGGAAAGGATATTTAAAAAAATGGCATTCTCCTCAGCCTCTTAATTACATACTATATATCAAACGTCTCCCCAGCTCTGAAAATGCTCCATTTAACATTCTGAACTTGGCTTTTAATTCCAACACTTAAAATGGAGATTGGATTAAACATTTCCCTGATTTTTTTTAATGTACCTGCTCCCCATTTTTACTCTTCAGCTGAGGTTTTATCTACTTCTTATTTCCCTCTTATACTGCTATATGTGGGTTCAGAAAATGTAAGAGAAGACCCATCCTGGTTCAAATGCTGATACCATCATTGTCCTGATACCATGATAAATTTAAAGGGCACATGTATGAATGCACTAGAGACATGCTGTAGACACACATACAGAATTCTCTTGTCCTGAACCACTCCCCAAAGCTTACTACCTTGAGATACATACCTGGAGACCAGTACAAATAAACATGAATGAAATTATGTTATAAAATGTGTGTGTAGCCGAGCGCTGGTGGCTCACGCCTGTAATCCTAGCTACTCAGGAGGCTGAGATCTGAGGATCGCGGTTCAAAGCCAGCCCGGGCAGGAGAGACCGTGAGACTCCTATCTCCAATAAACCACCAGAAAACCGGAAGTGGCGCTGTAGCTCAAATGGTAGAGCACTCGCCTTGAGCTGAAGAGCTGAGGGACAGCGCCCAGGCCCAGAGTTCAAGCCCCACGACCAACAACAAAAAAAAAAAATGTGTGTGTGTGTGTGTGTGTGTGTGTGTGTGTGTGTGTGTGTGTGTGTGTGTGTGTGTGTTCAGATGGGTTTACATGTTCATAGGAAGAACAGAGAAAGGATATGAACAGAAGAGCAAACAATAATTAGTCCTGTGTAGGACAGAGTGGAAAGCCAGTGGGTTAAAGAGATATAAATTTCTCATCTTATTTTCATTCACATAAATAAGGTGATAGAATTATAGATATGTTGTGTTTTTATACATTAGCTTTCATTGCACGTTTGCAGGTATGTGTCTATATAAAGGTTTGTTCCCTGACTCCAAGATTTAAAAAAAACAAGTACAGAAATATAAATTGAGAAGGAACAGCAGAAACAGAGGACCTCAAATTTACCCAGCAGAATCTGTGTGTAAGACGTGGTGCCCAAGCCACTGTTCATCAGACCCTCCTTCCCAGACCATAGCTACTAGCTCCCACTACTGCCTTTCTTGCCTCCAGCTCCCCTTCTGCGTCCTCTGGCAACCCAGGACACATATCCACCAAAGCTTCTCCTTGGTCCAGCTGTCCCCATGGAAGCCACCTTCCATCTCCATGCCCAGGGAAGGAGGGCCTGGGCTGCATGGAATGGAAAATACATCATAAACTTACTTGAGCCACTGAAAATAATGATTGGTGTACACTCCTGGAAATCCTTCCAAAACCAACGATCTGGATCTTTATGTTCTGATTGCTATGGGAAGCCTCATCCTTGACCTGATACCCCCACCCCTCAAGTAGCTTCAGTGAGCCCTGCAGTTCCAGAACTCACACTGTACCTTGTCTTACCCAGAATGAGCAGACTGGCTTTCCTTTGGTTTCCTCATTCCCCTCCCCGCACTGTCTCACACAGGGCCACATGCCCATTTATTTCACCAACTTCTCTGCTCAAGGCAACAGCTGATTGATTCAGGCAACCTGGTCTAAGCCAATCACTGTGGCTGGGACACTTAAATGGATCTGATTGGCTAAAACAGTTCACAGAGTGAGGAATGGAATGGTAAAGAGGATAAAATCTAGGTGCAACTGGATGGAAGGAAGGGAGAATTAATGATGGTGGAAACCAGAAATGGCTCCTGCATCACCCATATTCTACATGAGGGGTCCTCAGAATATAGCCTAGATATCTGCATTCTGTCAACATCATCATAAAATAATACCAAATCTACTTGCTCATCGATGACTTCATATTCTCTCTCTTACACTCCCTCTCACACTCCCTTTCTTATTTCAAATGTACAATCCTTTATCTGAGCTATTCCAAACTCTCTGATTCTGGACTTGACCTTTTGAATCTATCCCTTTACCAGTCAACAATTAGTAAAGAGGAAATTGAAGCCAGGCTTTGGTGGCTCACGCCTGTCATCCTAGCTACTCAAGAGGCTGAGATCTGAAGATCACGCTTCAAAGCCAGCCACGGCAGGAAACTCCTTGAGACTCTTATCTCCAATAAACCACTCAGTAAAACAGAAGTGATGCTGTAGCTCAAGTGGTACAGCACTTGCCTTGAGCTGAAGAGCTGAGGAATAGTGCCCAGGCCCAGAGTTCAAGCCCCCTAACCAACAAAAAAAAAGAGAGAGGAAGTTGATCTACACTACCCACCTGTCTGCAGTTTTCCACTGTCCTCTGAGCTCCATGGAATCACCCAGCGGTGAGGCTCTGGACAAGCTGGCCCTCCCTGGACATCCAGTCTCATTTCCTGTCACAACCCCACCCCGACCCGGCACCTCCATCCAGCACTCTCACCTGCTCACAGAGCTCTCTGGAATAACTAGGATGTCATGATTGTGCATTTGGGGTTGATGCCTCCTGTTTTTAAACCCCTTTGCCCTTTGTAATGACCAACTCTTACTCCTTTAAAACATAGAGCCCCTGACTCAGTCCACAATCAGCAGAGATGATTGACCCTTCATTCACACCACTTCTACACCTGGAATGTCCTTGGTGGTTGTTGCTAATTTGGAGATTGCTTGCTTGTTTGGTTGCAAGTTGTGAACTGATGACCCTCTTGCCTCAGCATTCCGAGTGCCGGGATTACATCATGTACCACCATCCTCGGACCTAAAGCATCCTTCATATGCTTGTTCTCCATCTTCTCCATTTTGTACAATGAGGAATATTTAACTTCATGTCTTCTTGTACTTACCATGAGTGAAACATTAAGTAATTAATTAATGGAGAAAATGAAAGCAGCAGAGAAACTTGAACAAGGAGAAGGACGCAGGATGAATGCATACCTTCCAATAGTGGACCTTACATTCTGATGAGATGGCCTTTGCGGATAACCTGATAAAAGCCACATGCCACAGTGCTTCTTCTTCAGGTATTTGGCTGCATTTTGTTTAAGGAGTTACATTTAAAAAGATTAGAGCAATCAGTCAGTGTAACTTCAATAGATTGAATTTCCAGGGAAGCTCAACACAGCAAGAACAAGGGATGAATAAATTATCCCGAGCACGGGAGGCTCACAGCCTCAGGAGCAAAGCCAGCCTCTCAGAATCAGGTGGCTTGCGGGGAAACTTCTAGAGGTTGGCTCAGTCCTTCCCAGAGAGAGCGAGTACAGCAGAGGTGAGAAGTTATCCCATTGCAATAGCCTCAGATCTTAGAGGGAAAAAACAAAACACACCAAACTGTGAAAGCCATCAATGCTCTCCTCTAGGAGAAGCATTCCTTGAGATGGCCTAACTTCCTCCAAAATCCTACACTGATTTCTCACTCTTTAGAAATTAGCAACCTGAGCGCTCAGCACAAGACCTCACATAGGCGGTGGGAGCCAAGTCCACTGTTAGGTTTTCTCACTACCTTTAGGTTTTCTCCCTGCTTTTAAAACCTGCATGTGGTGTCATGGGCATCCTTACACACCTCCATGACATCCCCACACAATGCTGAACTTCACCAAAGCTCAAGGAGGCTGTGTGAAGCCCCGAGCAAGGAAGGACCCCGTCCTAGGGCTTTTAGAATCTCTCCTAGTATAAAAGTCTCATTTCCTGGTCAACCACCATAGGTCACATGAACAAGCTTTACTTATGTCAGGCATGAAGACTGGCATGCAACAAAGACTCAGAATTAGGAGCTGTAGAGAAAGAAGATCCTTAGCATCCCTGGAGGTTAATGCCAGAGGGGTCTGGAATCCAGAGCTCTGAGCCCAAGGAACTCAAATGACAGAATTAGAGATGGACAGATGGACAGCTAGCTGGATGGGATGCAGGGACAGATAAAGTCGGGAGATGCTCACCAAGAGTAAATCCTAACAAGACAAAGGTAGAAGAAGGTTGATTAATTCAGAAATTCCCATCATGACCCAAGAGAGAGAAGAACATTGTCCAGGTAGTGGCAGAGGTAGGAAGCGTAAGTATATTGGCTGATGGATTAGCACTGGGTATGGAGAGGAGTCAGGAAGATGGGAGTGGTTTGGCCTTAGCAAATGCCAGTACAGAGTTGCCAACAGGGAACATGGGCAAGGCTGAGAGCGAAGCAGGTTTGGAAAGTCAGGAGTTCAGTTGTGGACAAGGTGAATGTGACTTGTTCATTAGATGCACAGTGGATGTGGAGTTACATAGGCAGGAGCGCTGGAGAGGGCTGAGCACTGGGATGCAAAATCAGGCCCCATCGCCTGGAGGTCTCTAAAGCCCAGGTTACTAGTGAACAACACTGATTTTAACCCCACTCAAAGCAGGACAAATCGTGGTAGTTGCTTTGATCATTCCATTTCCTCCATTCTTCCCTGCTCCCATTAAAGCTTCCTATGAGCCCACATCATACAGCCAGATCTTCTACGGGGCCTGAGACTCATGGCTGCCAGACTTCCCATGATAGGTGAGCACCTCCTGAAATCATTCTTCCCTGACAACCCAAAGACTTAGCAAGGACAGCCTCTACCAGCAAGTAGCTTAATAGGAAGGGCACTGGACATGGAGTCAAAAGATGTGACAGTAGAATGCTGATTCTGTCAATTGTGTGACATTTTAACTTGTGTGGTCTTGGATGAGTCCATTCAGCCTCTCTCAGCTCAGTCCTACTCTATAATGAGTAGCAATGAACAAAAATACATTTAAACAGCCTCATGCTGCACCCAGGACTTAGCAATTGCTCAATAAATATACAGAAGGGTTACAGTTACATAAGTTAGGCAATTAGTATATTTTCTTTTAAGACAATGTCACCCTTTCCCTCATTATTGGCGAAGTTTTACATTTTGTGATGATGATTATTATTTATATCTGATTTAGTTTGAACTCTCCCAGAAATAAGCAAGGGTCAAGGGGACTGAGGGGTATGTGCACCAGTATTAGGGCTTGAACTCAGGGCCTGAGCTCTTGCTTGGTCTTTTTGTTCAAAGCTGGCACTCCACCACTTGAGCCACAGCTCCACTTGTAACTTTTTGCTGGTTATTTGGAGGTAAGAGTCCTGTCTGGGCTGGCTTCAAACCTCAGTCCTCAGATCTCAGCCCCCTGAGTAGCTAGGATTACAAACACAAGCCACCGTCAGCAGGTTGAAGCTCACACCTGTAATCCTAGCCACTCAGAAGGCTGGGATGTGAAGAGTGAGATTCAAAGCCAGGCAGGAAAGTCCTCGAAAGTCTTATCTCCAATTAACCATACACACACACACACACACACACACACACACACACACACACACACACACACACACACACATGCACGCATGCCAAAAGTAGAACTGTGGCTCAAGCCTTGAGCAAAAAAGCTCAGCAGCCAGGCCCAGAGTTCAAGCCCCAGAAATGGAAAAATAAATAAATAAGATAGATAGATAGATTAGATAGATAGATAGATAGATAGATAGATAGATAGATAGATAGATAGATAGATAGATAGATAGATAGATAGATAATTTGTATAGTAGTCCTACAAAACACTAATTAAGGAGAGGGGAAGTGTGGTGGTTAATTTTTTCAGTTTTTTATTGTTATATAAAGGTGATATACAGAGGAAGTTACACTTACCTAAGTCAGGTAAAGAGTACATTTCTCTTTTGGACAATGTTCCTCCTTTCCTCACACTCGCCCAGTTTTTTCCTCCCATCCCTACCCTGTGATGGTGAATTTTGAATGTGAACTTGATTGGACTGAGAAATGTCTAGATTAGTAAAGCACAGCTCTGGCTGTGTCTGCAATGCCATTTCCAGAGACAGCTAAATCGGGAGGGCTCTGACCTAATGACCCAATAATTCCTTGAAGAATTCGTAATAGAATGACATTACTAAGAGGAGTGAAAGTGGGAAGTGGGGCCTAACTGGAGGAAGTAGATCACTGAAATACGTCTCAAAAGTTCTACTTTGCCCTGGTCCCTTCCCAGAAGTCTAAAGGGCCCGCTAGAGGAGAACTGTGGGAAGAGGGATAGCCCAAAGTATGTGAGCTCTGGCAGCTGTTAGCAGCATTATCATTAATGTCCCCCCAAGCACTGAGCCAATTCACCCCCACTTCTATGAGCCTCAGTTTCCCATCTATAAAAAGGCAGAATGAATTTCTCCCTTTGGGGCTGGCTTAAGGATTTCACACAATAATGTTTCTACTGGCATGAGCCAGAGGATTTGTTTCCTTTCTCTCCCTCCCCCGCCCCCTCACTCACCATTCTACCTTCCCACATAAAGGGAAATGCCGGCTTCCTCACTGGCTCTTTTAGGAGAGCATTTTCTGGTTTATGGCATTGTTCTCTGGCTGCACAGTCTTCCTTCCCTGTAATATAGTCGCTGGGCTTCAATAATGATCTCTCAAAATATTCCTTTCCAGATGGAGGGAGTGGGGATGGTTTGAGAGCCAGAATGGCAATTCCTGTCCCCAAGGTATGGTCAAACTGTTTCTGTGGTTTCTCACAAGCCCCCGAGTCCAAGCCACCTATCTACAAAGCAAATTGGTCAAGACGGAGCTGTTTCCTAACCCCATTACATCCTGCTCTGTCCTGTGTGTTGTTGGGTTGCTGACGGAGACATTGGCAATCCATCCAGAAGGAGTTTGTGCTGCCTTCTCTCTCCTGCATAAAAAGATCCATCCTACAGCCTCCCCCTCTCCCCCCCAACCCCCGCAACATCCCCACCACAGGAAGCAAGCCTGCCCTGGACCCACAGAGCATCTCAGCCACAGCCCTGAGACAAGTGCTTATGTGTCAGCAAGAAGCCCCCAGAATACCAACAAGCCAGGAGGTCCTCATGCCAGGAAACCTTGACAAGGGCCATTTGTTCAGTGTCCTGGGAAAACCGAACACCAACTGTGGCCAACCTCACGGAGGCAGTCAGCAGCCAGAGTAAAGCTGAAAAAAGGTGACCACACTGAGACTGACCAGGCTCCATTACCAACGCTTAAACGAGACCACGTCGATTGATAATGACTCTTAGAGTTCATAATGGGGCCACAGAGGGGAACCCTGCTGTCCTCAGGGGTGTCCAACTGCACAGGTGGGGTATAAGAGAAGGTATGTGGGGTGGTTTCTAGCTGAGATGGTGGTGAGGGCTCACCTGTAGCAACCCAGTCTTTGTTCTTAACAGTTTGGACATGAATAGGTCAATGCCCCCTTCAGGAAAGAATTGAAGGGTCACAGGATTTATTGATCATTCAATCATGAGGTTAAAATCAGTCAACAGGTATGTCCACACTTACTGGCTCATCAAATCAGCTCTACCAGAATAGTTTTCTAAAGAAATACCGACAGTGTTCACCTATGTAGAATTCAGTGTCATCCAAAATGCATTCCTTATGGTGAGAAGCCAGAGCAGTGATTACCTTTGGGCTTCAAGAAAGAGGCCACTCAAGGAGGCGTTTAAGGGACTTTGGACCTATTCTGTTTCCTGGCCTTCCTGGTGGTTTCATGTATGTTTCATCTTGTAATGACAATTCACCACTCTGGACCCAGTTGTAGTCTCCTTGTATTTTAATAAGGGAGGGATCAGAAAACCAAGGCCCTCTGTCCAGCTGGCTATTTTATAAATAAAGTTTTATTGGAACACAGCCACACCCACTATGTTTCTGCATTTTCTAGGTCTCCTGATCTGACCCTTTATGGAAAAAAAATGGCAGTCTTGTGTATACTGTTCACATGACAGGCAATTTGATCTATTATTATCTCTGTCTTTCTGCTCATTGTGTGTGTGTGTGTGTGTGTGTGTGTGTGTGTGTGTGTGTGGTATTCTATTTTCTTTTCTTTCCAATACCTGGATCACATGGCTGAACAAATGTATGAAGCAGTTGTCCCGATTAAAAAACAATTTATAACCAAATAGCTTTCCCAAAATTCACAGTCGGGTTTATAAAGTGCAGGATTCCTCTTAGATTTTACTGATGAAAATAACAAGGCAAAATAATTTATAGAAAAATACTTGTGTTCACTTAAAAGCTCACATGGTTTCTTCTTTACCCTAGGTAGTTTTACAAATATGTCTCATTGTGATCTTTCCAAGCATGTATATAATGCACTTTGATGATACAGAATTCGAATTTTATCTATTTTTTTAAAAAGCAGTAAGGAGAGACTTCCAAAATAAAAGAGGTTGTAGAAAATCTTTTTAAAAAAATTGCTTCACCTGTTGCAGGTTGCTTAGTAGCTCCTTTTTCCACTTATAGTCTATACTGACATTATTTTGGGCCTTGCATCATTAACTCCCGCTTTATTCCATTATCTTCTATTGTTTATTCATCTCAAGCTCAGTATAAAACTTCCATGCACGCATTACATGGAAAAAAATTCTAATTCTACTCATGTTTTTGCTTGGCACACATGGAAATGGGTCTAACAGACTTTGAGAACATACCACAAGACATGTAGAAGGAGCTATGGTACCTTGACACATTTATTACAGAATTTATTATGTTGGTTTACACAGAGAAGGTAAGAAAATCAGAAAGAGAAAAAAAGAGATCCAGGAGATAATTAAGACAAAAGAGAAAAGACAATTACTACAGAGACCACTCACTCTGACACCTTACGTGATAGTGAGGCGAGACTACAACTCTGGCTCAGAGTGTCCTGGATGCTTGCGGCAAAACTCAACACAGGCAGCCCAAATGTCCCCAGTGAGAGGACGTCAAGCCAACCTTCACAACTGTCCCTGCACAGTATGAAAGACTTGGCTCTGCACACAAGCGAAAGCTGGTTATTCTTGATTAAAAAGAAAAGCACCTTTACCCCATTTTTCCTGCACAAAGGCAGCTCATTTTTTTTTCTTGCTCTGACGGACCAAAACCCCTTAGGAACCTGACTCTCGCCAACTGCCATGTGGCACTGCCCACTCCCATCTGGGCGGCTGGCACAGACTTTGGCAAGCTGAGCAGGGGCCCCAGGAGGGTCCTCGGCTTCCGGCTCCATCGCAATGACCTACTTGGGATTAAAACAGCATTCGAGATTATAACTGTGTTTTATGGGTCATAAATATGGCGCAGATGTTCCTTATTTACACAGCCTTGGTAGATTATTATTGCCACATTACCATGCTAATATGGCGATTCTTGTTTTAGACACCGGAGGACTGAAAGTGGGGAGATGTAATTAAACAAGCACGGTGCACACTTGGGGAGGCGGGGGCAGGTAGTGTTCAATAAAACAAGACGAAACTAAAACATGTAATAAAGCTCTTACTCAGAACTGGTTTTACTCGAGAACTGATCTTTGATGGCTGGAGTCAAACTGATCATTTCTAAAGATGGAAGGACAAGGATGTAAATCACAACACAGCAATAACAGCTAGTACTGAATGGATGCTTTGGGCTTTTTCTATGTGTCTCTTCTGTTAATCCCCAGAACAATCTTACAAGGTATACTGTACCATTAATGTCCCTCTGACAGATGAAGAGAAAAGGCAGAGGCCAGAACTCTTTTAGTAGCATCTGACTCCACACACCTTGATCTGATCACAACTGCGCCACAAGCAAAAGACTTAGAAACCCAACAGGTTTCTGGAGAAGCAAGGGCTATTTTGTCCTGTCTCACCCTAGATCATGGAAGTACAAATCAAATAGTGTCCCTGGAAAACACAAATCGCCTCTCTGCAGGCAGAGAATGGGCAGTGTCCACAGTCCTTGGTTCCTGGGTCATCCAAGAGTCAAGCCCCAGGGATCTGGTCTGGGGCTGCCTCGCTCTCCTCTCCCCCTGCTCCCTCTCCCCGTTCACCACTCCAATTCAGTCTCCCAGACTCCAATTCCACTGGAAGGCTTGGCTTTCCACAACAACTCCTGGCTCTTGGCTCAGCCCAGGCAACCATCCCTGCCCCTCTCCTGGCTCACTAATCAAAACCACCAGTCCATGCTGCCAAAAGCATTCGTGGCTCCAGACAATCCACTGTCCCCAGAGGTAGGGCCTTGTAACAGTGCCTTACATCTGCCATCCATCCACAAATCAGTGAGCTCCTGAAGACAAGTGGGTCCTTCAGTTGTCCTCTGCTAGTGTAGCCCAGTGGTTGACTCAGAGAGGAAACCAGGGCAAACACTGGTGTGGATCAGAGGAACTATCTAATCAGAGACAGAACAGAGAGACCTGTATGTTAGCACCAGGATGCTATGCCAAGAAGGGCAACAATCCTTACCAAGATGTGCCATGAGACTCCACAGCTTCTTCCCAGTTTCTGAGTCTCCAAGGTAAACATTCAAGGCCAACACTGAGATGGACAGCGCACTTGCTCTGTCTGATCACACTGGCCCTCAGTCCCAGGCACTTGGTCACATGGCATTTACAAGATCCATTCAAAGCAACCCTGATGTGAGGGGCAGGTTGCATGGAAGGCTGTGCTGCTCAGTTGGAATGTTTGAGGCTTGAGATGTGCAGAACCTTATATGCGGGCAAGGGTGAAGTAGACGGGGCTGTCTGCAGAGAATGGAGTGTTAAAAGTACGAAATCCTTAATTACAGTATAAATGTTTCACTTCCTTGTCCCCTTGAGTGTCATACAATATACTCATGATTATTTGGTCTTACTTACAATATTTTAAAAACAGATTAAGTGATAGATAACAAACCTAATTTTGGAATGCCTTGCCTTAAATTCCAAAGATCTCAGCCTAATTCGAATGTCATTATGTATTAAGGAGAAAATGAGTTTGTTGTCAGGGACAAGGAGGGGCTGGCAGACAGAGCAGAAAGAACGCAGTTGGAGATTCAGCTTTGACTTTCGTTTTGGAGCACCTCCCCACCCCTGTAGGTCAAATGGGTTCTAGTGTGTGTGCAAGACAGAACTGCTTACACTCACGTGGAAGAAACAACCCAACAGCACCACAACAACCAAGAAATAAACTGATGGTATTAACCCACTGACAAATCCAAACAAATGTGGATATAAAAAGTGACAGATGTTTGAATGAAAACTGAAAAGGAGGAGCATACCAAGAAGAAAGAACAACAAGAGCAAGGGGCCTGGAGTAGGCACAGGTGTCACTGATAGAGAAAGAAAAGCAAGAAACCCAAGGTAGCAAAGGCAGGAGTCAACAACCCATTTCTGTGAAGGGCAAGTCGAGGTTGCTTTACCTTTTTTGTTGGGCATACGGTTTCCAGTACAACCACTGAGCTCCGCTTCTCTAACACGAGACACAGAACTGAATGACAATGACAATGTGCCAATACCACAGGTTTTCTTTCCCAGACTTTGAAATTCAAATTTCATATCATCTTCATGTGCTTATGATTCATTACCAATCATTGAAAGGTAAAAGCCATGCTTCATCCACTGGCCATTTGAAAACAGGCTACGGGCCAGATTGAGCCCAGGAGAATAGTCTATTGCCCCTGAGGTTACACTCCATAAAGTGAGTGGTAAAGAATGGTGGAAGGACCCACGGAGGAGCCAGATCTTCCAGGCAATGTGTAAGAGCATGTGCATGGGGCTTCACCGATTCTCAGTGCAAAAGGGGCCATTTGAAACAAGGGAGCGACCCAGTCTGATTTATGCTCTTCAAAAATCACTTTGGCAGACTGTACAGCAATGCTGATGGTGTCATCGACTCTTTTGAAAAGTGTGTCAATAAGGAATGGAACTCTGTCTCCTTGATTAAGGAGATGGGAGCAAGCCATGTGCCCATCAAAACCTCCATGGATCTGTTGGTTTCCCTCCACATTGGAGTAGCTGAAGGTTTCTCTTTTTCTTCAGTGATGGGTCTTGGTTCATAATGCTCAAGGATCTCTCGTTTCCCTCCATCATGCAACTTGGCCATGCAGACACCATGTTGGAAGATGCATTTCCAGCATTTCCTGAGTGTCCTCCCATTTTTATCTCCTGCCACCACCAAAGCCATCTCACCGGCGACCAAGTGAAGCCGAATAGTCAATATGTTCAGCACAATTGAAGGCTTCCATCTTGGCATTACCACAAGTACCTGCATTTTCACATCCCCATTTTCCACTCATTTTTTTACCATAGAAATCTGACCAAAAGAAAAAGATTCAGCCACAGCTGTACAGACAAAGGTGGTGGGAGAAAGAAACACTGGTCTTGTGGTTGGCAGATATCAGACTATAATGGCACCATTTGGTTTTGTAAAGTCCAAATTCAATACCAGGGGGAATGAAAGAATGATGAAGAGAAACCCAAGGTAACAAAGGCAGGAGTCAACAATCCTTTTCTGTGAAGGGCAAGTCAAGGTTGCTTTACCCTTTGTAGGACATACGGTTTCCAGTGTCATCCCTTAGCTCCGCTTTGCAGCCACCCCCTAAAAAGAAAATACATTCTACCTTACATGAGAGAAAAAGCTGTTGAAGGACTCTGTCCTTCTAGGTCTCCCTGTTTTTCTGGGTCTCCCTGTTTTCCTTCATCATCATCTCAAATCCTAACCTCCAACATTCTCTCTGGAGCCTAGGTGGAACTTCATGTCTTGCCCGTGCTGTGCTTGATATCCTGACATTTGACTGGGTCCAGCTAACTCCACCCTGGCAGACAGGAAGCACAAAGTACTGCCACGTTCATCAACCCAACAAAGCCTTTACTTCCGATGTCATCTGATCTCTTAAAAATCAAATCATTCTCAACCCTTATGAGCTTGGATAATCTTCAAAACTTTTTGAAGTGTCCTGTTCTTTTGTCTAACTTAAGAAATAGATTATGAATAGTTCTCAGGGTTACAGGGACAGTGAAAGTAAGTCACACCTTTCAAATACTTTAAGGCAAATAAGTAATCCTATCATATCTATCAGAGCCTTCCATCCTTCTCCCCTTCATCTCTTAATTAAATTTGAGCACTTCCTGTACCAGTAGAAACAAGGCCTTTTGTAACAAGGCTCTGACAATACATAAGGGGGGGTTGCAATGACAGTTAGTGGTAGGCAGACTCTAAGATGACTTCCAATGATCCCTGTCTCAGTGTATTCCTGTCCCTGTGTAATCATTATAAGGACAGGGGTGTAGGACGGAGCGACTAGCTTCTAACAGGCTATGCATGGTAAAAGTGATAGGATGTCATTTCTGGGACCAAACTACCTAAGTCTGCGACTTGTGATTTGATTCCCTGGATGAAGAAATGAAGCAAGCCACTACTGAAGAGATCCAGGTGTCAAGGAACTGAGGGCAGGTCTGGCCAGCACCCCAAAAGAGTTGAGGCCCCCAGTCCAGCAGCCTGCAAGAAACTGCCAAAAATGCTCAGAAATAACTCCTTCCATAGTGCAGCCTTCAGATAAGACCACGGTCCTGGCTGATGTCTTCATTGCAACTTGTGAAAGACACTAAAGCAAAGGGCCCAACAAAGCTATGCTTAGACTACAGAAACGGTGAGATCATGATTGTGTGTGTGTGTGTGTGTGTGTGTGTGTGTGTGTGTGTGCGCGCACGCGTGCGCTACGTGGCTAATAGTGTAGTCATGCACTCTGCATCCATGGTTAACTAATATTTTGCTTCAATGCCCATTTCTCAAGTCATCCCAAACCAAACATCACATGATGTCAACCTTCTTGCACACCTCCAACTGCCTCAGTATTGTAAGCTTTCTTTTCACAGAGGAAGCTAGATTGGAAGATTAGACTGGAAGCTGTTTGCCTCTAAAGAACCACTGCATTAAACCAATGTTCAGCCAGCAAAATAAAAATAAAATAAAACTGCCCCATCTTTCCCTTTGAGGAAAGTGAGAAGAGAAAGCCAATCCATGGCATAGGCATCTCTAAGTCCAGGTAGGAGAGGTCCTGACAGCACCTGGAGAGGCCTTGTCTCACACTTGGGGGTGCAGTAAGATGACTGTGGTGTTGGTCTTCCCAGACTTGGCTTGCTTTAGCACCAGAAGACTGGAGGGACTGGTTGTACTGGCAAGTATTGTCTCATAATTTACCTTCAAAATCTTTACTGCACAGGAAATTTGTCCCCGGCTTATATAAAATTCCCATGGAAAAGCAAAGCTGTTTTGAGCTAAGAGCCTAGGATGCAAACTGACTCCTCAGGTAAGTTAATTCAACCGAAATCAAAGAACAGGGAAAGGAAATCAAAACTGGCATAACCAAGCCACACCCACAGAGCCATACTACCTAACTGAGCTCCGCATACTACTCCTGCCCTCTTCTCTCTCCCATGTTCCTTGGTATATAACTCCTCCAACCCCCGCCCTCAGACCCAATACCTTCATTCAAGCTTCTCCTGAGAAAACCTGACTTCATGACAACAGAGCTTTCCAGACAGCAATGGCACATCCTTTAATTCATTTGCTATGGCAAACACTTGAATCTACAGTCAACAGATTGAAAGCATCATTCTAAACACTAGCAAAGAGCCATGTTGAAAGCCCTTGAAAACATCCCTCACCCCTCCCTGGCCTCTCCCATGGTAGAACTGGTCCACATTGTGCACCTAAGATTCAGAACCTAAAGAGCAGGTTTCAGCACTTTGCCCAACACTCCACTCCCATATGCAGCCTTGGATGGGTCCAGGGACACCCCAGCCTCCTATCTGCCAATGGTGGCAGCACTTGGGAAGAACCAAGGATTCAAGTGAAATGATATGCCTGAAAAAAATAAAGCATTCTAAAAATAGAATCGTTGAGATTAGAGAAAACAATTTAGTCTCTTCAGGCATCTCAAGGTTATCCATAAAAAGATGAGCTATTGTATTGAGAGCCCACACCTGTTCCTCTCTCCCTGACATCATAATTGTCATAACTGCCACTACTTCCCCAGCAAAGCAATAAGGTGGGGCCTCCTGGGACTTCAGAAGAGCTGAGCAACGCCTGCCTGCAGACCAGGCAGGGCCAGCTGCTGCTGTGTTTATTGAGCTTTTAGTGCGGCTTCCAATGGTTTTCTGTCCTCGTCTCTAGCACTCAGGCCGTCATTCCCTTCATTTACCACCCCTGTAAGCCTGTCTTCCTGGAACAGCAGAGCTCTCTCCTTCCAAACACTCGGAGCTTGGGGAATCAGTTGAAAACTTATTAAAAGTTTTTTTTAGAGAACTTTTGTGAAGCAACATAAGCGCTCCCAGCGACTAGAGGTGAGTCAGGGCCTCTCACTTGGAGAGAAGACAAAAGCGCTGTGTGTGCTCTGCCTGACTGGCTGCTCAGAGGCTCTTTGGCCTCTTTCTAGGTTCTGCACAGGTTCTGTATTGGAAAGGTGAGTCTTCTAACTAGTAAGATTCCGGATGAAAAGACAGTTTCTGTAGGATGTCTGGTATACAGTTTCCATGATGCAATAGGACCATACCCAGTTCCTATCTATAAAGACATGCATCAGTGTGTCAGATCTATGACAGTGAGACCATGAATGTATGCAATATGCAGAAAACAAAGCTCCCTTAAAATGCTAATAATTTTCACACTGTGTATTTACTATTTTACTTGTTACTTTATGTAATGCAATCATCGGAATGAGGCACTATTCATTATCCCAATGTTTCTGATAAAGAAATGAAGGGGGAAAAAAGAAATGAAGAGCTCAGAGCAGATAACTTTGTTTTTTCCTGACACCCAGAGAGCAAAGACAGTAAAGCATCTTAATCATACTAACCCCAGAGCCAGTACAAATGGGGGTGAAATATCCCCAGAGAGTGTTTCGAGGACAAATCACATTTTCAGTCTTTCCAAATGAAGAACACTGTAGGGTGCTGGTGGCTCATGTCTGTAATCCTAGCTACTCAGGAGACTGAGATCTGAAGATCAAGGTTCAAAGCCAGCCTGAGCAGAAAAATCCCCATGAGACCCTTATCTCCAGTTAAACACCAGAAAACCAGAAGTGGAGCTGTGGTTCAAAGTGGTAAAGCACTAGCCTTGAGCTTTTACGCTCAATTGAAGCCTCATGACCAACCAAAAATAAAAGAGTACTAAGCTAAAATCTCACCCAGGAACTGGAGATCCATCACACAGTGCATGAATGAGTGAATCACCATAAGCCTCAGTGCAACTGCACATGGCCAAACATCTTACATGCATCATCTCAAATCTTTATAAACCCCTACCAGGCTGGTAGAATTACTCCCCTTGACAGAAGGGACCATATAACAATGCTTATCAAAATGAACTCCAAGAAATGGAAACAAGAGGTGGTCTTTTTTATTGTACTGTTAGCAGTTATTTATTTTTTTCTTTCTTTTTCTTTTTCCTTTAGTTTATTCCCTGTTGTCACTGGTTTTTATTTCTGTACCCTTTGTCTTGTATATAACTTTATCTGATTGGGGGATGGGAAGGGGAACTGCAGAAATGGTGGAGCAAAGGGTGAACCAATGTAACAGTGATACTCAATAGACATTATGTTGGAAATGAACTTTACAACTTGGGTTGGGAGGAAAAGCAGGAGAAAATGAAAGAGAGAGTAACAGTGAGCAAAAAGAAATGTATTCATGACCTTACTTATGTAACTATAACCCCTCTGAATATCACCTTTATAATAAAATTTAAAAGAAAAAATGGCTCAAGAATACACAGCCAGTAGGTGGCAAGCACTAGGATTTTAGTTCAATCTCTGACTCCAAGACCCACTCATTTTCCAACATGTTGAAGGACCTGAAATAAAATATATTTAAGGGCAAACTATTCTTTTATGATGCAATTGACCTTTGCAATTCAGAGGATTCTTGCGAATCTGGCACCGCTTTGAAAAGGAACCGATGCTACGCTGACAGTGAACGCAGCTAGGCCGAAACCCATGTTTGGCCAGCTCATACTTGTGTGGCTGAGTACATTGCATAACCTCTGTAAGATCTGCTGTGTCTCCTTATAATGAAGCAGCCGCACAGAGGCTCAATGAGAATGACCTGGGACACAGTGTCCATAGTCCTCAACATACAAAAGATTCTTTTCCCTAATTCATCAATTATTATTTTCATTTTCTAAAAACATGGAAATACTGATTACAATATCTGGTTGAAACCCTTAAGATACACCAGCTATTTCTGACAAAGATGGAACACAAAAAAAATCAATGAAGAAATTATTTCATATTCATTCACTCAACAACAGTGGGTGTAGGAAGTGTGTGGGGTAGGCCAGTGAACAGGACAAAGTCCTAACCCTTATGGAACAAAATCTGATTTTAAGAACATCATGAAATAAGTGCCAAAATAAACAAGAGATGGATTCAGAGACTCACATCCTATGGTTGAAGAGGAAGTTCCTTCCTGATTGGCTGAGAAGATGACCCACCTCCAGACCAAGGAGGTGCCTTGATTGGTCAAAGCTCCCCCTCCTCCCACTCCCAGTTGGAAGGTACATCTTTGCTCTCTAGGTCAGTGGTTCTCAAATTTCCCTATCCATCAAAGTCCTTTGGAGAGGAGGATGCTAAAACGCAAGGTGCTGGGCAACTGAGGTTTTGATTGAGTAGGTTTGTTTGCAGGTAATGTTGATGTCGCTGATACACTGTCAGTGAGGAACATAGCTTTCACAGAAAGAAAATAGTGAGGAAGGAATTCTCAGAACTTGGCATCCTAAACTCCTATCAGTACTCCCCACTGAAACTAAACTCAACCAAACACCAAGGGTAGAGAAACCAAGATAACAGCGCCCCCCAGCAACACAGAGAAGGACTCCACACTAACATAATTCCCTCCCCAGACCCTTTCCAGATTAGAGGATGCTAATGGATTCCCACTGCCCCTATTCTCCACATGCCTCTGCATCCCTTGAGAGTTCCCTTAACCTCAACCTTACCCTATGAATTATCCCGCTATCAGACTCTTGACATTCTAGTGTTGCGTTCTGTTTTCCATCAAGACACAGACACAACACTAGGTCCCAGATAGCTCCTCTCATAGAGATATTTTCAGAAATTGACAAAAAAAAAAAAAAAAGATTCTATTTCTTCCTGAAATCCCATCTAGAAGACTCAAGTCAATGTCATATAATTCTTTGTTGCACAAACAGGAATTGCAAGGACAGTTTGCAAGACCTGCACAGCATATGTATGCAGTGAAATCACTCTCCACAGAGCTTTGTGGCCCTGGAGTGGGCACTGGAGGAACCAGCTGACTCTGGTTTGCTCTGATGATTTCTAAATGTTCAGTAGGTGCTACACATCCCACACCCTGGGAAATAACTTCCAACCTGGGCAATTCTAGACACAGTAAGTCATCCTTGCCGTGCATGTGCATTAATGGGGCTCCACTGAGAGCCCAGCGAGAATACCGCTGCCAGATCTACTAAGCACTCTGTTAGGAGCCTGACCCCTGCTAGGTATTGTATACACACATCGCTGCCTTCTCACAACCACCCCACGAGCAAGTTACTAGTCTTGGCCTCATGTCACAGGTGATCAGGTGAAACCAGAGACTCAACACCATGCTCAAGGTCATACAGCTGTGACTTTGCCAAACATCCACTTGAGGTCAAGGTTGGGGTCAGAGCTCAGAGGTTTGCTCATGCCTGCCTTGTGTTTTCCACCACAAAGAACAGATGAGCCACCGAACCCACACCCAGTGAGTCCACAAGAAAGAATCAGCCCAGAACACAAAAGGGCGCAATAGGAAGCAAGCCCAGAACCTAGGCTCCGAGAGCCAAACGGGAGAAGAGCCTACATGTTCTCTATTGTGAGGCACACAATGAGAAAGCTGGGCCACAGTAGAATTTGGAGCCTTTGAAAAAGAAAAGAAAATCAGAGATAAAATTATGCAGGCCCTCATATCCCAAAACCAGAGAATCTTGAATCAGCATATATAGCTTTCAACACTAGCTGCCTCTCACAAATCCAAAGGCAAAGACAAGCCCACCTGATGCCATGAGCTTCAGCCTCTCATCTGTGAAGCTGGAAGAGCAATCTGTGTTAAATCAACAGGGTCACTATGCTGTGAATTAAATGAACTCTATTAACTATGTCCAACCAAACGGAATTTGTTTGCCTAAAATGCCACGCTTACTGGAGCCCAGGTGTCTGAGGCCAGAGTCTAGGATTCAAATATACAGGATCTCCATCTGCTGGGTCTTCTAAACAGAAGCTTCCATATCTAAGGGTACTACCTGTTTTCCAGGACAAGTAAGGGGTTTTCTCCGTGGAAGCCTCTGGTAAGGCTGGGATAGCTCAGATTCACTCATGGGAGAGATGAGGATTCAAAGACAGCTCCTCTCTCAAGCCTGCTACTGTCATAAAAAAAAAAAAATCTTCTGAGATTCAACCTCACGTGGTGGTTTAAGAACCGAGACTCTGCAACAAAAAGACCTCAGCCTGACTATAGCCAAACCCTTGAATCTCCATGAAATCAATTTTCTTATCAGATATGTGAATGCCACATCGATCTCATGGGACCATGAGAATTAAATGAGGTCTCAGAATTCTCTGAGAAGGATCCTCCTCATACATGTTTCTGAAAACAGACTCCTAATTTTTCTCCTAAGTACGACTGTAGTATAGCAGTTGGCACAAAGTACATCAAATAGCAGAAAGTGGTGGCTGAGAATGGAGAATCCCAGCCTCAATAGGCTTCAGTCTCAGTTCTACCACTTGCTAGGCCAGTGGCCTCTGGTTTACTACTTCACAGCTCTGTTCTTCAGCTTAGATGGGAACTGTACCCACACCATAACGCTTGTTAGGAAGACTCGATGAGTGACAATGAGTAAAACCTTTGACAAGTGTCTGGCTCATCATAAGTGCTTCAAGTATGCAATGACATTAGTGATCTCTATTTGGCAGTCATTTCCTCTCCTGCATTTATTCCCCAGGCATTCAGTTTGGATCGATCGTGAACTGCAGACACACCCTGGCGCACCTGTGTTTTTCATAACTTCTGAATCTGGGCTCTGTTATTATCCCTCTATCACCCATCATTTCAAAACCAAATGATCTGACATCTCCTTTATTTTCTGCTTCCAGTTGCAACGGAAGCCAAATGCTCATTCTCCCCTGTATAGCTTTGGGGGTTTAGAATTCTCCATCCCGGGACAGTGTAAACTTCTACTGACACATTCTACAGGACTATCCTAACCTCATCATCAGAAATGAACAATCTCAGAGAGATGCTGTTTCATCTCCTGTTCCTGGGGAATCTCACAACTCATTCCTTTCTAGTAAACAAATTATTGATGGTAACAATCACACTGGTCAGCTGGGAAATGGAATTTCCATCGAAGATCTCAAGTGATCCAATTTTCAAGGGGAAGAAAAAGTAATTCTCTCCCTTTAGAATAGAGAAAGAACTGTAGTCCTTAAGAAACACAGAAATCTTTATAATAAAGAAAAAGAAAAAGGAAAAAAGAAACAGAAATCTGGGAGAGAGTGAAATGTACAAAAAGAAAGGTACTCTTTATCTGACTTATGTAACTGTAACTCCTCTGAACAGCACCTTTAGAATAACAATAAAAAATAAAATCATAAAAAAGCAACACAGACATCGTCACACAAACTTTTTTTTTGTCGGTCATGGGGCCTGAACTCTGGGCCTGGGCACTGTCCCTCAGCTCTTCAGCTCAAGGCTAGTGCTTTACCACTTGAGCCACAGCACACTTCCAACTTTTTCTGCTTATGTGGTGCTGAGGAATCGAACCCAGGGCTTCATGCATCCAAGTCAAGCACTCTACCAACTGAGCCACCTTCCCAGCCCTCATCAGGCAATTTTAAAGGTAGGAACTGTGAAATGTGTCTCCAAACAGTGAGAAGACTAGCCAGTGTCATTCCTCTGCAGCAACTGTGCCTAACATGAGTACTCAAGCGGCCCAGGCCCAAGAGTTGTCCCACGGAAGAACTTCTGCTATTTGTGGGGGAGGTAAGGAAGTCTTCCCCAAGGAGAGAGGGAAGTAGGTACAGGAAGGAGACAGATGCTGAGCCCAGCAAGGCCCCTCCACCAGCCCTAGGCACTCCTGCTCAGAAGTCTGTCGGCATCTGCAGCACATTTCTCCTTCTAACCAGATGCAGACATCCTAGAATTCCCTAAGGAATCCTCATTACAAACTAAAATAAGGCTATCTGCATTGAAAACAAAATCCAAATTTGTTTTGAAAATATGACTGAAGAAAACAGAATGTACATTCAAAATCCCTATCAATCATACTTTACTAATGAATCTTAAAACTCCAACGTTGTCATCTTTTAAATAATCATTTACATGCAGAAAGAGTATAATGGAAAGTGAGTAATACCTCTGTTCTTCCCTACCAAGAACTACCAACTAATTTCAACAAATCTCCTTAGGATATATTCCCATTCCCAAATGAGAATATTACAAACAATGATCAAATATCCTTTAGCCAATATCCTAGTTACATTTCTTTCCATGCCTCTCCTTTGAAGAAGTATAGCCTTCTGTGTGTTTTTTTATGCTGACATAAACATACACAGTTTGAGTATCAATGTGTTTTTATTGTTACATCCATAAAAATCAGCTCTATGCTTTTTCCCCATAGAAGAGGATGACCTGAGTTTGGACCATGAAGCAGAAGAACCAGATATTCATAAATATTCCTTAAGTGAATGTTCAGAATTGGCAGAATTGGCAGTTCACCCAAGATGCTGGTATAAAAGGGCAGTGGTGTAGAAAATGTAGCAGTATGATTTGGCCAGTATTGATGTGATACACAACTGGCTAACTTATTAGTGAGCCCAGAAGCCAGATATGTCAAGGCCAATAATAGACTACACATCTGTTCTGGCCATGTATGGTCACCTCACTTTTATGACCTCGGACATCATTGACTAAATAAAGCAAGAGGTTAGAAAAGTGTGGGATCCATACAGGCCTTGTCCAGATCATTTGTATAGGCTTTTGGTGTCCAAAGCGGGATAGCTACAAAGATCCCACCACATGGGCCATATTTTAGACAAGGACCAGGATGCCAAAGTTAGAAGTGATGAAGTAAGCATGCCTGAAAAAATGAGAGAAGCTGAGTCTAGTGAAATGTATTCACTATTCCTGTCCTTTTAACCACTGGTACTTGACATGCAGGAAGAGAGAAAAAAAGAAAGAAAAGGAGGAGAAAGAGGAAGAAGATGAAGAAGAGGAGGAGGGGTTCAAAAAATAAATGTACTTATTACCTGACTTATGAAATGGTAAACCCTCTGTACAATACCTTAAGAATAACAATAGGAAGTGTCACTGTGGCTCAAGTGGTAGAGCACTCACCTTTAGCTGAAAAGCTGAGGGACGGCGCCCAGGCCCAGAGTTCAAGACCCACAACCAACAACAACAAAAAAAAGTGACAAAATAATAACAATAAAATTCTATTTCTTTTTTTCAAAAAAGAAGAAGGTTGGGCAGTGGTGGCTCACACCTGTAATCCTAGCTAGATGTCAAGAGGCTGAGACCTGAGGATTGAAGTTCAAAGCCAGACTGGGCAGAAAAGTCTACAAGACTCTTATCTCCAATAAATAACCAAAAAGCCAGATGGGGAGCTGTGGCTCAATTGATAAAACATTAGCCTTGAGCAAAAAAGCTCAGGGACACCATCCAGACCCTAGGTTCGAGTAGTGGTGGTGGTGGTGGCGGTGGTGGTGGTGGTGGTGACGGTGGTAGTCTGAACCAAAGGCAATGAACTAAAGGCAAAATTCCTGGAAACTTCTATGTGAGACCAGAAAGGCCAGGACAAAGGATCTCCAAGAGACTTAAAACCTTAAAATGGGGACCTAGCCAAGATTTGAGCCAAAAAGCTACAGATCACAAAAATATTCTTTAATATGAACACCAAGAAAGATAACCTTGGTTCAAGGAGCCTCGGTGGAGCAGGTGGTCAGCACCTTTCCAGAAACAATCTATAGCTGCTGATGTTTAGAAATAAGAATCAAAATGAGGGCCTGGGTATAGCTCAGTGACAAAGCACTTACCTAGCAAATGCAATGTCCTGTGTTCAATCAAACAAAAAAGAAAATACTGCGTCCCCCCAAAGTTTAAAAAGAAGTATCATGATGAGAAATGTTCCTGTGCAACTCTAAGAGAGAAACAATAGCAACTGAGAGACCACACACAAGGGATTGTAAATATATGTTAAATGTTTTATTTTTATTTATTGTCGGTTGTGGGGCTTGAACTCTGGGCCTGGGCACTGTCCCTCAGCTCTTCAGCTCAAGACTAGCACTCTACCACTTGAGCCACAGCATCACCTCTGGCTTTTTTCTGCTTATGTGGTGCTAGAAGAATCGAGCCAAGGGCCTCATGCATGCAAGGCAAGCACTCTACCACTGAGCCACCTTCCCAGCCCATAGGTTAAAATGTTTTATATATGGGAAGAGATAAGACAACAAAAGCGGTAAAGTTGACTCCATCCATTTCATGTTTAAAAGTGACCAAGAAGGAAACAGGTCCCAAGTTCTGATTCTAAACTTAGAAATTCTGTTTGAAAATGTGTGTACTTCTTGTAGGCAGCAGTGACCTTGGAACTCTGAAATTTGCTCAAATTAACTGCACTTCCCTACAAAAAAAAAAATGATGTCCAGAGGGTCAAGTCCCAGAAATGCTGATTTTCTACTGGAAACAGTCACCTTGTATGTGGAACTGGAAAGGGCTTAGCTGAAAATTCCTATTGATAAGTACAATCAAAAGTTTTTGTGTGTAGCATCTGGGTGCAGTTAAGGAATATGCACATTTAAAGCTGAGTATCTCAATAGTTAAATATCATAAGCTACTTTTCTTCTTGCAGGCCTAACAGTTCCTCAGGAAACCTAATTAAAATGGCCTCAAGACAATACAACCAAAGCATTAGAGAGCTGGCCTCTGATTTGTTCCAGACAATTTTGTGTAGGGGAAGATAACCATCCTGAACTAGAGCCAGCTGAGATACAGGGAAGAAGTTGGCAATGTGCCCAGCTTCTTTAGGGCTAGAGGCTTTTGGAAAATAACTGATCCTTCCTCCCATCCCACTTGCACCTCAGATTTGAGGCAGTTTAGAATGCTGGCTTCACATCTTGGTTTAGAAGCAGAAAACTACTTCTGTAACTGTAACAAAATGTGAAAAAGTAATGCAAAAGGTGAAGAGATAGTCTAGCGCCAGTGGCTCACACCTGTAATCCTAGCTACTCAGGAGGCTGAGATCTGAGAATCGCAGCGATCGCAGTTCAAAGCCAGCCTATACAGGAAAGTCCATGAGACTCTTATCTCCAATAAACCACCAGAAAACCAGAAGTATCACTGTGGTTTCAAGTGGTAGAGCACTAGCCTTGAGTGAAAAAGCTCAGGGACAGTACCTAGGACCTGAGTTCAAGCCCTATAACTGAAAAAAAAAAAAAATAGATAAGACAAGACAGGAAAAAAGGTGAAGAGACAACACACAAATGGTATTAAGCAGAGGAACGACGCACTATGTAAATAAAACAGAGACAATCAAGACACCCAAAGCTCAGGACCTAGAAATAGGAGAATGCGACATATGGAAATTGTTTAGAATTCAAAGCTAACACAACAGAACAGGGTACGTTCCTTGATCCAGGCCTGGTATGGTCAGTTATGCAATGGCATGCAATATTGCTGACTTAGAGACCTATGAACAGTAAGCCTCCAAGTCCCCCACACTAGGAAGAGTACCCAGAATCCAACTCTGCATAGCCAGATATAGCACAGTTGAAGGGGACAGGTCACCATGAGAGATGCCTCAAAACCTCAAAGGGAAGGTCAACCAAACACTTCCTCAGGGTAGAAGGGTGACTCTGTGTCTTGGAGTACTCCTTCCTCAAGGTCACTGTGGAAATGACTCCACATAGCCTGGGGTTAGGATCATCATCAAGCGATGACTCCTCTGCTAAATATAGATTCTACCTAGCCAAGAACAGTGGGCCCCTCCAGAACCAACACTAGTTTATTTCATTGTTGATCTCTCTAGGAATCTAGAGAGTGTTTCTCTACAGGAAGTCCAAAGCCTAATTGGCCCATTTGGATTTAGACAAATCCTTCTCTGAGCAATATCTTGGGTCCAAACACAGTTGCCTTGGAAACGCACTAGGACTGGGTTTCCTCCACCATGGTCCTGCGACTACTGCAGTCATCCATCACACAGAGTTCAGGAATAACATGTTTTTGATCCATATAATAATCTGTATATTAGATTAAGCCTTTTCATTGTGGTAATTTATTAAATTTTCTTAGTGTTACCTGCCAATTTTCAAAGACTCTCAGAAAATGGGTCAGAGAGGTCCAACATAAATGCTCATTTTTAAAAACTTGGGAGAGCTAAAGTCAATAAAATATTAAAATTCAGCTAAATAATATAATAGCCATAAACTATTGGTGTTTTGTTTCTGAAACCACTTCTTATGTAACCTAGATATCAGTGTGAAAATCTTAGTTCTTGTTGAAATGCAAAATAGTACAAGCTTGAAAAACTATCTGCCTGGTTTTCATGTCAATTCATTTTTACTCTCTAACATTCCTGCTGAACTTTTTCTTTTCCTTAATTTGGACTAAGCTAATTCTGAGACACTAAGTATCTCTACTCCAAAGACTTTAAGGTATAAATGACTGACACAAGACAGACACCAATGCTCCAAAATAATAAGAATTAAAAGACACACTTCAAAGGTTATATTTGTGTTATTTTCCAAAAAAACAGTTTTTCTGTATCTTTCTATCATCTGAGGTTCCTGTGGTGAGAAGCTCCTAAAATTGCCCATAGTCTCCCTCCTGATGGCACTCATGCCTTGGATAATGATTTTTTTATTGGTACATATAAATTGCATAAAATAATGGATTTGAAAGTTGGAGGTGTGGCTCAGGTGGTAGAGTGCTAGCCAATGAACAAGTGTCAGATACCAAGTTTGAGTCCCAGTCTTGGACAAATTAAAACAAAAAGAAACAAAATAATGACTTTCATGGTGATATTTACATTTTCATTATGCATATAAAGTATTCTGATCCTCCACTCCCTCCAATTGTACTCTCCTTTTCCTCCTACACCCTCCCACCCTGGGTCTCTTCCCTCTTTTCAACAGTCCCTTCTTTGTTTCTATATCCCTCATAAGAGGGAAACCTGCCATTCTGTCTCTCTGAATATGGCTTATTTCACTTAACACAATGATTTCTAGTTCTATATTATAGTTATTTTTATGAGTCAACTGGACTAGGCTAAGATATAGCCAGATAACTCACTAGTAAAACATAGTGTTTTAGATCTATCTCTGAGGATGCTTATAGACTAGATGTGCATTTGAACTGGTGAAGGGAGTTAGCAAACAGCCCTTTCCATTGGCACCATCCCGTTCATGGAGGGTAAAAAGGCAGAGCACTGACAAGTTCATTCTCCATGCTTGAACTGGACCTCCATCAACATGGTGCTGCTGGTTCTTTGGTTTCAGACTATCCAGACCAGGACTTAAACCAAACACTCAGACATATACCACCAACTTGTTCAGGCCTCCAGCTTGCAGACAGATCATGGCACTTGGCTGACTGCATGAGCTAAATACTATTACACACACACACACACAATCATATATCCTATTATATATTCTATTGATTCTATTTCTATGGAGAACTCTGAATACCATAACTTCCTTGTATGATTCCTGCCCTTTGAGTGTGTACTAGACTCAGTGACTTGTTCCTGTCAAATAGAATACAGTAAATTAATAATAATAATAATAATGGGATGTCACTTCCAAGATTAGGTTAAGGAGACTGTAACTTCCACCTTGCTGGCACTTTCTCTTGTCCTCTCACTCCATTCTGATAAAGCCCCTGCCAAAGTGTGAGCTGCCACACGCTGTGAGGCACGTATGTAACAAGGGACTGTGGGATGCCTCTAGCCCCCGGCTGAGGAGCTGAGCCCCCTGCGTAAGAGCCCATGCAGAGCTGAGCCCTCCCAGCAGTCATATGGGCAACCTCGGAAGCTGACCCCTTTCCCGTCGGCGTGGGTCTGACGGCAGCCCTCGTCTATACTCTCTCTGACTTAGACTGCCACAGGTTCAGAGCCAGAACACTGGGCTAGGCTGCACCAGATTTCTGCTCCCCCCACCTCCTCAAAGAAATGGTGAGAACCATAAAGCTAGTAAGGTTAGAAGAGTAGCCTGTTTCACAGCAAGAGATAATTCATCTTGGTCCCTTTGAGGGAGACTGGCATTTCTTTTCTTCTTTTCCTGAAGTTGGTGCCCAAGCACCACTGACAGATAGCCTACCACTGGAGCCATGTACACTTAAGAGACCAACTGCAGGATGCTTAAGGAGAAAAGAAATTGTTACATCAACTTTTAGACTGTCCTAATTTTAGCACAGAGCATGACCATGTGACAAAATTATTTTAATTAGATTAATAAGATCTCACGTTCAAACCAACTTTACAAAATCAAATAGATAAATGACTTGCTCATCTGTCCCTCCTATGACCAGTAGTCGCTGTTTTACTCCCTTCCAGGCTAGTGCTGGAACAATACACCACAAATGTGCACCCCCACATTCTGATGTCCCCCCTAGAAAGGCCTGGGGCTCTTCAAAGAATGACTGGAGTTGGACACTGGTGGCTCATTCCTGTAATCCTAGCTACTCAAGAGGCTAAGATCTGAGGATTGCTGCTCAAAGGTAGCCTGAACAGAAAACTCTGTGAGACTCTAAAGTCCAATTAACCACCAAAAAGTGGAGCTGTAACTCAAGTGATAGAACACTAATCTTAAGCACAAAAGCTAAGGGACAGCACCCCAGGCTCTGAGTTCAAGCCTTGGTACAAGCATAAAGTTAAAAATTAAATAAAGAATAACTGACTGTATTTGAGGGTGTGAAAACCTGGAAGGGGGGTTAAATATCTGTCCTGCTACCACAACAAAATCAAGACTGTCTCAAAGCTGTCTGGAGGTGATGAACAAGGACTTGGTTTGTAGGCTCTCCCACTGACCTCACTGTGATCATTTGAATAGCAAAACAAAGAAAAAAGTCATAATTCCAGTAGATTCAAGGAAGTTGAGACCATGCCAGCCCACTGATATATAATGATGATCCCATATTGAGCACTTTTTTTTAAGTCTGGCTTGTCAGTAAGCATTCATTCATTCATTCATGCTCCATAATAAACAATGCATGAACCTCATAGGATGAATATTCAATCACCCATTATGAGTTAGGGGAGGACCAAAAGACATGGGCTGAGATTACATGGCTGGTTTCGGAAACCTGGGGGCAAAGGGAAGCAAGCAACATTAGGGACAGTCTGAGGAGAAACAGGTTTGGAGAGCCCTGGGAAGGGGAGCTAGGGATGCGCCTCAGAGTTATTTGGACAGGAGCTCTACATCCTCCAAGGGGTGAGGACCAGATTCACAGAACCAAGATAGGTCGATATTTGTAAGCATCACATTTTTAAGCTTGGTGGGCATGATGGCCCACACCTGTAATCTGAGGGCTCAGGAGGCAGAGATAGGCAGATCATGCCAATCTGAGCTACATAATAAGGCCTTGCCACCAAAATAAATAAATAAGGTGCTAAGGGTATATAACTTAGTGGGAGAGTATTTGCCCAGTATGTGTTTGATCCCTAGCATTGCAAACTGATGATGATGATGATGATGATAAAGATTATCAGTATAAAGTTCTTTCAGTGTAACATCCTTCATGGGAGCACTGTGTGAAGGCAGAGTCAAAGCCACTAAGGACCTGTTTTCTCACCTCTGGTGGCTGTTCATCTTGAATGGAACCCATTCAAGCCCCCCACCACCAAAAAAAATAGTGCCTGCTCCAAATCTCAGCAGAGAACAGAGGAGACGTGTCTACTTTCCTGTTTGATTTCTACAGTCTTAGCTTAGTGAGAAAGGAAATGGATGAAGGACCTCGTCAATCCTCATACTCATTCACACTGTACCAGAACAGCACAGGCAAAGGCATTTAAGTATTTTAATGCATTGCCATGTTAACACTAAAAAAAAAATTTTTTAAAAACAAAATCTGTTTCAATTTGTACTGCTCAACAATGAACAAAGCCACCTAATTGCTCTGATTCTTGCCAAAACTTGATACTCTTAACTGTTTTCATTTTAGCCAAATTGATGGGTGGCAGAGGAGAGGAGAAGGCTAATTGGAGGAGAATGCTACTGCACGGATTTAATTGGCAATCTAACGAGACTAAAAGAAAATAGGGTACACCACTAATGCCTTGAAAAAGAACATTCTGGAAACTGATAACAGTGAAGAAATAGTCGTGCCATTCCCCGGGTAGCCATTTTGTGCCAGAGACCAACTTACAGGAATTCTGTCCAGTTTTGAGAATACCAAGGCCCTGAGTCATCCCACTTCAGACGCAGAAATAAAGGTTCAGAACGGTGAAGTCATTCATTCCACAAAATTCTATCCATTGCTGGTGTGCCATTCTATCACTTTTTAAGTGTACAGAGTCACACAGTCCTCTTAAACTGCTTAGCTCCCAGGTCTTCTATTACCTCAAAAGCTTCTCATATCCACTGGTGGGGCACGCCTCCCCCATGTCCATCCCTCGGCAACCAGTGGTCTGTTTTAGTTTCTACACATTTGCCTTTTCTGCATCTCCTATAACATGAAGTCTTCCTTCTCCTGCTTCTAGTACTTAGACTACTGTGCTCAGGATGCACCTATATTGTAGCAGATACCTGTAGTTTATTCCTTGCTATTGCCAGTAGTCTCCTACTGGATGGACTGACCAGTTGATGGACACCTGGATTGTGTTTTGAGTGGGATTATTCCGAATGCTGCTGCTCTGAACATTTATACTCATGTCTTTCTATGCCACAATAGAGTATTTATTATTACATTCTGTGTCTGTAATCTGAGGACTGACAGAGTGCTTACCAAAGTGGCTTCAACCATTTTTCATTCCCTCCAGTATACAATAAAACTTTTTGGCTAAAGATTAAAGAGAGGGGAAAAGCCATTGTACATATTCCACTCAAACAGTGGAGTATGGTGTGTGTGTGTGTGTGTGTGTGTGTGCATGTGCGTGTGCATTTGGGGGGGGGGGTTGAGCTTTTAGCAGATTGCCTCCTGAGTGAAAGAACAGCAGTGTGTAACAGGAGACACACTTCCATTTGTGCAAGACTCGCCAGTCTGCTGTTGACCCAGATGGGCTTTCTGACTAGCCCTCCCTGCAGATCCCCCTAGCATGTACCTATTGAAGTAACGCTGAAGTGGGGAATGCAGCAGGCCCTAATGATGGTCATTTCTCACAGGGCCTCCACCTTTTTTACCACCCTGCTTTATTAATTCCCATTTTTCATGGTTGACTTCCAGTAGCGCTGCTTGGGTCTGCTTCTAAACTCCTCACTGAGCCACTCTGTGGTCCCCTGAGGACCCTGTGGCTCTTACCATAGATAATAAGTAAATGGTATTCTTGTGCTCATTTCTTCCTTTCACAAGCAAATTAAAGTGTCCAGCAGGTCCACGTCAAATGCTGGGATCCATGACTCTAACCTGTCACCCAGCACTTCTGGACACAAAACCATGGATGACCACCTCTCCCTCTGCCTATGTCTGATTGCTATTAATTCATTAAAAAGCTGTGGTTTTCTTTGAGTCCAAACCAATCTGGATCTCATTGATAAGGTGTCATGACACACTCTTTTATCTAATGCCACCGTGGCATTGGCCACACTCAGTCCTGTCATGTGTTTGCAAATGTTATTAAACCTGTCTGACATGGTTTGTTTCCAATAATCTCAGTTTTTTTACATGTGTATTGGAATGCCACCATTCACTATATGGTTTTCTTTTTCTTTTTTTTAATTTTTGCTTGTTTATTGCATGCACAGAACATCTTCCTCTGCTCCCCATTCACTCCAGAGTGTCATGCACTTGATTTCTCAACCAGGTAAGAGATGAGAATGACACCAGGGACAATGGCAGGAATATCAGCAAGAGATTGGTGATGAAGGAACAAAGGAAATGCTCAGTATTTTCTTATTATGATAGACAACCAACAACATTGTTTGCTAGTTTTTCAAAAAGTTAAAATATGTTGGGCGCTGGTGGCTTACCCCTGTAATCCTAGCTACTCAGGAGGTTGAGATCTGATGATCATGGTTCAAAGCCAGCCCAGGCAGAAAAGTGCCCATGAGACTCTTATCTCTAACAAACTATTCAAAAAAACTGGAAGTAGTGCCGTGGCTCAAGTGGTAACACACTAGCCTTCAGCAAAAGAAGCTCAGGGACAGCACCCAAGCCCAGAGTTCAAACCCCAGGGCTGGCAACAAAAAAAAAAGTTGAAATATGCTAAAAACTGAACATTCCCTACCTAAACCTTACAATCATGAAATCTTGCTAATGTCCAATATCAGAACTTTTTCTTCTAAATCTTTCTATAAACAACTCCAGGAAATCAAAATACCTACTGATCCATCCACCCCTGATGCCCCACCAAAAGAAAGAAAGAAAGAAAGGAGGGAGGGAGGGAGGGAGGGAGGGAGGGAGGAAGGAAGCAAGGAAGGAAGGAAGGAAGGAAGGAAGGAAGGAAGGAAGGAAGGAAGGAAGGAAGGAAGGAAGGAAGGAAGGAAGGAAGGAAAGAAAAACTAAACACCATCACCAAAATGCAACCATCTCCTGGACCAATTCTTCATCATTTAGCATTCCATCAGTCCATTCCCACCCCTAGCCCAACCCCTGTATGCACAGCAATGTCAAGATTAGAGACAGACAGAACTCCGTGGTGAACACAATGCCCACACTCTGCACCAGGCAAGGCTTCTATTCACTCTGCAGACATCGTCTTACTCAGTCACAAAATCCAGTAAAGCAGCTATAATTATCCTCTCTTTACAGATGAGAAGTTAAAGATCCGAGGAAGATAAATGACTCGCCCAGGCTGGCATAGCTAAGCAAGAGTCAAAGGCAGGATTCAAACCACAGACATCAGACTCAGAAGTTCTTTCTCTAACCCATGCTGCCTGCTGAATTAAATTCCTCCATTCCCTATCTGGGTTGCCACGAGACTCACACCATCTCTTCATCATCATCAATAAATATTTATCAAGGACCACTGCCTACAGAGCATCACTCTTGTTTCCACAGCAACACACTGTCAGGGAGTCATGGGAGTATCCCAGGCTTGAGAGAACGAGGCTGTAATACCCTCTGATCATGGCTCCGAAAGGTGACAGTTACATTACTACAGGGGAAACCATCTCGGCTGGCAAGCTAGAGCCTGTGGGAACGATGCTGAGGGAGGACCAGCAAGAAGGAATTAAAGTGAGGGAGCAAGATAATGGGATTGTAACCCAAGAGGTGGTCTGCCTTTATCATGTTTGTGATTGTTGCTGGAACAGAAGCCAAGCCAGGTTTGTACATTAATTATTCTTTTATTAGGAGACAAATCAAGCAATCCAGGACAGAAAGTAAAATCTAACGGTACTGCTAACAGTTCCCCAGAGGTGTCTGGCAGTGATTACCAAGTTAAATAACTACATTGCCAACAATTGCTGCCTCACATCTGTCTTCTGGAAGATCTGTTTTCGCTCATGATATGCTGAAACCCATTAATAAATGAACTAATTATCCTCTTATCTGCTTCTTCAAACCTCTACCTTTTCCCTCATCCCAAAGCAGGTTTTACAACCATGTGAACATACCATTTCTTAAAAGAAAAAAAAATTTACTATTATTCCTCCAAACACTGTTGTGGCTCATCAAACACATGTTAGAGTAAGGAAGAAGGAAATTGCCTTTTTGATGACAAGCTCCTACCTCTGACTTTTGGACACCATGACCAATGTGTTACAACAAATGCTATCATCCAACTATGTTTTGGATGTATGCTTACAAATTGAAAATTGCTTTCAAGGCCTGGAATCTTCAGATCAAAGGAATTTAGAGAAACACCTCATTGGGTTTTTTAAATGCATTATTTACCCAGGCTTGCCAAAAGTTTGAAACCAAGATACTTTACAGCTAAAAGAAAAAGGAAAAAAAATCAAGCTATCATATTTAAAGTAGATTTGGAGTCCCCAGGCTACACAGGAATCCAGCAAGAAGATAAGTCCATTTCAAAAGTCAACATTCGCGTCCTTCCTCAATCTGCAAATACAGATGTACACACGGAAAGCCAGGGAAATCTAATTTAAATAATCTAGTTAATATTAAACCACAAGAGAGGAGAATAGATATCTACATGAGAGAGGGGGGAAAAATCTCCATTTCTATCCAGGAGGAGTGAGGCTTAAAATGCATCAAATCCCCAACCCAAGCTAATCTCATTTCTTTAAGGAACCCCGGGAACAAATGTAACCACTTGCTAAATATATGCGCTGGTGGAGTTGCAGATTCCACCCAGCTCAGGTAGGAGAAGCAGAAGAAACATATGGTGCCTTCACAGCCGATTTCTTCCCAAACTGTACGGTAGGAATGCTTGCCTTCCCCTTGCGTTTCCGAAGAGCAAACAAAGAAAAGGTGCCTGCTCTTCACACCTCTCTAAATGTTTTAACAAAAGGCGGCTGAATAAACACATTACTCATTTAAAAATTGAAAAGTTCTGTCCTCCCGAGATGGAAAGCGACTCGATTTGCATGTTAACTGTTGGGGGCGAGTGCCACCTGGCGACACTATGCGGAACCGGCGCGCTGTGTCCAGCCCTAAACCTGCTAGCTTCCAGGAAGGAGCCAGTTTGGGGGTTTGACAGCTTGCTACTAACTCAAGAATGGTCTGAGACCTGTGGTGCAATTTTTTTTAATGTATCTTGCTTCTGCACAGGAAATACGAGTACTGTTACCATAGGCTCATCCAGCCCAGGCTTAAAGGGATCTATATATATCCAGAGTCTCAAACCATACCTGGTGCACAGGACAGCTCCAAGCATCCTCAAGCCATCCACCAACAGACACCCCAAAATGAGGAAGATAAGAATGTTGCACTATTTTTAACGTGTTGTCACGGCTGTCTCTCCTTCCTCCCTGGCTATTTTAGACTTGCAGCTACACCCGTCTCAAAAGGCATCGTCCAACTTTCCAGCCACAGAAACTCTGTCCCTTCCCCGGAGCCCAATGTGTAGTTTCCATTTTAGTATCAAGCCAGGGGAAATCTAAAGCATTTCCAATTGACTGTCACCTTAGTGGTTCTTCACCTCTAAGGCAGCTTGTTTAAAGACCTTGTACTTCCCAGCTGCTCAGTGCCTTCCATCCCTCCATCCCTTCCTCCTTCCCTCCCTCTCTCCTTTCCTTCCTGCCTATCCTTTCTTTTAATCCTTTTTTTCTTTCTCTCCCTCCTTCCCTCCCTTCCAGAGTCTGTCTCTTCTTTCTTTTTCTATTTTCGTTTCCTCTGTCTTCCCTTTCTCCTTTCCCTTCCTTCCTTTTCTTCCTCCCTTCTTTCTTCTTTCTTCCTCTTTCTTATAAGGGCACAGCCCTTATAAGCACGGGTCCTATGTCCCACTTGTTTGTGGGTGTCCAGTCCCATGGGTGCTGGGAAACTTCAAGGTGACGTTGAACTTGGAAGTTCACCCGCATCTCCCTACTTTCCTTCCTTCCAGGGTGCCCACTGTGGGCACTCAGGGCTGGAAGCTGTCTGCAGTGTGGTCTGACAATGCTACACACACACACACACACACACACACACACACAGTGCCCTGCCCTGCACTGTCCACCAAGGACACACACCGGGGCACACACATACACACACCCCCTTCTATGGTCCAACCCGAACACAGGTGCCTAGAACTTTTCCAGAGCAGACAGGCATAGGGGTAAAAGCTACTCTTCTTGGAAGGCCTTAACAGGGGGTACCTATTACTCTGGTTGTTTTTAAAGGGGGTAGGGGGGAGTAGGGTAGAGGGATTCATTTCCTGTCTCCGGGTGCCGCGTGGTTTCCACACCAGTTGAGGGGCGCAGCGTGTGTAGCCCCAGACCCGAGCTTCCCGTGCTTCGCAGGAGGAGGAGGAGGAAGGCGGCTGCGCAGGCAGCCCGGGCCTGCCCGGGACCTGGCCTCCCCACGGAGGAGCGCGCGCTGCCCGGGCGCCTGCGGGGAGAGGACGCCCCCCCACACACGCGGGGTCCCCCGGGCGCTCCGCGTCCCCACCTCGCCGCCCCAAGCATCAAGTGACAGATTCCGACAAGTGGAACATATTCGCAACAACCGCGGAAAGTTACTCCAGCCCCCCCCCCCCCCCCCGCAGCGAAGTAGACCGAGGAACTTGGAGACCCGCGGGGCTGCCCCGGGGAGGGCCGGGGGACCCGGCACCCCGGCTAGGGCGCGCCCGCCCCCCGGCAGCCCCGCGTCTAGAGGATGGGACGCGTGGGGGGCTCAGGCCGTGCGTGGAGACCTGCGATCCCAGCCTCCCGGGATGCCCCGACAACTTTCTCCTCCGAGGGGGCCCCCCGCCCGTGGCGGGGAGAGGGGGCGGGGACCGGGGCACACACACACACACACACACACACACACACCCCGGGAAGGGGTGCGAACCCCGAGGGCGCACTCACCTGCGGCGCTCTGCGCCCGGGCGCCGGGCAGTGGCGGCAGCTGCAGCCGCAGGAGCAGGCTAAGGGCGAGCGCTGCGAAGCTCGCCATCCGGGCGGGCGGGCGGGCGGCTCAGCCCCTTCCCACGGGGGCCCGGGCCGGAGCCGGCGCCGGGACGGGGGCGGGCGCGGGGCGGCTCCGCATCGCCCGCGGCGGCCGCAGGCTGTGCCCGGCGCTGGGCGCCCCCGGGGCTGGCTGGGCGCGGGGCTGGGGAAGCCGGCGCCGCTGCGCTGCGAGCCGAGGCGCGGCGCGAACTGAGGCGGGCGGGCGGGCGGCGGGGCGGGGGCGGGACGCGGGGGCCTGGCGGGGAGGGGGCGGCGTCCCCCGAGTCCTAACGCCGCCGCCGCCGCCCGCCCGCCCGGCGCTCCGCCTCGGCCGCGCACACACCCTCGCGCGCACGCCCGCGCCCGCCGCACGCCCGCGGCTGCCACTCGCCGGCTTCCCCCCCCAGCCCAGCCCCGCGCACCCTCGCCGGCGCCCGCGCCCGCGCCGGGCCGGGCCGGGCCGGCTCCCAGCGGTGCGCGCCAGGCACGCGGGGTCACACCTCGCCCCTGCACCCCACGAGACCCGCCGACCCGCCGGCGGGGACCTGGCCTCTGCGTCCCGCGCCACGACGCCACGCCAAGCAGCCCAGCATCCCCGGCCGGCCTGCGGGGTGGCAGGTACGGGGGTGGGGGGGCGGGGGGGGAGGGGAGGGAGGAGGGAGGAAGGGAGGGAGGGAGCAGCCAGGCGAACTCGGGGAGGGAGGGGGGACAGGTGAGTGGAGGGGGCAGTGAGGGGGGGCAGGTGCTCGTGGGGCTGGGGAGGGGGCTCAGGCACACATCCCAAGATGACAATTTCCTCTAAGAGTTTCCCTCTCCCCCCCTTCCATAGACACCTTGTAAGCCCCCTCCCCACCAGCACTACCATATACCTCCTCCTCCTTCACCTGCATCTCCCCCCCTTTCTCTGGTGGCCTCTAATGGCCCCCCCAACACACACACACACACACACCACCTTTTTCTTTTTCATAAGACAGCACCAAGAAGCTTTCTCCTTTTTCTTCCAGGTCTGAACAAAGACCTAAATGCCTTAAAACCATAGATGAGAAGCCCGGCGCTCTCAGTCAGTCCACAGGCCAGAGCTCCCCCAGGAAGAGAACCCGGATCTCACACGGGAGGAGAGGGGGGGCGCTAGGATGAAAAAGCCAGGAATTGGGGGGGAGGGGGGGGGAGCCAGCCTGGGATGCTCAAGAGATGGCCACTTTGTGAACACTTGGCTACCTTGCCCAGGCTCTTCCACGTCAACCAAGCCGCGCCTGTTGGGGTCCCAGGGACTGGCTTGGACAGATTATGCAGTCAAGATGGCCAGGGTTTCCTGGGGAGTCCCGGATTCTGATTGGGGCTGCCTTTATCATCGCCCAGTCCCCAGTAGATGGAGTAGAGCAGTTCTCTCCCACAGAGCCCCCTTCCCTATATCCCTCACCCCCAACCCCCAACTTGTGAGAGAGCCTCAAATCACAGGCAAGGAGGAAGCCTATTCACTCCTAAGCCGCCCAGGAGCTTGGTGTCACACTTGTAACTTGTCCCAGTTGCCTTGGGACCCGGCCAGTTCATTCCCTCTCCCAGGCTTTCTGGAAAAGTAGAAAATAGCAATGCTCACAGCATCTTGCCAGTCCTGGCCCCCCAGCAGCCTCCTGCACCCACGCTCCCTGGTTGATCTCTCTCTGCAGGCAGAATTCCCAGGTCTGAAAGGGGGTCCCTGTGAGCCCCCAGGAAAGGTTCCATGTTTTGGTGACAACTGGTAGAAAGGAACCTGATCGCCAAAACCAGGCTTACCTGCCCGGTGTGGGCTCCTAGGCTGCCCTGTGTACCTGTCTGCTGCTGGGCAGGGCTCTAGCATTCTGCCTCACCACCATGCTTTCCCAGTACCCAGAAGGCCCATCCCAACTCACTTCCCTCTTTAACTCACACCCATCCTTAGCCTTTGACACCTTGGCCAGCAGGTACTTCCTGCCCAAAGGATGTTACCAAGCCCCCACTGGCTGGTCTGTTCTACAAAGTCAAATTCCCAAAGGGTGTCTGGCACTTCTTTCGGAGCTGCTGTGCAAAGGGGCTTAGAAGGGCGGAGAAAGAGGGCCAGCACAGGCCCTGACACCATGCTTCTTAAAGCCCCTCTAAGCTGGCTTTGAAGGGAGGGGGGTTCACGAGGCCTCCAGCATCTCCTGGGTACAGGTGCCAGTTAGAAGGGCCAGCCATCCCCTCCCCGGCTACTCCTCCTGTGGGCAGGTCTCCAAAGGGGCCTCCTGGCCCTCAACTCCAGACAGACTCATCAGTGCTGCTAAAGGGAAGGGCAGCTCCTGGGGCAGCTTTGTGACTGTCTAGAGGGGAACCAGGGCTCTATAGCACCCTACAGTAATAATCAGCTACCAGGCCTCATGCCCTCGGGGCTACTCTGTCCCAAACCCAAAACCTCCTCCCTGGGCTTCTCTCCCTCACAATGGCTTCCCTTCCAGCCTTGGTAGGTACCAAGACAGGAGTGTTCAGCTGCTATAGCTACAAAAATTATCTATTTATATATATATATATATATATATATATATATATCCTATCTTCCAGTAAGGAGGGAGGAGGGCTGCAACACTGCCCAAAGACCAGGAGCCACACAGGACTGCTGCTTGAGCCAGAGAGATGTAAACCCTCCTAGAGCTTCCAGTCTGGTGGACAAAGAGAAGAGGATAAAGGACATGGTAAAAGGGCTCTGTCTTCCTGTCCCAGTGCTGGCCAGCCATCCAGTGAGGAGACAGAACACTAAAGGAGGATGCTTTGAGCCAAGATCCCATGCATCCTTCTCATGGGGAAAAGCCAGTGGTTTCTGTTCTTTCATCCACAGCTGGCACGTGGGGAAATTTTGGCTCTAGGGCCTGGCTAGGGAACTGGTAAAAGTGACTTCACAAGCCAGACTGGCTGTTCCATGGGTCCCTTAGCTCTTCCTGCCGTGGCATAGCCATTCCCTTGGAACACAGGCCAGTGCCAGCCACTTGAGCTTAAAATTTAGACTTCCAAATTTCCATAGCACTAGCCATATTTCAAGTGATCGGAGGCCTTGTGTGTCTCATGGCTGCCCTATGGAACAGCTGTCCAGTATCGGGAAGTTCTGTGTTTCTTTTTAAAACATGTTTTATTGTCTTTTAAGTAGTTGTACAAAAGAGTTACTATTTAACAAAGCAGTTTAAGAATACATTGCATCTTGATCAATGTCACCCCTTTCAACATTCTCGCCCATCCCTCCCCTACCTACCCTTTTCCTTCACTTTCCTTAATTTTATAAGATATACATTGAATTCTTGACTGCATTCTTCCCCTCTTTTCCTCTTCATTCGGAAAGTTCTATTAATACTGCTCTAGGGCAGAGATCAGTGAGTGTCTGCCAAATCTGGCCCAGTGTCTACTTTATAAATAAAGTTTTATTGCACCACAGCCATACATATTCTTTTATATACTGCTTTTGGCTGCTTTGTTTTTTTGCAGAAATCTCTGTGTTTACACACAGCTGTCCACAAACTACAGCCCACAGGCCAAATCTGCCCCATTACTTGTTCTTATAAATAAAGTTTTATTGGAACACAACCCCATTTATTCGTTATAGTATTGCTCTCCAAAGGATGTCTGGCCGCAAAGCTGAAAATGTTTTACTGTCTTGCCCTTTGCAGAAAGGATTGGTTGACCCCTTTCCACTAGAAAAAGCTTCACATTACTGTTTGCCAATGTAGACCGAAAACCAGTTCCCAAAGTATGGTCAGTGGACTAGGAGTTTCTGCACCTCTATGGGAACATGTTAGAATATAAGGGTCTCGGGCTCCATCAGAATGGGAGATGCCGGAGGCAAGGCCCAAGAACCTGTGTTTTAGCCAGCCTTCCAGGTAATTCTGATGAGCGCTCTAAAGCAATTGTGGAGGAAGGGGAACTAAGTGACTCTGGCAGCTAACAGGTGATAGGACCTCATGGATAACAGAAGAGTTTGAAAAGATGTCAGACAGATGATAGGCCATCCACTGCCCATTCTCAGCAGGGAGCCCTTTCATAGCCCTAACCCAAAGGCTGTGCCAAAGAAGAGGTGCCCGTGTGGGTGCCCAGGCTCTGCCACCACCTGTGGGTCCCACCCTCCTGCAGAGCTGTCAGAGCAGTTGGGGCTGGCTCCACGCATAAATTCATGGACCAGCTGTCTCTTTTAATCTGGTTGCAAGATGAAACCATTAATAGATGTCAGACACATTGGCAATGATCTCTTCATTAATAATTTCCTCCTTTCTAAGGAAAAAAAATTAGTAACAAGCAACCATCAATAATTCAGAAATACAAGTTAACCTTTGTATTAGTAGACTGTCTGTGCACACACCACACACTTTTTCAGAGCCAGGAGTCCTGGCTTGAGTAATGTTTCAGTCACAGGAATATTAATAGGTATTAATGATGTCTGCCAGGACCTGCAAATATAAATAACCCAGAGGCAACTTAGAAATCAGAATTATGTGTCGAGTATATCTTCATTATCTTTAAAAACACATATTCTTCAGTTAACATGGCACCGTCCAAATGTAAGACTTTCCAGAGAAATCCATTTTTGGTTTGAGGCTCTAGTGGTTAGAAAGATTTCCTTTATACACAACTAATATTGCAGCTCTATACATTTCCTCCCTAGAAAGCTAGCTCTTCCCTCTGGAGACACTCTGAAGGAGCCTGCACACACTCCCAGGTGACCTGTGTCTGGATGTTGGGTGTGTCCCAGCTAAGTATTCCCAATTCCTTGTCTGTCTTTTTCTTCCTGCTGATCCTGGGGCTTGAATTCAGAGCCTGGGTGCTATCCTTAAGCTTTTTTGCTCAAGGCTGGTGCTTTGCCGCTTGACCCTCAGCTCCACTTCCCGTTTTGTCACTGCTTAATTGGAGAAAAGAATCTCACAGACTTTGCTGCCTGGACTGGCTTTGAACTGCAATCCTCAGATCTCAGCCTCCTGAGGAGCTAGTGTTACGGACATGAACCACTAATGCCTCCTGCATCCTCTATTCTTTATGCCCCCTCCTAATCCTCTTTGTCCATGGTTTTCAGGCTCACACCCTTATTACTTTTCTCCACCATGCTCCATTTTGGGCACGCTCCTTTTGCAGGGCAGCTTAATATCTGTTCATTCTTCATACCTCCATTTACCACCCAAACAACTCTCTGTGCCTCTCCAAATCTGCTTCTCTTGTCTGTGAAATTGGAGTGATTATTCCCACCTCACTGAGCTGATGAGAGAATTAAGTGAGTTAATGGATGTAAACACACCTAGAATAAGACTTGGCCCATTCAAGGTATTATTTCCAGTCCTTCCTTCCCACTTCCAAGTCTTAGACTTGCCATCTCACCCCAGTTTTGACTCACAGCCAGCTTTCCCAGACACCTGGACAGCATCATAGCATGGAGAGCCAGCTGCTTCCTCCTTGGGCCAAAATACCAGCACAGGGTCCAGAGCATTGGCAGAAACCCGTATCTGGATGTCCTGAATTTACTGCTAGGACTGCATCTAGCCCGAATGGAATCTGTCAAGCAGCTGTTTCTTCTCATTAAAAAGCAAACAAAGCACCTGCTATGGAGGTTGGCACCTCTAATGTGTGCGTAGCCTTGTGCTGGACAGTGGGAATCTCAAGTTAAAATGACCCACATCCAAGCCACAGGGAAGATCACACCAGCCCATGAGGGACAGGGTGGTGTCCGTCTTGAAATCATTGCCATCAGGTATGATTGAGCAAGAGCAGTGTCCGTCTTGAAATTATTGCCATCAGGTATGATTGAGCAAGAGCCTCAGATTTTTGCTTCTTGCTTCCAGCTCAGAGGCTTCTCCAGCAAAACAAGAGAACAGCCTGATGCCCTGGAATGGAACATGTTTTTGTTCATTTGTTGTTGTTGTTGTTTTTTACCACTAAGGTTCTCCAAGCTTTTCTCCTGGTTCTCAGCTCTAACCCTGGATTCATGAAGGTACCAAATAGGGATGGATTCCTCAACATGCCATGAGGAGAAACTGGGGCGCCCCTCTGGCCCCTGAAGGAGCCCAAGTTTCCTCTTCAGCTCCTCACTGCCTCCATTCTCACCCCTTCCAACCCTTCCCCATACACAGAAGCCTGAGCGGTTGTTCATGAAGGTAGTTACTCCACAGCCTGTCCCTCAAATCAGCTTAGTGTCCACACTTCCTGCCCCCACACACACATTGTAAGGCTGACAACCGTTAGCATGGCCAACAAGACCCTCCAATGGTTAGGCCTGGCTTTCCTTCTTAAGCCCATCCCTTCCCTAACTCACATCGAATTCTCCTTGTGGCGAAGTAGAGAAAGAAAGAAAAGAGCATCTCAGGGTGGTTGTAACAGCCTGGGTTTGAACAGGCGAGGACATGTCCCAAAGATTGAGGTCTTTCCTCCCGGCTTCCTTCATGCATACCCCTGTTCCAAGCCATGCAGGACAGTGAACTCCCATCATCTCCCTCTGGACCGTTGTCTGTGTAGTCTTCTCTCTGAAATACCAGAAACAAAATCCTTATCCTTTTCTCATCTTTATCCAGGCATCCAAACCTTTACCCTTCAAGGTGGGACTTTGGGCCAGTCTACATAGGCTGGACCAAAAAAAAAAAGACACTGATTGGTTCCTTTGATTCACATTCCATTTCCTGAATCAATCAATGTGACTAGGGATGGGGGAGCATGCTAGAATTGGCCAGCCTATGCCAGTATATTGAGCATAATGACCATTCATGACAGCCCCACAAGACTGGAATGGAAAGAGGCATTCCTCCAATGATTGTGGGAAATCCAGAAATATCTGTCCACTTCATTTTTGAGTCAAAATGTTCCTGACCCTTTAGTAATTGATTTAGAGTCTAACCAGTTACTTGGGGTCTGCTCTTCATCTCCCTCCTCTTCCTTTCCATGTCACTGACTCGCATGCCAATCCCATACACCCATACAGAGACCCTGCACTTTTCCTCAGCCTCCCTTTCCTCTATACCAAAGCATGAATTACAGTCTCAAAATATTTTCAGCTAGCCAGCAACTCCACAGCTAATCCCATGGATAAATATAGTTCTTTAAGTTTCAGAAAACAGCATCTGTTTAAGAATTACTTCATTATATTACAAAGAAACACATTGCACCCGAAATACTAGCAGCCAACTTCAGTCTCAGAATCTCCCTCACCCCCTTCCAGGGATCCAGGCTGGGATGACAGCCAAGGACTCCCCAGAACACAGAGATGGGTCACAGGCCTGCACATGTTCATTCAGGCCATTCTCCCATCAAATAAAACAACAACAAATCATTATTTCCACGGGCTAAAAGAAAATGTAATAATTCAAGGCAGAATGAATGAATTTGTTGAAATGAACGTGAAGAATTGAGGGTACAAACCTGGCATGTAAAGCCACAGAAAATACCACCTGGAAACACAGTAATCATCTGACTTAGCTGTAAGCCTCGGGCACAATTAGGGATTGGTTTGAGGACAAAGCGTCCTGTGCTTTGGGGAGGGGAAGACAGGAAGGGAAGGGCAAGAGGTCTGAGATGCCGCTTTACCGGAAAACTGTGTGTATCACTGTGTGTCACTGTGGCTTAAAAGATGATCATCTTGGAGAGTTTTTGCCTCCACCTCAGACTGTTTGAATCTGAAGTTACTATGCACTCACACTGAGCCATGCATACATGTATCAGCAGAGGAAACTGAGGCAAGAGGAGGTAATTTAGGATTGATACTGGTTTTAAGCTTTTTCCTCTCTCTCCCTCTTCCCAGCCTTCCCCCTGTGCCCCCACCCCCCAGCATTCTAACACTTGAGCCATACCTCTATCTTTTGGCTGGTTATTTGGAGATAATAGTGTCCAGGATTTGTCTGCCCAGCCTAGCTTCAAACCTTGATCCTCAGATTGCAGCCTCCTGAGTAGCTAGTATTTCAGGTATGAGCCACTGTGACCCAGCTTCCTTTTACCCTTTAAAGTCTCCTAAATGGTATCTTCCAATCATGAGCCAAGAATGTTAGAATCAGCGGGGAAGTCTGAGGCTGTCCATCTGAAAATCCTCTTCACTGCCAGCAAGTTCCGGTTTACCAGATCGCCTGTCATATGTTTGGGGCTAGATTCCCCCAGAGCAGAAGAAAGTACAGTTGTTGTTTAGGTTGATTTTGCTTTCTGAATCTCTAAGGCCTTACCCAACCTAGAAACAGTTGAGATGTGAAAAACAGCATCCCATTGCCCCCACCCACAAGTCCCCAAATTGACGGAAGTCAGTGTGACCAGTGTCCAGTTGTGATCCAAGTCATTCCTTCTGGAATTTGGAACTCTGCATAATTCTTAATTCCATTGAGGAGAATATTAAGGCCCCAGGAATGTATTAAATAAAATGCATGTAATCTTGCAACCTCTTAATAGTAGGATTCTCCAACCTGATAAGGATTTTTTTTAAATTAGCAATTGACAAATGTTATTTCCTGATTACTACTAACATTCCCTCTCACTTCTCCTTTGCTTCTTTCCTCTAACTCTTCTCACATGAATTTATCTTCTATTTGAAAGCCAATCTCACTGGTTATTAGATATTCTCCCCGCTGTCACTCTCAGTAAATTATTAAACAGCTGACCAAGCTTTGTTTTAAAATGATTCTCTTATGAAGCTCGTTGATATATTTGCCATGAATACTGAATAGAGCTGCGGTCTCTAAGGACACGTGAATGATTCCTATTTACAACCTTTAGCAAAAACGTGTGACAATCAGCAGCAAGAAGTGGACTTGAATCACCGTTAGTCGGTCGGCCAGTAGCTTATTTACAAGGAGCTCTCTTATCTGCGCACACTCCTGCCTGGAGTGAAGCATGTTTGGTTTCTAGGCGTGTCACCATACTATGTGTTCCCATCTTCAGTCATTCTCCACCACCTTTCTTGTCTGGCCATCCCTGAGCTTCTGCATACTGGTGAGAATCCCTTCCCAGTTCTCTGTGAATTTCCATTTGATTATGTTTAGGACAAAATGTCTTAAACCTGTCTGAACTTCCACTTCCTCATCTATAAAGTAGGGGGTAATCACAATGGAATCCTGGACTAGCAAATGGAAAGAGAATGCTAGGCACAGTTCTGCTTGGTTTCAGGGACTGATAGCTATTCCCTCCCCCTCCTCCCCTCCCCACCCCCATGGACTATTGCATTGGTCCAGATTCTCTGAGGTGTAAGTGACTGTACTCATCTTAAAATTCACCTAAACCAAGCCAGTGGCTTAGTGGCTCATGCCTGTTAATCCTCGCTACTCAGAAGGCTGAGATCTGAGGATCGAGGTTCAAAGCCAATCCAAAAAGGAAAAGTCCATGAGATTCTTATCTCTGAGTAAGCACCAGAAAACCAGAAGTGGAACTGTGGCTCAAGTGATAGAGTACTAGCCTTGAGCAGAAAAGCTCAGGGATAGCACCTAGGCCTTGAGTTCAAGTCCCACAACCAACAACAGCAAAAAAATTCACCTAAGCCAGGCACCTGTGGATCATGCCTGTAATCCTAGCTACCCAGGAGGCAGAAAAGTCCCTGTGAGATTCATTTCTAATTTACCACTCAAAAACCAGAAGTGGCACTGTGGCCCAAGTTGGGAGAGTGCTAGCCTTGAGCACAAAGAGGCTCTGGGACAGTGCCCAGGCCTTGAGTTCAAGCACCACACCTACAAAAAAAATCACCTAAATGAAAGAGAAATGTTTTGATTTACCTAATCAAACAGCAGTTGGCCATTCAAGGTATAACTTGGAAAATAAAAAGCAGGAGTATGGTTCTATAGATGATGAGACTGTTGAGAAACCTACAAGGGGCAGGAAGGGAACTAGGAATTTCATGAGTGCAAGAAGCTACTGTCAGCCAGGCTTGTAATCCTAGCTACTCAGAAGGCTGAGATCTGAGGACTGTGGTTCAAAGCCAGCCCAGGCAAGAAAGACCATGAAACTCTTATCTCCAGTAAAATACCAGAAAAACCAGAAGAGGCGCTGCAGCTCAAGTGGTAGAGTGCTCACCTTGAGCTGAAGAGCTGAGGGACAACGCTCAGGCCCAGAGTTCAAGCCCCTGACCAACAACAACAACAACAAAAAGCTACTATCAACCCTAACAAAGGTCTAGGACCCAGGAGTCGGTTAATACATCAAAATCTGCACTTCAACGGTGTGTCTGCCCTGGGCAAGCTGAAGATACTGAGGACCTTCCTTTGCTGCTGGAAAAATCATTCACAGCACAAAGAGGGCAGGAACTGCCCTTTCTTCTCCTTTTCTGTGGGCCCTAGGGCCTAGTCAAGACCTGCTATTGGCTAAACCCTTGGAACCCTGCCGAAACAGGAATCTGGAGAGTTAGAGCACAGACCCAAGCAGGAGAAAGTAAGCATGGGAAGAAGGCCGGCAGGCTCAGAACCAGCACAGATGGGAAAGGGAGCTATATGACCAGCCTTAGAGACCAGCCAGCCTTCCACATGGCTCTGCCCCCACTTCCTTCCTCTCAGCTCATCATCGCTCATCTCAACATTCTAGCTCTGAGCACTCACTTCACATTCAAGAGGCTACTTTCCAAGCAGTGATGTGCCTTTCTATCTGTTCTACCTCATTCCAGAGTGGCTGGTCCATCAGTCTCCACCCCAGAATGCAGAGGACATGGGACACAGCTTCCTGTCAATCAGAAAGGGGATCCAATAAAGAAACAGTAGTGTTTTGGTCTCCCTTCTTGCCTCTTCACTCTCTCTCTCTCCCTTCCTTCCTTCTTCCTTCTTCCTCTCTTTCTCTCTTGCTTGCTCGCTTTTATAATCCTACCTATCAAACCCAGAGCCTAGCACAAGCGAGGCAAGAGCTACACCACTAAGCCAAATCCCCAGCCCAGCCTTTGTATTTTGAGCCCATGCAGTTTGGGGGCTGATTGTTATAGCAGTGTAACCGGAACTATCCTGACTGGTTCTATGAGGAAGCTACTCAAAGCACTGATTCTTCTAAGCTTTGTTTCAGACCATCTGCCCTTCCAAACAGCACTACACTCCTCTCAGCTAAAGATATTATTCTCCATATTATAAACTGCTCAGTCACTCTCCCCAGCTCCCTCACACTAACATATTTGCCCAGCTTGATGACAACAGCTGTAGTTTTAAAAATTACCATGTATTGATCATTCGTCACATGTCATATACCTTAGAAAGCCTCTTCCACCATGTTATCCCTACAGCAGGCCTACATGGTAGGCATTCTTATCCCTAGACTTCCAGTGTGCAAACCAAGTTTTCACAGTGATATCTAAACATATCCATAAGTGAAGGAAGGGATGGAGCTGGAATTCAGCCTTCAAGGTATCTGCCTGGGTTCTCAACCACTGTAAACCAACATCTCCTTCACACAGCCCCACAAACATCACCCCATCCGAAACAACCTGCCCCCACCGGAATATACCTGCAGCGGCATTCTCCCCCAGATGCTGCGCTGAGACCTGCATTTGGTCACAAAGGATTCAAGGGCTCCTGCTTGGGTGCACTGGTGATTTGTTCTCCTCTGATTGCTGGTCCCATGAGAGCACAGGTTGGAGGGAAATCCCTGTGCCCTGAACACATATGATTGCCTGCTGTATACAACCTCACTCTCTCTCCATCCCACAGAGGAGGAATGGGAAAGTTAGACTTTTCCATGCTGGAAACAGAACTTCAGTCCATCTGCCTTGGAGAATCCATGATCTCCTGTTATATTTGACTTCCTAGAAATGTCCACCAGGGTTCCATAAGGCCCTCTAAATCCAGCACGAAGTGGAAAGCTATGGGCACTAGGGCTGGATTACAAAAACATCTATCCATGGGGAGGTAAGACACAGAAGTGTTCTCTCATTCTGAAAACTTCTCTGTCTTAGGGTTCTGCCCAGGTTTGGGGGCAACTCAGGAAGGAACCAGGTAATACTTGAAGAATTGGGGTATAACCATTCTCTTTGCTCCCAGAAGTTTACACAAGCAGTGTAAAATTTTCCAGGTGGAACTGGAAAACCACCCAGAAAGATCCACATATAGAATCAGGTAGCCAACAGGTTGGTTCAACATTTTAATTAATGATCACATTTTACAGTAGGCTCTGAAGTCAAAGCGTGAGACACACAGTGTATTCGAATGAGAGGAAGGTCTAGGGGGATTTCCAAGTCAAGTCTGGGTGCTGTTCACATTCCCTCCTCCCTCCACTTCTAAATCCATGAAGCCTCAAGCGAACATACTTTCTATCCTCTGGAATAGCATTCTGTTCTAGGGGACCCGTTTCTTGATAAGACAGTAATTACTGGAGCAATTTTAGCAGGTACGAAGGCATTTTTAACCGTTTTAATTATTCAGAAGCCTGATTAATTATCTAGTCCGTGGATCCGAGGCCAAAGGGGGATAAGATGGTGTGAAAACCGTAACCATGCCAGGGCGAGGGGAGAATTCAGCTGTCTTCTAACAGGAAGCTGCTCTCTGTGACTGCGGTTACATTCTGTGTCCTGGGTCCCAGACCTCAGCTCCATCACCAGCCCAGTGCTTCCTAGTCTAGTCCCCTGTCCCTCACCAGGACTCTGTAAAGGTAGCACGGGGGGAGGGGAAAGGATCAGGAGTAAAATATACCGTCTCTGTTTCTCCACTAGAGACCCACATTCTATGTCTCTGGTGGGTCTTCGTTTTTCTTTTTTTTCTTTTCTTTTCTTTTTGTTGGTCATGGTGCTTGAACTCTGGGTCTGAGCGCTATCCCTCAGTTCTTCAGCTCAAGGTGAGCGAGCACTCTATCACTTGAGCCCCAGCACCACTTCCAGTTTTCTGAGTGGTTTATTGGAGATAAAAGTCTCACAACCTTTTCTGCCTGGGCTGGCTTTGAACTGCGATCCTCAGATCTCAGCCTCCTGGGTAGCTAGGATTGTAAGCGTGAGTCACTGGTGCCAGGCTCTCGGGGGTTTTTTTGTTTTTGTTTTTGTTTTTTAAGGACAGACACGATTTAAAAAATTGCTTTGAATACAGAAGTCTTCTGGGCTTGGAAGGGCACTGATCCTATTTAGAGTGAATTAATATCAAGAGAGGCTGGCAGAGGAGAGCATGACTTATGTGGCAAAAAATGGGTGAGGGATGAAAGACAGGATTTTTAAAAAAAGGCCATTCCCATCTGGGCACTCACTGGTGGCTCAGCCCTGTCATCCTAGCTCCTTAGGAGGCTGAGATCTGAGGATCTAGATTCAAAGCCAGCCTAGGCAGACAAATCCAGGAGATTCTTATCTCCAAATTAACCAGCAAAAAAGCTAGAAGTGGGAGGTATGGCTCAAGAGGTAGAGCACCAGCCTTGAGCAACAAAAGAAAAGCCAAGCTAGAGCTAGGGCCCTTTGTCCAAGCCCCAGTACTAGCACAAAATCAGAAGGGCCATCTCCCATTCACTGAGCATCCAATGAGCACCTTGCATATACCTGTGACTCAGGTATATGCAAAGATGCAGGCTCCACCTTCAGGACTTGGTGGAAGGACATCCTTACTGCCCAGACAATCATAGCCCACTGAGGGCTCTGTTCAGATAACAATGTCAGACTATTCTGGAATGGAGCTACAAATCATCCATTTGTAGTGACTCGGGACGCTAGGCCTGGAGCCCGTGTATGACCCTTGCAGATCAGCAACCAGACCATCTTGCAGAGCATGCTGGTGCCCTGTGGGGCTGGATGACCATCCTACTGATGGTTCTGCATAGATCCTGACATCCAGGCCTCGCTGTGGTCCAGGTTCAGATAGGGATCCCAGGTCTGGTTCCCAGATGAGAAAGTCTCAGTCAACACCGAGATAGCCGGCGAGCGTTTCAACTTGCTTCTCTGGCTGGTTCCTCCAGCCGCACACTGTGAGCTCCCTAGTAACTGAATCCTCACACAAAGCACAGGGCAAAGATCCCGATTCCTGTGGAGACCGATCCATGGCTCTGTTCTCCACTCTACCACCCTCTGGCTCGGTGACCTTGGGTAAGTCCCAAAGCCTCCCTCTACCTCAGTTTTCCTCTGTGTAACAAAACCTATGGGTATGAGGAGTAAAGCAGACTAAATAGCTGTGACTCCTCCAAAATCCATATGGGGAAACATTCATTTCAATGGGCTGGCGGTGTTTGGAGGAGAAGCATGGAGGAGATGATCAGGGGGTGAGGGTGGGGCCTTCCTAGATGGGATTCCTGCCCTTATAAGAAGAGACCAAAGCCAGGTGCCAATGATCCTACCTACTCAGGAGGCTGAGATTCTGAGGATCACGGTTAAAGTCAGCCTGGGCAGGAAAGTCTGGGAGACTCTTATCTCTAATTAACCACCAGACAAACCAGAAGTAGTGCTGTGGCTCAACGAGGTAGAGCACTAGTCTTAAGCAAAAGAAGCTCAGGGACAGAGGCCAGGCCCAGAGTTCAAGCCCCAAGACCGAGAGAGAGAGAGAGAGAGAGAGAGAGAGAGAGAGAGAACAACCGTAAGACGTGTGACAGTACAATGAGAAGCAAGCACTCTGCAGCTGGGAGGAGGAACTTCACCTGCTGCAGCTCGCCTCTGGCATCAGCCTCCACAGCTGTGAGGACTGGGTTTCTGTCACTTATAAGACTATCTGTGATGCTTTGAATATCAGTCTGAACTGACTGAGACTCGCCTGTACTTATGCCACATTAATATCACTAGGTATGATCTCGCTGATGAGTGGCCGTGTCATTTTGTGCCATTTGCTTCAATTCTACAGGGCTCGGCCACCCTGGGTCTCAAATGGGATAATATCCTTATGCATCCATTTGACAACTGTGTGTGGAACGCCTCATAAATGCCAGTCACTGTGGGGGGAGCTAAAGAGGAGACGTGAAACAGAAGCCAGATCCCTGTCGTCTGTGGATGAAGTGAGGACAGTCAAATAAATGTGTGAAGTGGGGGAAAAAAATCACAAAGCAGATGGATGTGGTGTGGTGTGCTCTGGTAGACACAGGGGTCAGGGAAGGCCTTTCTGAGATAATGACATTTGGGCAGTGATCTAAATCAACCAACCAAGTGATTTGAGGCAGAGAGGTGATTCCTGTCACAGAGAACAGGAGGTGTAAAGGGCCTGCGGCAGGATCACGCACGAGAAGTGCAAGAAATCTATGAGGCCTCTGGCTGGAGTAAAGTGAGCAATAAGGGAACAGGAACCACTATTACCACTTTCAGTTTGCAACAACCCCCCCCCCAAAATAATAATAAACTGAATCAAAGAGAGGTTAGATCATTTGTCTAAGATCATCAGAGCTTGGAAGTGGTAAATCCTGGCTGTAAACTCAGCCACCAGGCTCTGAAATCTGGTCTCTTAACCTACCATGCCTGTCTGTGGCCAGAATAGCAACGCTAACCACAAAGCCACAGCCCCATTGACTGGTTTCACAGGACACCTCGCTTGTGGGAGCAACATGGATGAACATATTTTCCAGCTTCATCTGTGACCTCCCCTGAGGAGATTTCCAGTGTGCCATTCCAAAGTCTGTTTCCGAAGGTATTTGATGTGATTTTTCAATGCAGTAGCGGCCACAAGGTGATCCATCAGCCGACTCTCTCTGACAGAGAATTGATCTCCCAGGTCAGGAAGCAAACCTCCATTTACGTCGGATGCACCTGGCATGCGCCCTCTGAGTAGCACAGGGAAGATAAAGCACAGTTGATGACAGTTCTTGTCAAGGAGTTTGTGACGGCAAGAGGGGAGATGCTGGTGCGTGTGCAGTGCGCTGCTCAGATGCTGGTGCGTGTGCAGTGCGCTGCTCAGATGCTGGTGCGTGTGCAGTGCGCTGCTCAGATGCTGGTGCGTGTGCAGTGCGCTGCTCAGATGCTGGTGCGTGTGCAGTGCGCTGCTCAGATGCTGGTGCGTGTGCAGTGCGCTGCTCAGATGCTGGTGCGTGTGCAGTGCGCTGCTCAGATGCTGGTGCGTGTGCAGTGCGCTGCTCAGATGCTGGTGCGTGTGCAGTGCGCTGCTCAGATGCTGGTGCGTGTGCAGTGCGCTGCTCAGATGCTGGTGCGTGTGCAGTGCGCTGCTCAGATGCTGGTGCGTGTGCAGTGCGCTGCTCAGATGCTGGTGCGTGTGCAGTGCGCTGCTCAGATGCTGGTGCGTGTGCAGTGCGCTCCTCAGATGCTGGCACTGCTCTCAAGAGATACACCCTTACCTTTTCTTTTTTCTTGGTTTTTGTTTGGGGTTTTTTGGTAGTCACTTGTTTGTTGTGATTTGGAGAGGCTACGTTGGTATACTAAGCTCACTGTGCCAGTCTTTGAGCATCGCCTGTTAATTCCTTGATGTTTCCAAGTCCTTTCTGCTCCAACTATCTTCATCCAATAGCACTAAGGCAGAATGAACTGGGCTCTGATGGCTCATGCCTATAATCCTAGCTACCCAGGAAGCTGAGATCTGAGGATCACTGTTTGAAGCCAGCCCAGGCAGACAAATCTGAGAGATGCTTTTCTCCAATCAACCACTGAAAACAAGAAGTAGGGATGTGGCTCTAGTGGTAGAGCACCAGTCTTGAGCAAAAAATGCTAACAGAGCATCCAGGCCCTGAGTTCAAGCCCCAGGACTGGCACGCTCGCACACATACACACACACACACACACACACACACACACACACACACACACAGAGCAAAATGAGTACTTACTTGATTCCCTGACCATCAACCATTTTTTTCTTCCAAACTAGATCTTTCTGATTGTTCAATTTTGTTTCATGTCTGGATGAGTAATTTCAGACCTACAAGGTTAGTGAAATCTGAGCTTCTCTGAGATTTCTTGCCATCACACAAAAAGAAAAAGTCCATTGTAGCAAATTGTCTGTGTGATTCATTTGTTGCTAGCACTGATGAAAAAAAAAGTATTTTTTTCCTTCAAAATATTTCAAAGATCTTGTACCATGATGACAGGGGAAAAAATTCAGAAAGTAAGAAAAGTCTGATGCAAAATTTTAGTATCTGATTTATTTTGTCATTAGGAAAAACATTCATTTTGCTTTGGTGGTAAAATCTGAGGATGAGAATATAGAAAATATAGGGCAATCAAAGTTGTGATCCCAACTGCCTTTGCTGTCCTAAAGAGTAATGTCCCAAATGGCAAAGGTTTTCCGTTCTTTAGTATAGAAATTTTAGAAATCAGGAAACTGTTTTTCCCCTGCCTTTCATATGGGGTTTGTGTTTGTTTGTTTGTTTGCTGGTCCTGGGGCTTGAACTCAGGACTTGGGCACTGTCCCTGAGCCTCTTTGTGCTGAAGGCTAGAGCTCTACCACTTAAGCCACAGCGCTTCTTCCAGCTTTTCCTGAGTAGTCGGAGAGAGACAAACTAAAATCACAAGTTCAAAGAAGGCCGAACTCACCTGAGGAATGGAGCTCTGGAAAAATGAGTGGGAATTTTTTGCAGGTAGTGATGAGGAATTGGTGGTCTTTAGGTTGAAAGAAGACAAGAGCAAAGGCAAGAGTCACACTGTGGGAGAATGAGGAGTTGTTGCTCAGTTTCCCTGTGGATTGGTTTCAGGACCCCCAAGGATTCCAAACCCACAAAAGTTCAAGTCCCCTCATATAAAATAGTGTAGTGTTCACATATAACCTATGCACTTCCTCCCTTCCACATACTTTAAATCACCTCTAATCACTTCTGTAATGCCTCATTTTAGGCAAAGGCCGTGTAAATAGTTGTTATACTATATAGTTTCAGGGAAAATGACAAGAGTCTTTACTTGTTCAGTGCAGGCACAATTTTTTTAACCAATATTTTCCATTCATGGTTGGTCCAATCCTGGGCTGTGGAACCTACATATACTGTGGCTGCTTTGTCCCAAGGTAAATATGTGCCTATGGGTGGCTAAGAACTGAGAAGGGGATGGGATAAGCTCAGGGGAAAATTGCCTGCCGGGTTATGCTGGCTCTTTAAGAAGGTTAGGGCATCATTCATTCATTAAACAAATACACACAAGTCCCTTAACAGACTGAGAATTAACCACAAACAAATGTGGCCCGGCACTGGTGGCTCACACCTGTAATCCTAGCTACTCAGGAGTATGACATCTGAGGATCGGATCGAAGTTCAAAGCCAGCCCAGGAAGGAAAGTCCATAAGACACTTATCTCCAATTGACCACCAGAAAACCAGAAGTGGTGCTGTGGCTCAAGTGGTAGAGTGCTTGCCTTGAGCTGAAAAGCTCAGGGACAGCACCCAGGCCCAGAGTAAAAGCCCCACAATCAATGACAGAAAAGAAAAGAAAGGAAAGAGAGGAGGGGGGGGGAGGAAGGGAAGGAGGGAGGGAGGAGGGTAGGAAATGAAGGGAGGAAAAGAAAGAAAGAAAGAGAGAGAGAGAAAGAAAGAAAGAGAGAAAGAAAGAAAGAGAGAGAAATGAAAGAAAGAAAAAAATGTGAATGGAAGAAGAGAATAACTGCAACAAACAAAAAGACTTTGAAAGAAATTTGGGGCAAATTCATGGAAAGTAAATTTAGATGGGGGCTGGAGCCAAAGCTGATGCTGAATTGGGGAATGTTGGCGCCTGGCGCCCGAAACATGGAAAGAATGGGAGCACACGGGTAGCTTGAGGATGCAGGACAAAGAGGACACGTGGGTTTAAAATAGCTGTAGTTAAGCAAAGCACCTCCTGCGGGTCTCCCACCAGCATGGCCACTCTGGTCCTGGGAAAGACGGTTGTGAGCCCTCTAGTGGACATTCTTGGTACCAAGCCCTGAGTCCTCAACTGTTACCTACTGTTCCCAAATGAGTTGTGGCCCTGGCCCTTGCAGGTGGAGCATCCCTCAGCCCATTGCCTCCCATAGCCTAATGTGGGGGTGACTCAGGAAAGCGGGTCTGGGGTTCTGAAGCTGCTTTGACATGTAGATACAAGAGGGAACAAAGCCCAGGCAGACCGGTCTCCCTAGATCATCCTCTGCCAGGGCTATTGAGTGTGGACAGACTGGAACTCCCTCCACGGGATTTTGGTCTTCTTCCCTCCCCTTCTCTTTCGTTCCCATCCCGGGCCTTCTGCACTCACACCCTTACTGGTGCCTCCTAGAAGCAATGTCTGTTTCTTTCCCTCATTTCTATTGGCTTCAGTTAGTGCACAAGGGTATCCACTTTGACATGTGCACAGAAGCATACAATGTCACTTGATCAGACTCACACATTCCATGACACCCTCAAACCCTCACTCCACTCTTCACCAAACCAATCTCAACAAGTTCTAGAAGCAGTTCCTTAGCACATACTTGCAAAAAATTCCCCATTTCCAGGTCTATTTCTGGGGGTCCCAACCGATGGCCCAGCACCACAGTGTACCAGGCCCTTTGAAGGACACTGGGCAGTCAAACCTTACTAAGATATAGCTTGGTTTCCAAGGAGCTCAGGGTCTGGTAGAGAGACAGGTGTGTGCGTGGCCGATTTCAGTACAGGGTATGAAGCTGCGGTGGAATGGCGGTGCTGGGGATGGAGAGGGAGGCATGAAGCCAAGGTTGTGCACTCTCTTTCTCTCTCCAGCTGAGAGAGGCCAGGAAGGCTTCATCAAGGAGCTAATTCTCTTGAACTAGCCCTTTAAGATGAATAGGAGTTTGCCAAGGAACAGGTAGAGGACTAGTATGTAAACAGGCAGGAAAGGGATTGTGGGGGGAAGCCTAGGACTTTGCCAGACTAGAGCATACAAATATAATCACCAGCCACCGGTGACATGAAAGCCACTTGATAGACCCAATCCAAGCAGGAGGCTCAGGACCAGCCCCTGCGGAAGTGGCCCTAGATCCACTTACAGAAGAAGGACACATGTCCTTCAATCTGGCTCCCAGTCCCCCATGGTCTCCTGGGAGCCAGGATTCACTACACCTGCTGGAAGTCATGACCTTTCTCTCATCACTATAGCTCTGCCTGACACACCAGGCTCCCAGGAACTGGGAGTATCCTGTGATGTCAGGGAAAGCTTATTTTAGTTTTGGGGTCTCCTCCAAAGAAGACTCTGAAATGAGGGTTTGGGAGCCTGAGTTGTATAAGAAAATACAGCAGCAGCGGCGGGAAAGGAACTGCAGAGGCCTCTGGGAAATGCTGTCTCACAGGCACAGATGTGTGGTTTCCCAACCCCAAGGCTAGGGTAGTCCGTGTATCTGCCCCTCAGTCTCACCCATCCCTGGCAGAGAGCTGCTCCCAGGAAGTGCTGGATCCTTGGAACACAACAAGTCACCAGCAAGACAGGCAGGTAAGCTAGGTGCTTACCTGTAATCCTAGCCACTCAAGAAGCTGAGATCTGAGGATCAAGACACAGAGCCATCCCAGGCGGGAAAGTCCTCAAGACTCTTATCTTCAATTAATGACCAGAAATCTGTAAGTGGCAGTGTGGCTCAAAGTGGTAGAGTGCTAGCCTTGAGCAAAAAGAGCTCAGGGACAGCGCCTAGGTCCTGAGTTCAAGCCCCACAACCAACGAACATAAAAGGGCAGTACACAGAGTTAGAAGTCAGGCCTCTGTGCCCACCTGCTCACACACAAGCACTCAGCATGAGGGGATGTACCACAATTTGTGCTTATTACTCTCGTGCCCAGCTGTGGAGAAGAAATGTCTCTGAGCACCAGCCTTTCTTTTTCCTCCACATGAAGGCTAGAAGAAGAGTTGGAAAGGCAATCACCCATCAAAAGGTGGGGAGGAGGAGACCTATATCCAAAAGCCATTCAGGCTTCATTGTCCCTAACCTATTTGGGGACAGTGTATCTGCCAACTGGCACCAATTCATTTCCTCACTCCATAAAGCAAGTGGGCAAAAAAAAAAGAAAAAGAAAGAAAGCTCGTAATAGCTCTTGGACAAAGTCGAAGCATAATCTAACTTGGGGTTTCTAAAGAATCTCCTGGTTCTTTCTACCTGAAAACATCAGTGTAAAGTGGCTTTTAATGCGCCTGCCAGTGCGACGTGGCAGTGACTCATTTTCAGGCGCGACAGCTTACGGGAAGCACAGAGATCATTTTCCTGTTCCAGGGATCTGTAAACTTCTCTGGGCCCTAGAAGCTCTGCACAAGTGTCTGAAGCCAAGGGGTAGTATGGAAGAGAGGTTTTCTGTTCCCAGTCCCTGTCTTCATTTGAGTCCTCCTGGAAGATGCCCTAGAGATAAAAGTATAACTGAAAGTGGTATATTTGTCAGCTGACCCCAAGAATCACCAGTTGGGGGTGGAGAGAAGGGTGTAAGAAAAAGAAGAGAAGGCAGCCAATTGAAAGTCCATTCTCTGGCCAGGATTAATAAGGCATAGTTAGAACACTAGCTACTTAGGAGGCAAAGATAAGAAGACCTGGTCCCAAGGCTAGCCTAGAGGGTGACAGGGAAGCCTACGCACTATTTCAAAATAACCCTTGAAACGCCAAAGGGTTAGAGATATGGTTCAAGTGGAAAAGTGTTTGCCTAGCAAGCACGAGGCCTTGAGTTCAAACCCAGCATTGCAAAATAATATTAACAACAAAATAAAATTGGTATATTATCAACACATTGGTGTATTATCAACTGCAGGTGAGTGAGCTGTTTCTCCTAGGAAACTTGGCAAGCTAGTCAAAAACAACAACAGAAAAAAACACATGTATCAGCCAGTGACTGGCACCTGTAATCCTAATTACTCAGGAAGCTGAGATCTAAGGATTGTGGTTCAAAGGCAACCCCAGGTAGGAAAGTCTATGAGACTCTTATTCCAATTAACCACCAAAAAGAAAATCCAGAAGAGGAGCTGTGGCTCAAGTGGTAGAGCACTTGTCTTGGCCAAAAAAGCTCAGGGACATCATCCAGGCCCGGAGCTGAAGTCCCAGGATCAGCATACACACACACACACCAGAAACACACACACACACACACACACACACACACACACACACACACACACACATTATCATCTCTTCTTGAGATGTGGGGTTGCTGGCATATAAATAAAATAAACACACTGACTCGCATTTTCCATTGGTTGAAGGCATCTTTGAAGGATTATAATCCCCCATATTTCCATCCTGCCAATGAGGCGGCAGACAGACCCTCAACTTCCATGGAAAGAAATTTTACAGAGCTCGAAGATAGAAGAGGAATACAGCCTGCGATTCTTCCTCCTCTAAACAAGAAGCCTCAGATCTTACTTGTTTTACCTGTCTGGGTTTCGGGCTGTGAGTGCTACCTATACCTGAGATACACTATCAAAAACTTGACAGGTTCTAAAATCTCTTGGGTGATTCAATGCATTGATTGTCAAACATGGACACAATGACTGTGTGGGGAGCAGGCCTGAAATCTCCCGAGCCTCACATCAGAGCTCCTCCCACATTGCACCCATTTCCAGCCAGAGCCCATTTCTGCTGCTATTTCATGTTTCCCCCTTCCATCTCTTCACATTATGCTCGCTCTCCACGTCTGCCCCCGTGACCTTCGAGGACACTTCCCCAGCATCAGCCACTCTAAGATCTCCGCTAGACACAGATAATGCCATTCTCTTCCCATCTCTATCCAGCTCCTTTGACAAAACCTTTTTATTCATCTGCAAACAGTAACCCAAAAAAAAAAAAGTATGAAAACCAGGGGATTGATGTTGGCCCAAGCACTTTGGAATGCAAGGTAAATAGTGTTCTTCACGTGGGCAGCACGCTGGGCTGATAAAACGGCTTCTGTAAACTCAGTATCAAGGGGTCTCTGTCTAATACAGCTGTCTATTGTCGTCTGCGTTTGAAGATTGTTCAAAAAGCGCCGGGTTGCTTTCTATATCCACATGTGCCTGTCTTAATTTACAAAAAGCCATTGTGCATTGCATCCTGTTAAACCCAGCATCCTCAGACCCCAGCACTTTCTAGCAAGTAATATGTGTACAGTAAGTGATTATGTAATGAATGAAGCAAAATAAACAACAACAAAAAAAACCCCACAGGCTATTCTGCTCCCCCTTCCAACTGAAATGGAAAGACAGGTTGAAAGGCCTTCCGTATATACTGCGACAGTCTAAAAATTGCTCATGACTTCTTTGCCAAAGCTTTCTTTTTCTTGAGCTATACTGACAGGAAAAATTAAGATCACTCACTCATTAAGGAAATATTTATTCAGTGCTAACTATATGTGGGGTACTGGGATACATTGTGAGGAAAAGGAAACGAAGAAGCGACTCTTCCTTTTTTGAAGTTTGCAACCCACACAGATAGGAATCCAGTAATTGCACAAGGTAAAGGGCAGATTACAACTGTGAAGACTGACTCTGCTGGTTTTCAGGGAATATTCACAAACTCTTTGATGTACATCCCATCAAGGGGAAGCTGAATTCCTCTTCCTTTGAGTGTGGGTTGGGTCAGCCTTGGGGACTCAACTCTAGAGGCAGAAGTGATGAAATGTCATTAGCAAGATTAGGTTATTTTAAAAAAAAAAAACACTGTGGATTTTACCAGGTGCTGGTGGCCCATTTCTGCAATCCTAGCTACTCAGGAGACCGAGATCCAAGACCATCTTGGAACCTCAAAGCCAGCCCAGGCAGGAAAGTCTATGAGACTCTTACCTCCAATTAACTACCAAAATGCCAGAAGTGAAGTTGTGGCTCAAGTGGTAGGGCACCAGCCTTGAGCCAAAAACCTAAAGGACAGCTCTCAGGCCCTGATTTCAATCCCCAGTACTGGCACAAAAACAGTAAAAGAAAGGAGAAAGAGAGAGGGAGGGAGGGAGAGGGAGAGAGGAGAGGTGCAGGGTCTTTAAACATGAAACTGCTCAAGTCAGCATCTTCTCTCGCCCTACCAGTCCTGAAAGGATCCTGTACACAGCCCACATTCCACACTCTCCTGTATGGCATCATTGGCCGTGAGCTTCCTAGGAGCCAGGCATGCGCCATTTCATCTTTGCACAGTGCTATGGGCATATTGTTGGACTGATCAATATTTGATCAGTGGAGGCTACCATGGCCAGAAACTTCACACGGAAGCTCGCTGTGAAAGCTAGGGCCCCACGCAGATCCTTTCACTCAATCTGCCTCACAGGGCAGGTAGAATTACATGCTGGAGAGCTCTGACAAGTCTATCTCCGAACCTCAGATTTCTAGGCAGGCCAAAGGCAGAAATTAATCTAGAGAAAAAAAAAAACCTCTGTGCACTGCTTATGGAGTCCTCTGTCTGTGCCAGGTACTCAACTGAACCTTCCATAGGCATTGCCTCACATCACTGTTCTCCACTCACCCCCTCACTCTCCACTGTACAGAGGAGGAAACTGAGGGAAACCGTTGGTAGACACTCTTCCTCTCAAGCACCAGCCATCTCCAGCAGAGTAGACATACTATCTCAGCTCCCTGAGATTCCAGGATACATTTATACACTGGTGCTTCAGCCAGAACCCAGGAAAAAGACACTCCAGCCTCACAGCCAAAGCTCATGTTCTCCAAAGCTCATTAGACCCCAAGCAAGAGAGGACACAAAATATCCTGTGAGTGATTCCACAATGCTGCACAGCCAGGACAATAGATCTCACACTACAAGCATGTGCCCCCCACTAAGGACAGCAAATACCTGCCTTTGCAGTCCTGTCCTGGCTAGATTCACATCTTGGAACAGAGATCTGGGGTGGGGGTAGGGGGTAAATCAGTTTATTTGAGAGGAGACCCCAAGAATCACAGTGAGAGAGGGTTCATGAGACAGGGCAAAGAAGACAGACAACAGGAGGTACAAGAATAATATACTTCTGCAAGCAACTAGGGACCTCCAGTGAAGGTCTGTGCTACACCCATGAGACAGTTTACTTGAGTGAGGAACCCAGGGTCTTTAACTGACAGCTCCCATACCCCACTGGTGGAGAGTCACTGCAGGGACATTAACTCTCCAACACATCCAAATGTCCAACATGGGGGTCTCTGTCCTCTCCTGTTGAAATAAGGATACTGGGTCTAACTGGCGCCATCTTGTTTCATGGTAGAAGCAGGGAAGTTCCACTTCCAGGTGATGGGTGTGCCTGAATTCCTAGAGACAGGGGCAAGAATTTGGATGATAGGTTACTGAACCTGTCAGTCTGGTGCCTTGAACTCAGGAGACTCTCCAGTTTCCTGTGATCCTACCCCTGGCTCTGACCCTAATTAGGCACCCACCAGCTCAGTCGCCATTACCCCATGCCTCATGTCTCCTGGATCTCCTCAATCATTTCATGGCATCCCATTTCAGCTCTCCATTGGAGTTGATCTGGTTCATTGGTATTGTTTTTCTGCTCTCTCTTTCTTCCCCTACTCTCATGGCTCAGTTTTCTAACAGTGTTACGTGTATTCAAGGGGCTACAGGTCTTCGAGACAGGAGTCTACTTGCAGTAGTGGGCTTTCCAATAAAGACTCCCAATTTGACCTCTCAAAATGTGGCTCCTCTGAGTTCCTGTACAACACTGTGAGCAGAGGAAGCCTTGGGCACAGAAAACTTAAGAGGGGCTTGAGAGTGGGGGCTAGCAGTCATATTTTACAATAGCCTGGAAAACCTGCAGAATGACAGAGGGGACATGGATTTCAGAAAGGCCCATCCATGTGATCCAGGCCCTCTCATGACTGTCTCAAGCCAGCTCCATAACATAGGGACCATTCTTGTGCCCCTTTCACAGTTGAGAAAAGTGAGACTGAGTCTTAGCAAAATGGTGAAGGTAGTCAAGGTCATAGAGCTGGCAGCTGGGGTGCACACACAAGTCAAGTAACCAGATGAGATCCAGAGCCCAGGGTCTAAGGCCTGGGGCTACTCAATCTCCTCTCCTGAGAAGTGACCAGCCAGTACCTTTCTGTCTCCATCCAACAGGAGGCAGTCATCTGGCTCTGAAACATCCTTACCTCCCTTATTTACTTGCTTTGTATAGACATATTTAAAGCCTGTGATAGTGTTTTGATATGCATAGTGAGATGCTATTTAAGTAACTTAGCATGAAACCCTTCTCTTGTATGGGGCAAGAGCCACCTAAAATCTATTGTTTTCATACACGCCAAAAAAAAATCCCAAGTATGATACAATACTATTAACCATTGTCCTCCTGTTGTTCATTAAAATCCTTTGACCAGTCTCTCTCCTCTTGGTAACCACCTATAAGTCTCTATCTCTCTGACTTCCTTTTGAAACACCAAATCCTACATAGTTTCCATGCATCTCTCAAAGCTCACAGAACAACAATTTATGGTAAGGAATGGGGTTTTGTTACCCTGAAGTAGAAGGATACACAGCAGCGCAGAGTGACAGCTCTGTCACCACCGAAGGTGACTTTGTGTTGCCATGTGGAAGCCTTCCTTCTGTTACTAGGGAGAAAGAGCGCCGCCCTGTAGGTCACAACCCTTGTTTGGCATATTTCAGACAATAGCCAGGCACTGTCTCAGTTCCCTTCCAGCAGCATGGAGAAATCACATCCCACCCAGAACAATAAAGTCACCCTTACTCCAGCTATCTCCTGCACATAGCCATTCTACCTCCCATTACCACCTTTGGAAAACCACACCACATGGCCACATGGCCACATGGCCACTGTCCTTCCTTACCTTTTATCTGGGCTTAAAAGTTAGCAGGGAAGGAATCATACCCATTTTTCAGGTTTCAGAAGACTGAGGCTCACAAGGTTTCTTGCCTTCTTCCTGATGACCAATCGTAGAGCTAGTGAACAAAAGAGAAGAGACTTGAGTCAGTTCTTTGGGTCCAGTGCTGTGGCCATAACACTCACTAGGTTGGCAGATACAATAGTCAGCCATGGCGGGGGATGGGAGGGTGTTTCAAATCCTGGTTGAAATCTCTGTTTCTCCATCTATTAGTGGAACCAGTCCATGAACTAGCGAAGTCCACCCTTCTTTGTGTCTCATGGAATCTTTGAACTGGCCAGCAGATGGCCCCCACCTCGAGACGCTCACTCAACTCTACCACATTTCTCTCCTGGTTTCCTTGCCAGAATTTTCCCCAATAGGTATACACTCTCTTAATTGGGATATTCATTAATTATCTGACTCCTACAAGGTCATCTCCAGAGAGCATCTCTCATCAGTCTACCTAGTCCTGAGAATCCCACAAATGCAATGAAGGGAAAGCTGGAGGGAGGAAAACATGAATGGGACTCAGACCACTGCTACTTGCCTTTGGGGGCCAAGAACAGTCCTCAGCTGGCCTCCAGCAGGGAAACAGGGACCTCAGACACATTGCTGCAAGGAGCTGAATTCTACCCATAGCCTGGATGACCTTGGAAACTGATTCAGTTCTAGAGCTTCCAGAAGGAACCATGGCCCTACAGACACTTGGACCTCAGCCTCATAGAACTCTGCAGCAACATAGCAGGACCAGGCTCTCCCCAGACTTGTGACCCGCAGAACTATGAGGTCATTTTAAATCGGTACATGTGTGGGACTTCATTGTGGTCACAATTAAACTAACACAGGCAACAGTTACACTGGCTGGCATATACTAGCTGACTGATAAATATTTGGGTGGACAGATGAATATACGAGGATACTCTTGAGGCTTAACTAAATGATTTTGTATTGGTGGTTCCCACATTTTGTATTAGTCCATTTTTGCTGCATAACAAGCACTCACAAGCACCAAGGCAAACAACCATAAGTATTTCTTCTTATTTAGTCATCTGCAGTGTCCGCAGTGGATTTGAAGTGAGTTCTACCAGGCTTGGCTCCCAGCTTGGGGTAGATTTAGATCCTCTTTTAAAAATGTCTCCCATCCCACTTGAACGAGTGCTGCCACAAGGCACACACCCTGTACAAAGACTTCTCAAATCTCTGCTCCTGCCCCACCCAGGATCAACCTAATGACCAAGAGGACAAAGAGATCACACGAAGACAATACATGCAGTGTTGGTATCTGGAGAGAGGGTAAAGAGCCATAGCCACAAACGCATTTCTCTAGGACTATCTGCTAGGACGAAGGAATCATTTGGAAGTATGACGGCAGCATAAAGCAATGGTTTGAAGCCCCTTTTTCCCAGTGTTTACCAGTTATCTGAGGTTGGTCAACAATGCCTCTTGAAGCTTCAGTTTTCTTACCTGTCAAATGAAGGTGTTTACTTTTTAGGCTAGGAGACTGGTAAAATGGGTGGTAAAATGGGACCATGGAGGGGTAAGAGTCCTTAAAACTGTGTCTGGCACAAAGTCAGTGCTCAAAACTATATTCATTCTTCTACCCTCTTGGGTGCCTTCCTGATACACAGCTAGTGGGATTCAGTGGGGAAGCACTGGGCAGGTGAGCATTGTTGATGGAGACAGAGCTGACAGTCATCTGCATGGAGTGTGAGTGCGCATGAGCATACCCTCCTCTTGTGCATACCTCTGTGTGGGGTGTGGGGAGAGAGGGAGAGGGAGAGGGAGAGGGAGGGAAGGAGAGGGAGGGAGGGAGAAAGAGGGAGAGGGAAGGAGAAGGAAGAGAGAGAAAGAGAGAGGAGAGAGATCTACTGCACACACAGCCCCCTGCTGCTGCTACCATGGCTCTCAACAATGATTATACGTGATTCTGAACAATTCACTGGAACATGTTGTAAATCTTGATTGCACAGAAACAAGCAATTTTCCTAACATGGATTTCCATCTATGTCAGGTAGCCAAACCCCATGGACAAGGAAGATAAGCGCTACCACAGAGAAACTTCTAGAACTTGCAAACAATCTGAAACACAAAGCCCACTTCTTCCTGCAGCAAGCAAGCTTGATTGACAAGGCCCAACAAAAACCAAGAAAAGCTCAGCCAGCCAGTCCCACCATGGCTCTGGCCCAGCTCTGACTACTGCAGCCCACAGAGCAGCCTTGGAAATGGACTATAAATGGCATCTTTTTATTTATGAGAACTTTTTCATTATGGGCATAATACCCCCATTCTTTCCATGGTTTGTATATAAACATAGCAAAATAGGATTATTTTAAAAGGACCTTGGGACACAATGCTTCTGTTGGAGAGCGCGCGGGCGTGCTCACACTGAGAGCAGGCTGGGCTGCATCCCTCCTGTCTCCTTCCAAGAGACTCAGTCAGCAGTCATTCAAAACAGACAAAGAGAACTTGCTCAAGAGGCCATGGGGCTCTGTAATCCAAAGCCTCCAGGCACTCAATGGTTACAGGGTCCTGCAATCAGTGATTTTATACCTCTGGCCCTTGGCCCCTAATTCTGACTCTCATTTTCAGGAAAGTCATGTGTGTCCTGGTTATTCACCATAGACCCTTTAAATCACACACACAGAGAGAGAGAGAGAGAGAGAGAGAACTTCCTGCCTCTGTCTGGGTCTCCATTTCTTTGTGTGTTTTCATTTGAGCGCTACCTTCCCCAGGTATAGACCTAGAATCAAAGACTTACAGGCAAATGGTTTATTCGGGAAACAAAAATGCCAGCAGGAAAGTAGGAAAGACAAATGGTGCATTAGCTATCTGATGTTCTGTGATAAATTTCCCTCAAAAACTAGCAGCTTAAAAATAACACACATGGGTTTTCTCATGGTTCCTGGGGAACTATGAGGAGTCTGGGCCCGGTGTAGTGTCTCTGGGGCCACTGGTTTATGGTGTCTCATGAGGTTGTCCTCAACGAGGCTGTAGTTTCATCAAAAGGCACAGCTGGGGAAGGACCTGCATCCAAGCTCACCTGGCAAAGCGGGTGGGGAGAGCAGAGCGGGGATGAGACGGCTATTGGCCAGAGGATAATAGAGACTTCCTTCACAGAGAAGCACACAGTTCAAGCACCAGTACTGGAGCTTGACTCATTCCCTCATCTTTCTTCTGCTATTAGATTTTCCCATCACACTGCCTTCATTACACCTCCTAAATCCTGCATCATGCAATCTTGTGTGTGTGTTATTATACACATTTTTTTTTCCTGATCCTGCAGCTCTTACTCTGGGCCTGGGCACTGTCCCTGAGCTTTCATGCTCAAGCCCCTGCTGGCTTTGAACGATGACCTTCAAATTACAGATGTAAGCCCCCAGCCCCCAGCTTGTCACTTAATATTTCTTAATTTGTAATTACAAATTCTTAATTGGTACTCTTTTAGAAAAGATTCCATAATATCTTCATTGCTTAAGATGACATCCTAACTTCCCATAAAATTAAGCTAAACATATACTATACCTAAATGAACTGTGCAGATAACTAAGAAAGGGTTAAGTTATTGCCACTTACATGGGTCAGAGTTCGAAAGCTACATGGTAACTTGGCAACTAAAGTATTGGAGAGAGTCCTTGCCAAAATAAGCAGATTTGACTTTGATGTCTCTTGGACTTCAACTATTTACCTACCAGGACATGGAAATCGTCTCATTATGTAACGAAGTTATCATAGTCCCACACAGAAGTAATATTTAAAATATTAACTAGCAAACATGATGTGGTGGGAGTGAGCAGACCAGGTCCTCGTTAGCTACACAGAGGATGCCAGCGGAATATCAACGTGGGGTCTGGGGCACATGTGTGGGTCTCCCCTGAAGTTTCCCAGGTGCTTTGTCACTCCTGGGCCAGTCTCGCTTCTCCACAGGAAAGCACTGTGTGAGCATCTTTGTGAAACACTTCATGAACTCTGGGACAGTCTCCTGTCTTCTTCTTAGTTTCTGAGCAAGTTTGTGTTCTTTTACAGCAACATGATTTATTCTGTAGCTATAATGTCAGAAGGGTTAAGGTTAATAATTCATTGGCAAATCTGCCTGACCTCCTTATTCTTGTATGTGCTCCAATTCTAATGTGATATCCAGGGTTTTCCTTGTCTCCCTCGCCAGCCCATGGCTTTGCCGTGTATTTCTTGCGAGTGAGAGTTTTGATCTCTATGCCCAAGGCCAAAGGCAACGGGCTGGCTCCCAGGAGCTGGTGAGACTTCTGCAGAGCTTTAGAGAGAGGGGCGGGGAGAACCATTTCCCAATCTCAGTACAGACAGCAAAGTGCATTTTTGATCTCATGATCTATTTTGAAAGGCCAGTCAAATTTGTATTCTATTTAGCAAACCTTTACATGGTACTTAGTATGTGCCAGGTATTTTCCCAAATGCATTTCAAACCTTAACTTATTTAATCTTCATAGTGCCTTATGAGGCAGATCCCATTATTTGTGGGTAAGGAAAGCAAGCCCAGACTGCTTAAGTAATTGTCTAGTATTTAGAAAAGCCAGAATATCAACCTGGCCTGCTTCCAGAGTCTGTGCTTTCTTGGGCACTACATTATACCCTTAAATGTTCCTTTTTATTACTTAGTAAACTTTAACGGTTGCTTACAAGGAGTGTCTACCTTAGGGGAGCAACAAGGACCAGCATCCTGTAGGCACCTACGATACATCAGGCTTTATTCCAAGGCTTCAGTGAGCATCAACAACCACAGGAGGCAGACCATAATGCCCAGAGACTCGGAGAGCAAATAACAGAATCCCCAGCCCCACAATTGGCAGATGGAGGTCACAAGAAATAGTAATCAATTTGATTAATTAGTGTCTCAGCATAGACTCAGAGACACATGCTAATTTGCAATGGGACCCAAAAGTGACCATTCCCCCCAAATCTCTCTGACCTTCATATGAAAACTGGATAGGAAATTCCTAAAAAGGCTCTTAGAAGAGTACGAGTCAGAGTTTATTCTAGAGAAAGGATAATTCACATAAATAGAATGCACTCAACTATAAATATAAATATTAAGCGAGGAGTATATTTATTGACTGATTTCTAGTTACTGAAGATCAATGAGCAATCCACTGATTCAAACATGGTTCATCAACTTGATCATTCTTAAATGATTATAAAGAGCACATGTAACCTTTTATCATTATCTGTTGCTTGAATCATAGGAAATCCATTTTTGGTATATAGTATGAATTTTATGTTTTTGTAAGTAAAACATACAATCGCTAACAAAATTACATATTTCTTCAAATGATCAGCTAATTATCCCTCTACCATTAACTGAATAAGCCATTCTTTTCCCACCTTACTCTTGCTGTAAATTGAGATGTTTTAGCTTTTAATCTGAGATGCTTCCAGACTTCAGAAAATTTGCAAAAGTAGATCTGAGAGTTGTAAGATGCCATTCTTCCATCTGCCCCTAATGCTAAGAACTTGTTTAACCACCAGGCAACCATTAAAATGGAACATTAACAGCCAGGCAGTACTTTCACTTGATTATTGCCTATTTTCCCATTTGTATGTATTGGTTTATTTTTTCCTGAACTAGGGATATCTTCCAAGATTCTGGGCTGGCATGTGCTCATGGGATCTTCTTAGCTGCCTCCAAGCTGACAGTTCTTCTGTCCTTCCTTACATTTGCTGAGCTGGACCCTTGGAGAGGGTGCTGGCCAGCTGTTCTGTGGAATAGCCCTCATTTTGGTTTGCCAAAGTGTTTTCTCATGGTGAGAATGAGGTCGTGCATTTTTGGCACGCATATCCTAGATGCCATGTTATGGCTCTCTTGGTGCTTCATATCAGAGCGTGTGAGGTCTAAGCAAGGTTGGTGTCACACCAACCTTGATGGCTTGGGTAAGGTGCTGCCTGCCATGTTTCCTCATTGTTGTGATGCGATCATGTTTTCTCTTAGTCATTAGTAAACATCTCATGGGCAGCATTCTGCCACCTGAGCCACACCTCTAACCTCATAGGGAATATTGGGAGAGCCCATGAATATCTCATTTCCCATTTGAGTCTCTATCAGTGGTACCTGTCTCTGAAAATGTCTACTGCGGTGCCTGCCTAGACAGAAATTTTTCTGTTCCCACTGTCCCTCCACACGTATTAATCAGAGTTTCTCTGCCAGGAGGAGCTGTCTCTTCGCCACCAACAAAAATAATTATTTATTTATATCACTATGGATTCATGAAGGTGTATTTTACTCCAGGGATTATAATCCAATTCTTAATAATAAATTCTAAAACACCATATTTTCTCTTTCTAAATGTACTTTTCATTGATATGTTTAGATATTCCCATCCTAGCAATATTCTGTCTTAATCATTACAACTTTACAATATATAGTAGAATCTGGACCTCAAAGGTCTGTCTTCATTGTTACTATTTTTCAAAACAAATCCTCAGTGACTTTCCCCTATTTATCTTTCCAGATGAGTTTCTGAATAATTTTTTGTCAATTTACACCATAAATTCCTAAGGGCATTGGTTTGAAATTGCATTCAATTTATGAACTAACTTGGGGAAAATTGTTTTCTTTAAAATATTAAATCTCCCCATCCAAAAACATGATATGCCTCTCCTACCAGCTTTCATATGCCCCTATGAAATTTTACTATTTATTTCACATAAGCACTGTACCTTCCTGGTTGGAAGAAAAAATCCTTAGAATCATTTTCCACCTAGGATTTTTTTTAACCAGACACTTTCCTGAGCTGTCATGCTGGGTCTAAAATTTTTAGCTTATTTATTTAGTCCACAGTTATTTACTGAGCACTTACCCTGTGCCAGGCACAGTTGCAGGAAATGGGGCCTAGACTGCATTCTGTCTCCCACAGACTGTGAATTGAAGCCACTCAGTGAGACACATGACACTGCAGAAGGAGAAGTGGGAGATAAAAAGCCTGGTCCCCACTCATGGTTCAGAGCACACACACACACACACACACACACACACACACACACAAACACACACACACACACACACACACACACACACCCTCCTCCCAAGGCAGGGTTGGGAGGATGGGTGAGCCAGACTCCTCCTCTCTGTGACACAGTATCTGACATAAGCAACCTCAGGGAGGAGAGACTGAGTAAACTCACCATTTCAGAGGGGCAGTCCATGGTCATTGCTGTCTCTGTGCTAGTTCTGGGTCATGGTGTGGCCATAAAAGGGCATGATGGAGGAGAGCTGCTCATTTCATGGCAGCCAGGAAGCAGCGAGGAGACAGGAAGGGGCGGGGACAAGATACGGCTGGAAAGCACATGCCCAATGAACGACTTTCTCTACCTTCTAAAGTTTCTACAACTTCCCAAAATAGCACCACCAAGGCCTCACTACTTGAGTCTGTATGGGCCATTTCATATTCAAATCATAACAGAGGTTTAGATGATATAACACCTGTACAGTTCCTGTGATCAGCCTGGAATACTGATAGTTAACAGAGAGTTAAAAAGGTAAAATTTACAAAGAGGATTAGTTATAATAATGCAATGTTAAATGTTCAAGGCAACAATAACATAGCATAAGGAAATGTAAAATGAAAAGGTAGGCAGTACTTTATTAATTGCATCTGGGAAACCTCTCAAAGGAGTAATATTTAAAAACAGCTGAATAAAATGGAAGAGTGAACCAAGAAACCACATAGTCAAAGAACATTACAGTCAAAAAAAAAAAAAAACCAAACCTGTGCAAAAGGCCTGTAGCAGGAATGAATTTGGCATATTGAAGGCATAGTAAGGCCAGGATGGCTGGTACTGACAAGCCATATAAGGAGACAAGGTAGGAGAGGCTGGTGTAGGTCAAGGCATATGAAGTTCTGAGGCCCAGGAAAGATGTGTAGAAAGAGGGACTCCAGTGAAGCAGCTATAGAAATTCAGATGAGAGAAAGAAAGTCATTGCTGGGACCTGAGTGGGAGCTGTGAATGGTCAGAAGCAGTCCGATGGTCTATATATTTTAAAACTAGCACCATGGGTCGGCTAATAGAAGGAATGGGGGAGTAAGGGAAATGTAAAGCTCAGGCATCTCACGCTGATCTAAAACGATTCAGACTCAGCCAACACTTTATCATACTCCCATGATTGGCACATAAAGGTTTTTTTGTTTTGTTTCGTTTGTTTGTTTTTTTGGGTCCGGTCGTGGGGCCTGAATTCTGGGCCTGGGCGCTGTCCCTCAGCTCTTCAGCTCAAGGCTCAAGGCTCTACCACTTGAGCCACAGTACCACTTCCAGCTTTTTTCTTTTTGCTTATGTGGTGCTGAGGAATCGAACCCAGGGCCTCTGGCATGCAAGGCAAGTGCTTTACCACTGAGCTACCTTCCCAGCCCCACATAAAGGTTTTATATTACTGACAAACTGCTCATTATCAAAATATTTTATAAAGAGAGCTGGGTGCTGGTAGCTCACTCCTGTAATCCCAGCTACTCAGGAGGCTGAAATCTGAGGCTCACAGATCAAAATCAGCCCAGACTGTAAGATTCTTTTCTCTAACTAGCAAAAGTCTGGTGGTAGAGAATTAGACATGAGCGAAATAGCTAAGGGACAGAGCCCAGGCCCTTGAGTTCAAGACCCAATACTAACACACATAAAAAGAATAAATAAGTAAAAATAAAAAAATAGGAACTGTTTTCCGGCCAGCCTGGTGCACTGTAAGAGCTTACTACCATCTCCTTTCCAGCTACAAGTGAGTTCTCAGGAGGACAGGGCCCTGCTGATATTCCGACTCTATTCTTCTTGTCAACTGAAACTCTGCTGATCACATTATATTTTATGGATGACTCAAGTATCCTTCAGGCTCGGAAAGGAGCCTGAAGGTCAGGATTATAATCTCTAATTAGCTTTGTTCTGGAGCTGGGAGAGAAAGCTGGTTAAGAAGTTTCAGGTACGTGAATTCTGGATAAAGAATTGCTACCTGGATAGGTTAAGAACAGATTCTGCTCATTTGCAGAAGTGCTTGTTAATTGTGAATAATTACTGGAGGGTATACTTTAGCCACCACCGACACATATAAATAACCATTTGTACCTTGACTCCAGGCTATTAATATACTCCCAGGGCTGTTCTGATTTAAAAAAAAAAAAAAAACGCCTGCAGAAGTGCAGGACTCACATCCTCCATGCGGATTTTTGTTTGGCCTGACATCAGAGGATGCCAGGAGAAAGAAAGAAAAACTCCACTGGGATCTAAGCTTTTCGCACCTCATATCCATAATGAAAACTGCTTACGGATAAGGTATATTTTGCAAAGGATTATGAATGAATTAAACTGTGATGTCACGGACTCAAAGCAGAGGCCCCCTGCTGTCTTCAAAGACTCTGCCTCATCCGTAAGGGGAAAGTGTCCTGGTATTTACCAACTGTCCCCCCCCAACTTGCCTTTTTTTCACTAATGCTGGGCTCAAGGAAGCAGATAATACAGGAGAAAGGTTTGCAGGCAGGGAAGGACCATTGAGAAGCCCCCTCTCCCCGTTCCATCAGACAGTAGGTTATATTCAACCCCTTAAGTGGAGTCAGCCATGCTCATTCCTGGACCTTCCTCCTTCATCCCTGACTCTGGTGGCCATTCCCAACATCCATCCATCACTTGCAGGTTCTACTTCAATACCCCATTGGTGAATTGTAGCTCTTTTCTGAGGTGTGCTCCTACCCAACTCTGCCACCATTCTGCATCATTGTGTAAAATGTAACCCCCACAAGGAGTTTGTAGAGTTAGGGGTCCTAATTCCAGATCCTCATGAATGGGATCATCTTTGGGGGAAAAAAAAGGATTTTGCAAATGGCATTAGTTAGGATGTGGAATTTAGGTGGCCCTGAATTCAATATGGCTCCTGAGAAGATAGGACATAGATACCCACACAGGAGGAACTCCAGTGGAGGTAACAGGCAGGAGTAGAGTGAGGCATGAACCAGTCAAGGAGCACAGGCCATCAGCAAAACCCTCCCCTAGAGCCTTCAGATAAGAAGCATGGCCCTCAAGACACACCAGTTGCAGTCTCCAGGCACCAGGACTATGAGCCAACATATGAAGACATCCAGCTCGTGAGCATGCATACAGAGGCCCTAGGAAATTAATAAACCATGTTTTACAGGTGTGCTCCAACTTCTCTGTTCAGCCACCATCACAAATAAAAGTTTACAAGGGAGCTCAAGAAGATATGAGAAGGACTTGAATTAATGGGTAGGGAAGGACAGGCAGGAACTCAGGCCTCCTCTCTCCCTTGCAGCTGGAGGGGGTCTGAGGGGAGGGGGGACCATGTCTGACAGCCATCCTTCAGATAGCATGAGGATTTAGCAGACAAGCAACAGCAAGACCTGGAGTTGTCATTCAGAGCTCTTCCCCATGATCCCTGAACCTCTGACCTACGGATGAAGTTATCACTTCACCTCTCAGAGCCTCAGTTTCTTAAGCTGTTGAGATGCAGACAAAGCCACTCACCAAATGAAGCCACTGTATGCCAAGAGGAGACTCTATTTGTGAAGCACCCACAATGGGGCCTGGGATGACTCTGTTCCCCCACCTCCAAAAAAATAATTCCTACACTGAAGTCCTCACTCCCAGTTCTTCACAATGTGCCTATGTTTGGAGGAGAGTGAAAATGATGTCACTGGGGAGAGCCCAAATCCAATATGCCTCGTGTCCTCCCTAGTAAGAAAAAAATAGATTGGAACACAGGCACGGCCAATAGAAAGACCAGGTCCTTGCAGACACGAATGTGCCCATCTGCAAGCCAAAAGGAAGAAATCTCAGGGGGGAAAAAGGACGCCTTGATTTCTAAGTGCAGACTGTGCCAGAAGTGACTCAGAGAACTTCCATTCCTAACACAGAAAAGGTTTAGGAGTCTTTCCATCCATTGATTTGCTCACGGTTCTTCGAATGTATGTAAATGTGTGAACTCTGATAGAGTCTATGTCTTGATGGATTTTAAAGAGTCCTTTCAAGAATCATAAAATATAAATTGTAAGTGATGCAGGATGAATGCAGTCATAATATTCATTGTATATGCGTGACAATGGAACTAGTTAAACTGAGGGGATGGGTGGGGTTAGGAGGGGGGAGAATGATGGAAGGGGTAACATGGATCAAGATGCATTGTATTCATAAACTGACGTGTTGAATTGAAACCCCTTTGTACAACTACTGAAGGATAATAAAAAATTAAAACTAAACTTGTTTAAGTACAAAGTCCAATTTGGGTGGTGTCATCTTTTTTCTTTCTTTCTTTCTTAGTAACATGTGAAATTAAAGTGCATCTTTCTTAGTGGTTAGCATGGAATTACTTGAATTTCCAAAATAATTTGAGGCAGGAAGTACAAATGTCCCCAGGTCACAGGTGAGACACTGAGACCAAGAGAAGATAAGGTCATATCCAGAGTCACATGGCAGTCCAGGCTTGCACCTCCGGACCCCCAGCACGGACCCCCACCCTGCCAACCTCCCCTCAGTCACCCCCTACCTCAGCCTGAATACAGTCCTAAACCCAGCCTTAAGCACGTTACTGCCAAGGAGTTAAATTAGTTGGGGTTTTCATGCATATATAATGAACTCCTAGCAATAAATAAGGTTTTACGGGTGGCAGATTTATCCATTTTTATGGTGCGAGAGTAAAACTCACCGGGTGTAGACATCAGACAGGTGCTGCCCTCACACCTGCAGAAGTAAATCACAGCGGCACGGGGGATGGGGGGACGGCGTGGAAGGTCCACCTGGAGGCCTGGCTTCAAGACTGTCAATAGTCACAGCTCTGAAGCCCACGTGGCGTGGGCAGAATCCCTCAGCAGCAGTATGGGGGGACAATTTACTGAAACCAGCACAGCTACTGTGAGGAAATGAAGATGGTGTTTCAGAGATCAGCATGAGCCAGGACTTCCCGCTTGGGGCATCTAAACGGACATGAAAGCATGTAGCTGAGAGCAGGAGGAAGCAGGGGGAGGAGACTTTCCCAAGATGCCCTGCAGGGTAGGCATCTGTGGAACTCTCTGGAACCATGAGGCACAGCCTTTGAGACAGATGCTACACATCAGCATCATCTTCCAGGGAGGGAAGGAGAGGGGAAGGGAGGCGGGATACAGATTGCTATCCTCTGCCCCTGGGAATACTGATTGGGCTGGGGCTGGAGACTCTGCTTTGTCCTGGGAGATGCTGGAACTCTGGATCCTGTTTTGATCACTGCACTCTAGGATATATTTTGAGCAAAGGCACAAATAGATCACATGTCTTGTAATGATGCCCGCTAGGAAGGTGAGCAAGATACTCTTCCCACATTAGAGCCAGCCTCGGCCCTCTGATGCTAAGCGCATGAAGGTCAGAGCTCAGCTGCCAGGGTAACCCTAGGTATGCAGCTTAACCTCCCCAAGTCTCAGTTGCCTTCTCTGTTGAATGTGGGTGATAAGAGTGTCCAAAGGGTAATGCTGTTGTACTTAATACCACAGTGCTGCTAGAACTAGAGGTGTGGCTCAGGTGGTAGAGTGACACCCTAGTAAGTGCTAGCACAGCACCCCCTCCCCCCCAAAAAAGATTCTAATATGGCATTGCTGGAGATGGAACCCAGGGCTTGAGACCATCAGCAAGTGTTCTACCACCAAGCTCCACCCTAGCCCTTAAGTAAGTTGTCACAAATAAGCTTTTCTTAAAACTATGAAGCTCTGTGGTAGGTTGATCAGGGTTTATTGCACTATTATTTTTATGGTCTATGTATATTTTTATAAAACTTTTTAAAAGGACACTACAGTGCATCCAACTTCAAGAGTCATCATTCATATCATTTGTCACCTCCCCAAAATTCAGCATGGATACATCACCCCCCCCCCAAGAATGTCTTTAAGAGAGGCCACAGGAACAGGCCAGCCAAGCAGTTGCTGGTTTTACTTGTGGTTTAGTTTATCTACACCAAAAAAACAGCTAGTAAATAGGAGAGGCACAGGGGTCAAAGAAGGGCAGCAAACAGGCAAGATCCCTCCCTGCCTCTTTCTACATCTCTCATCATCTCTTGGATTTCTGTGACCCTTTTCTCCCCGTTCTCCCCTCCCCCTTCCTCCTCCTCCTTCTTTGCCTCTCCCTCCTCTCTTCCCTTTTCTTCCTCCTCCCCATCTTCCTCTTTCCCTCAGGTTCCACACAGGTATCTATGAAATGAGACAAAGCAAATCCAGCTTTGGCCTTGATCATGAGCATGCTACTCCAGCGTGTTCGTGTTTGCTTACTGCTTTTGTGGGGTAGGCCCATAGAGGAGACCCAATTTGAATCACACACTCATAAGCTGGGTTGGATTCTGGCTCCGTTCCTCACCAACTGTGCAACCCTGGGTCCGAAACCTCTAGGAATGTGTCTCCTCTTAGAGAATTCAGGTGCTAGGCTCAGTTTCCTTGAAGACAGAGCCTCACACAGGACCTAGGTGCCACCACTCACTGGAGAGGTGATGCCAAGACACTGAAGAGCCAAGACACAAAGTTGGAGAAACCAACAAAGGAGCACTGCTGGAGATCACAGGATCTCTATCTACTCTACCAGGACTCCAAGAAGGGTGTGGCTCTCTCCCAGCCTTGCCTCTCCACAGGAAGGAGGCTCTCCCGTGCCCAATCCACACTGCCAACGCCACAGGAGTGTTAACTCTACCCACTCAGGGCTCTACCTGGAAATGAACTTGGCACTGCTGAAGCGGGAAAGTGGGAGGTGCACACTGGAGAGGGGTGAAGAACTGATGGGGATGAAACTGCTCTCTACACCTGAAATCACAAGTAAGCCTCGGAGACACAACCCCAGGTACCCAAGTATCTGTGACATCCTTCAACCATTGCAAGAGTGGTGGGAAAATGATGCAAGCCAAGGCCGCATCCCTGGCTAACAGAAGGCCCAAAACACCTCTGAGCTTTCTCTGTCACTTACCCAGTCTATTCTTGTCCTCTGCTCTTATCCAACCCATCCTCTGAGTCAGCTCAGAGGAGCTCCGGTGCAAATAATTTCTACCTTGGGTGCTATAAAAGGTCTAGAAAGGTCTTCTATACTGATGAGGCCTTTGTCCAGTCAGCTGTGCATTCTTTCACTCATTTGAAGTATATTTGCGATAGTCCTAACCAGGTGCCAAATGTTAGTCTGGGATAATAAACTCATATTGTGTTAAGCTGCTAAAATACTAGGACTTATTTGTCATGGCAATAGACAGAACCCAAACCAACCCTCCCTGCCCTCGAAGAACTCGCTGCTAATAGAGATGAGGCTTGTATCTAAGTATCTTAGTAGATGACTTGCAGGAACTACAGGCCTTACCAGATATTTTCTACAGTGATGCTGAGTGGTCCTGCCACGTTGCACTATATCCCTGTGTTCCATTTGAGCAGCTCTCCCTGGACTTGTGTGACCTGTTGCCTTGGCCTTGGGGCAGAATTTCCAGAAGAATGAGCATTGCTCTAAGGAAGGGTAGGAACCATCCCCATGGAGAAAAACCATCCCCATGGAAAAGCATTGGAAAGAGAGAAAGACACAGCAGAAGGAAAAAGCAAGGGCACAAAGACCTGGAGCAACAGCGCCCCTCTATGAAGGAGCTGTGCGCCATTGGTTCACTCTATCACAGCACCCTGATGAGGTAGCTCTCATTTTTTTTTATGTTCTCATTTTTCCAAATGAGGATTGGAGGAGCAGAAGCATGCAGTGATTTACACATGCATGCGGTTGCATGCATGCATGTCACATGTCAGAAAGTGGAAGAGACAGAATGCAAATTCAGCTAGTCTGGTTCCAGAGCTTGAGCTTTAAACCCCATAAGCATACATACCCATGACCACTAATGTTGGTATCCCACTTTCTAGTTCACAAAACAGTTGCACTGTCTGTTTTCATCTTGACAACAGCAGCTGTTCCCATTTTACAGATGAAGGGACAGAGCTAAAAGTCTTGGGGCTCATCAAGCTCACACAAGGAATAAGTGAAGCCCAGACTCTGTTCTGGCCTAGGACAGAGAACGCTACTGCAAACAGTCTTCAAGGAAGCCTCCTTCCTCCCATGGCTCTGCACAGGAGGTGAGACATCTATATTTAGATCCTTACAAGGAGCTGCTGTGAGAATGTCCTCAGGCTATGAATATAGCCTTACACACAAATTCATAGTAGAACCAGGAAAGGCCAGGAATAAATGAGTGGGAGAAGGTCCTTGATTCCAAACAGAAAGGGAGCTGATCAAACAGACCCCAAGCACAAACAGAGGCTGCAGGAGGAAAACTGGATCTATCTCAAACTCTGTGTACTCAGGAGCTTTTCCCGGAACCCAGGTCTCACTGTCAGGAAATTGTCATCTCATGCATTTGTTTATTTTTCCTCTGTACTTTGCCAAGCTCCATGTTTCACTGAGTCCTTATCTCCTCTGTCCAATTTGGCAGACTGTTGGGTTGGAAATAACTCATATCCATTCAGACGGTGGCAGGAGCTGACATGTATCAGAGACCACTGAGTCTCCCCAGGCAAAGAAAGACGTAAGTCCGCTCCCTAGCTGAGCTCACTTGAGGCTCTCCCTGGTGAGAGTCAACCGGACTCCACTCACATACTCATATACTGTGGTACAGTGTAGAGTTGCCTCTGATTAGCACAGCTCACAGCCCACGAACTACATTTCCCAGGTACCCTTGCAACAAAATGAGGTCATGTGACAAGTTCTCACCAATAGAGTAGGAACAAAAATGATGGGGGAGGGGGACGTCTCTCCTGTCATGGCAGTTAGGAATCCTATTTGTTTTCTCCATATTCTTTTTTAATATAGACCATGGGAAACAGTAGAGATGAAGGATAGCAGGAAACTCGGTATTGTATTAGGTTACAATGATGATGGGAATGGTTTGTTATAGCATTAAGTATAACTTGAATTAATACAACTCCATTCCTGACTGCTGAATGTCTCCTCTTAGCATCCTACAACTGCGCTCTGTTACAGGTTGCTCCCTACATTCAGAATGCCCTTCTGGCTTAAAATAGAAGTTTGGAGCCCAGCAGGGTATAACTGTTATATTTTGCCTATTAGACTTTCTTTCTTCTGCTAGAAACATAAACCCATCGTGGGGAACATCACCCTCAAGGATTAACTGCCATGGTTTCTTCCAGAGAGGCAAACACAGAAGTGTGTGTGATAATCTAGAAAACTTTACATGTAGACACCAGGAGAGATCAGACATCTTTTTTTTTAATCCCATAAAGAAAATAATGGCAACTTTCAGCATAGACTCTTCAGGGCACAGCTCTCTCCCACTTGTACAGTGAACCAAGAAGCAGATCTCAGAAATGAGGCAAGAGTGAAGCCAAGTCATTACTTGAGCCCCTTGATGTAGACATGTGGGTATGCCAACTTCAGCCCCACTCAAGGCCAGCTGGAAGTATTTTCCACTTGTTGACAGCTAACAGCTCACAATTGCACCCTTCTTTGGAGACCTGCCTCAGCCAGAGAACCACTCTGCCCAGAAATTCCCAGAAGGCCATGCCCCCATTGAAGAGGCATCCTAGAGCCAACTGGTTTAAAAAAAAAAAAAAAAATCTTGCTTTACAGTAGGACATCTCTACAATGTTATTCCTACTCCAGAGTGCCCCCTAAGGGCAAGCTGAAGATAGACTCTCCCTGAAACTCCACAAGCTGCTTCTGTTATATTTGGCTTACAGGTTCACATCTTTGAGGCTCTTTGGAGACCTCACTCTCAATAAATCACAAGAATCTCTGTGGAAAATTCTGCCCCCAGAGAATCCAATCTAAAAGACCCCGTGGATCAAGACATGCCTGAAACAAGAATCACAGACTTCCTGGCCTTAAATATCTACGAACTAGCTGGGTGCTGGTGGTGTCTCACATCTTTAATCCTAGCTTATCAAAAAGGCTGAGATCGGAGGATCACAGTTGAAAGCCAGCCTGGGCAGGAAAGTCTGGGCGACTCTTATCTCCAATTAAACACCAGAAAACTGGAAGTGGCATGGTAGCTGAGAGTGGTAGAATGCTAGCCTTGAGCAAAAAGAGCTCAGGGGTAACAAAACGCTGAAACAAGGACACAGGATGACCCATTGCAACAATGATGCCCACAAGACAGTATATTGGAAATGAACTTTACAACTGGGGGGGGGGGAGGTAAGAAAAGGAGTGAATGAGGTGTGGGAGGGAAGGAATAGGAGGAGAAAAACAAAGAAAGGAATGTACTCATTGCCTTACTCATGTAACTGTAACCCCTCTGTACAGCATCTTTACAATAAAATAAAATTTTAAAAACTTTTTTTGTTGTTGGTCATGGGGCTTGAACTGTGGGATTGGGAACTATCCCTCAGCTCTTCAGCTCAAGGCGAGAGCTCTACTGCTTGAGCCACAGCACCACTTCTGGTTTTCTAGTGGTTTATTGGAGATCACGGTCTCATGGACTTTGCTGCCCAGGCTGGCTTTGAACCGTGATCCTCAGATCTCAGCCTCCTGAGTAGCTTGGATGACAGGCATGAGCCACTGGCGCCTGGCTAAAAAAAAACATTAAAAAAAAAAAAAAAAAAGCTCAGGGACAGTACCCAGGCCCCAAGTTTAAGCCCCATAACCAACAACAACAACAAAAAAGTCTACAAACTTTCTTATTTAAGCTGTACTTGACCTTGTACTTGACCTTGGGCCTTCTTGGTTAGTGAAAAATAAAGCTTCCTGCAGCATTCCTTATTCTTAATCTCACCTTCATCCACAACTGAGTGAGGAGAGCCTGCATCCTGCTGGCTCCCTGGGAAGCCACATGCCAGGCACAGGCGGGCAGACGTGGTCAGCACCTCAGCACCCCAACAACAACAGGCTTACCTCCCCACACTTTAGTCAGTGTGTGAGATTCTAAAACAGGGTTGCCAGGTCGGGCCAGATTTCAGCTGCAATAAAAAGGACCAACTGCCTAGTGTCTCTTTAGTCTGTGCTGAATACAAATAATCCTTGTATTCGTAATAAATGTTTAGAGAGAAACTGTTTCAGTCTTTGGCTTTAGAGAGTCGTATTCTTGCATCTGACTGTTACAAGACAAGAGTTTGCTGGCTATTAGGCTCCATCCTGAAATCCTCCAAGATGCTAGCACTCGGTGGTATTAGAAAATTATGGTGTTTTGCTGTGTCGCCACAAAAAGAAAGATTAAACAGAAAGCAGGGTTTAATAAATAAAGTTGAAGGCTGCTGAGCAGAGCAACAGAAATCACTGTTCATCTGTAAGGCCAGTGCCTTGAGACTCCTAGAATGAATTACACACACACACCCAACTCGAGACCCACCCAACCCCAGCATTTTCAGTCCTTAGCTGTCTAAAGTTGGGTTGTTATAAATGATTTGGGTTTTCATGTGTGTTGTGGATGACCATCAACATCGGGTAATACTACAGTTTGGATATTGGTAAAGGTTTGGCTCCCGGCCCCGTACTGCTGAGAGATGCTGTAGACCTTTAAGAGGTAGGAACCCATGGCTCACGCCTGTAATCCTAGCTATTCAGGAGGCTGATATCTGCAGGTGGAGGTTCAAAACCTGCCCAGCTAGGAAAGTCCAGACATTCTTATCTCCAATTAACCACCAAAAAGCTAGAAGTGGAGGTGTGACTCAAATGGTAGAGCAAACCCCAGCCTTGATTGAAAAGGCTGAGGGACAGCACTCTGGCTCTCACTTCAAGTCCTGCATAAATAAATAAATAAATAAATAAACAAACAAACACTGAATCTCAGAGAGGGCCAGAGATTTACCAAGGCTACCCAGCAAGTTTGGCTGCCTCTATGCCCCAGGTTTCCTCCATCCCACTTATCCTATGCCCCTCCTTTCTGAATCAAGGGTAGAATGGCTCCATGTTCCCCAATCCCATGTGACAGGGCAAGTATACCGTCATCTCTAGATGCTGAGCCTGGTCAGTGGGGATAGGAAGGGGTAACAAGGTGGCCTCCATTAGCAAGACCCTGCCTAGCTTCCTTCTCCTGCCAGTGTGAGCTTACTGGTCCTTACTGCCTAGGCCACCTCTTGAATAGAGGAGAGACAGGACACTCGATGGGTCAGGCTTCCATCTGCCAGGGGCAGAGGATAATCAGCAGAGTCAAGGCAGGACCAGCTACTCAGGAAGCTGAGATCTAAGGATGGTGGTTCAAAGCCAGCTACAAAGCCTGGGCTCCTGTCCCAAACTCTTTCCAAACCAGCCGGTCCAGGGGAGTCCAGCCTTCCATCCCAGCTCCATGAGGCCACTTTACATCAGGTCTCCCCCAAACACCCACCTCTCCACTCCATCTCTGCTGCCTGCCCGGACCCGCCCTGCTGGAGCCTCATCTCTTTCCTGATGAAACTTCCTCTCCTTCCGTTTGCAATCACGCACTGGGATGTGAGTTTTGAAGTGCCCACATAAATATGTGCTTTCGGATTTAAACTGGTTCAGCAATTCTTCACAATGATTTCTCGAAAATTAAGCCCAGACAATTTGTTGAGCTGAAGCACAAAATTTGCCACTCTCATGATGGAAAGGTGGGGAATGTTCTCAGAGTTCCATCGCCTTGTAAACAGGAGCTCCTCCCAGAGCTGGAGTGTAAGCTCTGTGGGGGCATGCTGCCCCCTGGCCGTGCTCAGGGTTAGTGCTAGCCCACAGCCTGGAATTTCACACAAGGTCCCATGAAACAAAACACAGCCATTCCTGAGGCTGGGCCCAAATCTTCTCCCCAGTCAGGGAGGACCCTGCAAGATGACAGGTGGCTGGACATGACAGGATGTAGATTAGTGAAGGGACAAAAATGGAGGTGTGACTTTTTCTCTGTGTCTACAATGGCAGGTGTTGGCAGCATGAGATTAAAAGGCAGTGAAGTACGCTGGGTGGGTCCTAGCGCTTGTGCTATCATCCTAGTATCTCAGGAGGCTGAGATCTGAGGAAACCACTCAGAAAAGACAAATCTATGAGACTCTGATCTCCAATTAATGAGTAAAAACCAGAAGTAGAACTGGTTCAAGTGGTAAAGAGCCAGCCTTGAGCCAGAGAGCTGAGTGAGAGTACAAGGCCCTAAGTTCAAGCCCCAGGACCAGCACACAAACACACACACGCGTGCGCGCACACACACACACACACACACACACACACACACACGAAAGAAATGAAGAATTGTTCATGCTGCAATCTAGGACAACTTCAAATACATCAGGCTAAGCAGGACACGAAAGGTCATGTGGTGTGTGACCCCCTCTCCCCTTGTGAATGTTATCCAGAACAGACTCATACAGAGACAGAAAGTAGGGTCTGTGAGGTGGGAAAGGACTGGAGGTGGAGAAGGAATGGATCATGGCTAATGGAATTTCTGTGTGGAATGATAAAAATATTTTAAAACTCGATAATATGCCGGGCACCAGGAGCTCATGTCTGAATCCTAGCTATTCAGGAGGCTGAGAACTGTGGACCAAAGTTTGAAGCCAACCCAGGCAGGAAAGTCCACAAGACTTTTATATCCAGTTAACCACCAAAAAGCCTGAAGTAGAGCTGTGACTCAAGTGGCAGAGTGCCAACCATAGCGGGGGGGGGGGGGGGGCGGGGGGAGGGAGGGACAACTCAGAGACAGTCCCCAGGATGTGTTCAAACTTCAGAACTGGCACCAAAAAAAAAAACCTGAAATTTTCTACTCTAGTGTGAAACCAAAGTGGTTTGAGTAGCTTACTCTGTCTGATCTCAGATCAGCCAACAATGCTCAAGTTAGACGAAGTCCTGATTTTTTGGGGGGAGTGGGGGAGTCAGTTGTGGGGCTTGAACTCCAGGCTTGGGCGCTGTCCCTGTGCTCTTCAGCTCAAGGCAAATGCTCTACCGCTTGAGCCACAGCACCACTTCCTGAAGTCCTGATTTTTATACTTACTTGGTCGCTGCACGCACTTGCTCTTCACCCTCCCGTTGTCCCTAGTCTTCTCTTAATCTCCCCACTAAAGCTTCCTCTACCCCTCCTGTCCCACTTCCAAGCACTATCAACTACAAATAGCTTATGTGAAACTTAGCACCATCTGAAAAGAAGGAAGACAGGATGAAATGTTGCCTCCAGACCCAGCATCCTCATCTCCAGGAGAAAAACCACAATAGCTTTTTTTCTTTCCATCTTTCGTTTCTTACAATTTTTTTTTTTTTTACAGATTCAAACAGTCTAAGAATCAACAGTGGACAAGTTAATGAGAAATACAATTGTTGCTCTTTGAAGTAAAGAGCTGATCGTGGTAAAATGTGAAAAAATTATTGCGTTTATCTAGAGTTTGTCAGTTTAAGTGCAGGAAGTTAATGTTGGGAAACAACAAATGCTCTTTGAACCAAGTGAATAATGCAACCGTTTCTTTCTGCTATTCTTTTTTAAGTAACTGTTGTTAAATTAAATATATATAAGTTCAAATGCCCCTGAGATAAAGTACTGAAATGCCTTGTGGGAGTAAATCATGCTTTCATTTTGTGTTGCCAATTGAGCCTGCATATTGAAATCCCTTTCCTCCAACCTGCCAATGGAAATGAATAAAGAAAGGTAGAAATCTGTTAGAAGGAAAGGATCAATCTTCATGTTAGAAAACACAGAAGGAGCTCTCTCCACATCAGAACCACTGCAGCATGTCCGTACGACTTAATGGAAGTGACACACCAGATTGAGAAAGACATCTTCCCACCTACAATTCAGAAAACGTAACGGGGAAAAAAACTCCTTCAGAAAATAGGCAAGGTAGAACCAACTCCTTACCTCCACCCCTCCACCATACAATAGAACCAAATCTCAGCTCAGGGGTCAGCAGCAGCTGCAGATAAAAATGAGATGTGACACCAAGACCAATCTAAACCCATTCTGAGTGAGTGTGGGAATATCCACCAGTGTGGCATCACAGTGAACACAGGTTGTTGGGGCCTGCACACGGCACCTCAGCTCCGACTCACCTTCCTGAATGTCACATGACTTCCAGCCTCTAGTCCCTGTGGGTTTCACCTGTGAGTGCTCTCTGAATACCAGAGCCAGCCTTGGCCATAGGAGGCAAACCAAAAGCATCAAGGTCCGTATATAGATGTACACATACGCATGTGTGCATGTATGTACCCATATATGCATATATGTGTATGTGCATATACATATAATTGTGAATATACATATATAAACACACAATGAGACTAAGCAAGACAAATGTTGCCACTATGAAAGAACAGCTCTGAAAGTGGAAATACTTTGGCTAGGGAAAGCAAATATGGTCATCAAAATGTCTTAACTAGTAGAAGCCAAACACTGGAGTAACGCTGTCAAACCCTCATGATGAGCATAAGAAATCTCCCCAAACTCAGAGAAGGAGGGAAAGATGAACACAAGGAGACAGAAAGAGGACAAGAAAGTAGATCCTCAAAGCCCAATAAGCACCCTGTGGAATTGTAGAAGGGATGAAGGGACAGATGGACGAGAAGTAATAATAGAGGAAGATCAGAAGGAAAATTCCCTCAACTGTAGACAATGGATTAACACCATGAATGGCCAGTGCGTGCTGGCAGAAAACGCTGCTGTGAATGATACCATGGACAGGTGCTGAAGCTCAGCCCCCGGGCCTTGCCTGAGCCCTTGGCATCTGCCAGGTGATGTGGCAGAAAAGAGATGCAAAGGAGAAGTGTAAGGCTCCTGATGTCGCTCTAGGGAACTGTGTACGCAGGCATCGGAGGAGAAGGGACGGAGGTGGAATGCAGGTGAGCAAGTCTGCACAGTTCCAGGAAACCAGCAAAGCCAAGGCCCCCTATGGGGGCCTCGGAGGTGAGGCCAGGGGATCAGGATTGGCTCTCTTCCGTTCTTCTCATTTCCCTGCCTTCTTGTGCCTATTCCCCACCCCCACACCCAGCAGCCACTTCCTATCCAGACTGAAAAGCTTAGAACCTTGGACTGGCTTTCCCCCAGGACTCCTTCATTTCCAGATGATGACTTTTGACTCTTAGTGTCTCTCACATTTACTCATCCCCTTCCATCCCCAGAGCCTCAATCCAAATCTACACTCCTGGACTATTTTAACAATATTCCATGTGTTGTCCAGGCTTCCACCCTCTGAAACTCAGCTATCTCCTGAGGACCAGAACTTGGACCAAGCCAGGTGTTGAAAACTTAAATGCCCACAGCAATCAACGCAAGTAAGTAGAACGAGTAAGGATTATAATAGGGAGCAGTGAGGACTGTGGACAAGAGCTCTGTAGACAGGGAATAGCCACTTCTCACTTCCAGCCCATGGATTCCTGTAAAAGAATATATATAGTATAATACTGAATATAGATAGATAGATACTGATTTGAGAAAGTTAGATCTTCTGGTGTTTCAAGTACACCTGAAGCTCTGACCTGAGACCCTCAGTTTAAGTTGGCATCAAACCCAAGTCTTAGGCACTGAGATACTAGGTCTCCAATGTATCCAGAACATCGTCAGTTAATATCCTGACAGATCGGTGCATAGCAGCTGTCAGACAAGCAGGCCTCCAGTGTGCGCTGTGCACTGGACAATTGTGTTTCCTCTTCACACACTGCAGTGGGCGTCACCAACCTTGCCCTAGAGATGAGGAAACCAACCTGTCAGCAGAGGAGACTGCCCAAAGTCATGCAGCTACAGTGTGGATGCTAGCCTTTCAGTCCAGTACTCTCTGATCCCATGGCATCCCCTCAAGGGATCAAGGCTTCTGAGTTCTGGTCCTCTGTGAACTATTAGCCACCCTCCACACTTTTTTTTATCACATAAACCTGCCACTGAGCTTCACCCCAGCCTGGTTTCCTATATATGCCATCTCTATCTTGTTATCTACCCTGAACTGTGAAGTGGTCTCCTATTTTGGCCTCCCCACCTCCAGAGCCTCTTCTTTTCTTTCATTGTGCTTGCTCTCCAGAGTTCTCCCAAATAGCATTCAATGAAAGGCTCTCAAGAGACCTAATAGGCCATATTCCAAGGCTCAATGGCTGAATTCCTTTACTATCTAGCTGAGCTACCTCAGAGCCTCATTTCCCACCATTAATGAGGCTCATACCACCACTAAATTCCTCACACTCTTCCCAGGCCCTGAACATGCTGGGTGGCTCGGCTTCTTTGCCTTAGGCCATGCTATTCTCTTTGCTACAAGGCTTGGGCTTTCTCTTCTTCTTTGGAGATCTCTTAGATGCATAAGGTCCCCTTACAACTTTTAGAGTTATCCTCAGCTTCCTCAGAGGCCTCCTGGTTCTTAGGGATGCTCCTAAAGCCAGAACACATCTCTCCTGGGTCATGGTCACTTGCTAGTGCAGCTGCCTCCTCCGATAGATGGCGCTCTCAGGTTCTACCTACATGTGACTGTTACCATGCTTAGCAGGCTTACACATCAACAGAGATATTAAAAAAGAAAACACTTGTAAATGAACAGCTACAGCAAAACCTATTGCAATCACATATAAGTAAGGGGGGGACACACATTTTATAAGTTACCTCATTTAATTCTTTCAACAAGCCTCCGATGCCATCATCACATCCATTTTACTGAAGAAGAGGACATTCAGAGAGGTTAACACACCCAAGACATGACCACTAGGAGATGACAGAGCCAGAATGTAAATCCAGGTCAGGGAGCTTCCAAAATTCTCTTTTTATTCAGGAAGCTAAATTTCCTTTCTATGATGGCTTTGAATATCTGTCCCCTGAGGCTTCTTTCCATCTGGCTCAGCAATCTCAGTTCTTTTCACCGTTCTTGATACATTACAGAGTCTCAACCCATCACCAGCTTGCACATGGAAATGTCCAGTGTGATTCACAGGCTGATTGGATTCCCACACTGGACTTCCTCCTCTTCCACCTTAGGTCCCAGGCAGTGGGAATTTCCCAGGCAAATACTGCTAATTAAATGGGAATTTGAGGAAAGCATGAGGATAGCTTCACGGACTCCCACGCCCTTTACCACATAGATTTTAAAAAATGCATATTCTCACTGCCATCTTATTTTTAAAATAAGTGAATAACTAAAAATAATTGATAGTATATGTCTGTGATCACAGTGATTAGGAGTTTCAGGCAGAAGGATCTCAAGGTGAAGGCCAGTCTAGGTTGTATAGTAAGGCTGTCTCAAACACACACACACACACACACACACACACACACACACACACACACACAGATAGCATTTGCCTACACAATCCTACAATATGTGATCCTCTACATCTTCGAGAATGAGCAGCAACTGTGAACAGGTACAGGGTTTCTTGGAGAATGGGTGATGATAATGTTCTAGAATTAGACAGCAGGGATGCTAACACAACATTGTAAATTTACTAAAAGTTGATGAGTTGTAAATTTATTTGTGGCCAAAGACAACTTCCCATTTTAGCCATTTTAAGTGCATTGAAATGTTCATCTCATCCTCACTATTTTCAAGTGCACTGTTCGGTAGCACTAAATGCAATCATAACTGTTGTGCAGCCATTGCCACCATCCATTTCCAGAACTTTCTTGCCTCTGTATCATAGAAAAGTATATAATACGCATAGAAAGTATATAATGAAGGGATGGTAGGGGAAAAACAAAGGAGGAGGCAACAATGCTTGATAAGAAATGTACTCATTACCTTGCTCATGTAACTGTAACCCCCCTGTACAGTATTTTTCACAATAAAAAAACTTACTTAAAAACAAAACCAAGAAAAGTATATAATGCACAAACATATTATAAGGAATTGATTCACATGGTTATGGAAGGCTAAGTCTCAAGATTTATAGTGAGCAAGCTAGAAGCCCAGGAGAGAAGAGATGTTATTCAAAGGCCAACAGACTCAAGACCAAGGAAAATCCAATATTTATCTTCACATCTAAGGGCATGGGGAAAAAAGAAACTGCCCAGCTTGAAGATAAGCAGAAGGAGTTCCTTTTTACCCCAAGGGAGGATCAGCCTTTTGTTCTATTTAGGGTTTCACCTGACTATATGAGGCTCAACCACATTAGGGAAGACAATATTCTTCACTTAGCCTACTGATTTAAATGTTAATTTCATCCTCACAGATACGGCCAGGAGTGTTTGACTAAACATCTGGGCACTGCATGGCCCAGACATGTTGGCACATTTAATCAGCCATCATATTCCCAAATCAACTCCTCATTAAACAATAACTCCAATTTCCCCTTCTTCCAACCCTTGGCAACCATTACTCTGCTTTCTATGTCCTCAAACTTGACTGTTCTAGGTACCTCATATACCAGTCATCACACAATAGTTAACCTTTTACGTCTGGCTTATTTCACTTAGCATAATGCCAGTAAGGTTCACCCGTGCCATGGCATATGTCAGAATTTCATCCCTTTTTCTTGAGGCTGGTTAGTATGTATGAAACATTCTGGTTGCCCATTCATCCTCCAGTGAACACTTAGGTTGTGCTCAACTTTTGGCTCTTGTGAATAACACTGCTCTGAACATTGGTGTGTTTACCAGTTCCAGTCTCTGATTTCAGCTCAGAAGTTGATCTAAGGTAATTCTATGTTTAATTTTTTAAGGAGCCACCATTCTATTTTCCTGAATTGTCTATTCTTAGGTGCATTTTATGGTCTGTGGATTATATCTAAATAAAATTATGTTTCAGCCACGAAGAGGAAATGATATAAAATGGTCCACACCAGATAATTAGTCTAGACTGTTCAAAACATCAATATCATTTTTTTAAACAATCAAGAAATCTAGAGGAGAAAGTTGTAGAATCTAGAAAGAGGAGTACAGAGGCTCAACCACAAGATAAGTAGAAGAGAAGGAATGCAATGTTTCTTAATTACCACTACTGAGATGACGAAAAGGAGTGGGTGAAAGGAAATTTCCCATCCAGTCTTGTTGCTTGAGGTAGAGCATGACACAATTCTGGCCAATGAAATTTAATGGAAATGTACTGAACATTTCTGAGGGAAACTTTGCTTTTATATCCCCCACCCTATTCTTTCTGACTGAAAATGCAAAGATGAAACTGGAAATGGACCAGCTATCTTACCACCCTAGGTAACACACTCCAGGATACTAAGAATAGAAGAACAGGAACACAGACCTGAGTCCTCAAAGGTATCTTTGATCTGTCTCCCAAGCCCTGGACTCCTGACCTTTGGAATTCTTGTTACATTATTTTTTAATCCTTTAAGCTATTGTTAGATTTTTCTGCTATTTGTAGCCAAATGTGTCATGGAGACTTCCAGAAAGATGACAACTTTGTTTAACCTCCCTATACCTCAGCTTGTTCATCTACAAGAGAAGAGAAACCACGGGTATTTGATAAAGACTATCATAAGGTTGATGTATTGATTAGTTACTACTGAAAATGCCTTCATATTACAGCTTATCTACAAAAGCCCAACACATGTTGGCTGTGATTTTGACACTGTTATTACTGTTAACTAATAATATTATTATTGTAGAATGAGAAAATGTTCCTAGAATTTCCACATAAAAGCCCATCAAATAAACCAAAAGGGAGCCTAAATCAGAGATGAAGACTTCGGCGGTGAGCCTAGATAACATCTGTGAACCCCTTCAGAGGCTGGCTCATGAAATATGGTCCAAATCAAAAGGAGATATTTGTTCTTGGATCCTGGAACCATTTGGGTGAATTCAACCACCAGATGTTCTACTTACTACAATGAAATATTAAGCAAATCATTCAACTACCAAGAGCCTCTATTTCCTGAACTGTATGATCAGGATCATAGTAATAATTGTGAAGATGAAATGAGGTATGAAATTGCTTAGCCTAGAGCCTGACCCACAACTTGTGCCAGATTGTCCATCTCTGTATGAATTAGCTGCTGATGTTGTTGTCTCTAAAATTTTGAGACAGGTGTTTGATAAATACTTGTTGGAATCATGGACGGATGGATGGATGGATGGATGGATGGATGGATGGATGGATGGATGGATGGATGGATGGATGGATGGATGGATGGATATGTGGGTAGATGGGTAGATGTTAGAGGTGGATGGATGATGAAGGTAGATGGAGCAAGATGCCAGAAAGGCAGCATGGATGGATGGGTAGGTGGGTGGATAGCTGGATGGATGACAGATAGATAGATAGATAGATAGATAGATAGAGTTCAATGGATGGACAGAGGGATGGATGGTTCAATAGACACATAGAGTCTCTTGGAGGCTGATGGTCTTGGAAGGATTATCAATCTCTGTATACGCAGAGTCCCATCAATACCTGAAGAGTTAGGTATTCATTCTTTTTCCACAGAGTGAAAAGATCCTATTAATCTACAGTCATAAATGTACTCAGCCCCCTTCTCTACTGAAATCACTTCTTAACAAAACTCTAAAAGCAAATGTGTCTTGCCAGTGCCCTGGGAATTACAGGTTGTCAGGAGCCCAGCATTAGTGCATATTCCCAGACTTTATTCTTAATAATAAAGTCGCTGGGCTCTCCATCGTGGAGGCCATGCCATCCTTGAATTTCTTTGCTGCTGTTTGACAGAGAGAGGGGCTGCCTCGACTGCTCACTGCTCAACACCCCAGCAAGCAGGCCAGCTTTTACCAGACAGCATTGTAAATCGTAATTAACTGCCACCTTGAAATGTGGGTGTGTGGGGTGAGGGCAGCAAAGCCCGCACCAATCTTGGGCACAAAGACAAACTTCAGCTTAGTTCACTGAAAGGTAATTACAGACACTGTCAATGGCTGGTGCAGGCTTTCCTTTAAAAGTCAAGAAGGCTGCAGGAACGTAAAAAGCCCAGGTATTCTAAAATAATCACTGAATTCCTATAGTGAATTTGTGGGTCGGTTGCTCATGGTGCCTAAATAAAGACACCTACAAAACACTTTGTCTCTTCTGAATGGAACAAAAAAAAGGGGAGTTGTTGCTTTTTCAGTGACCTCCCCCCACCTCTCCCAAAAGGGAGAGGGAAGAGAATCAGTATCACTAGACATCTACAGGACACTACACCAGGCGCTCTGGGCTTATTTTTTCATTTCAACCTCACTGTGCTTTGTGAGTTGGCATAACAGAAGTTCTTTACAGATGAGGACACTAAGCTTAGAAAGATAAAGCTATGTAATTTCCCCAAGGTTCAAAGCAGTGCATGGGATCTAGACTCAAGATCTGTATGACTTCAAAGCCAGTGTGAACCCTCAGAAGCCCCTGTACGTCATCATGTGATTGGTCCACCTTTGGTTCAACCTGTTGCTGATGCTGTGCCTGGCCTACCACAAATCTGCCCCACTACCCACAAGGTATCTGGAGATGCTTTGGCCTAGCCAAGCAGACTCTCAGGCTGAGCTCTCCAAGCGCTGCTGCCCACACAGAGTCACAAAAGCTACCCATATAGTTCTCCACATAGCTCATGTGACTGGCCCTTGAACCTCCAGCTCTCTGCTAACAGGGGGTCTGACAGGGGGCTGTGGCGGGAGACTTTGGCCTACTTCCTGCCCTTGACCTACTTCCTGCCACCCTAGACACCACCACCTAGAGCTGCCTCTGTCCTCTCAGGGCCTCAGTTTCTTGTTAGTCTAGACATCCACTGGGTACTTTCTTTGAATTAGATTGCAAGTTCTGAGGGTCCAGCAGTATAAAAAGACATCCATAGCCCTGTGGGGCTGGAAGTCTAACAAAGGGGACAGACACTAAGCAATCAGAGCCAATGCATTCCCAGAATCATCGATTTAATCTATCCCATGTAGCAGAGTGTTCAGAGCCAAGCCAAACATCATTCCAGGGCTATCAGTGAGCCCTCTGTGAGCTTTAATACCATCCCCACCATACAAATGGAACAACTGAGTCTCAGAGACTCGGGCGAGTCCAAGAGTCCACAATTGGCAAATGGGAAGGCCAGACAATGTGGTTCCAAGGCCACACTCAGCTCACTGGCCAATGATTCATCCTCTGTGGTGGACCCAGGTAGCCAACAGCCTTAGTAACTCCACAAACATGTTTAAAAAATAATTCAGACAGAGCCCAGCTTCTTCACGCTGCCAGACATCATCTTTTAAAACAGCTTGTAAAAATTTTACCAGTGGACAGGTGTCTGGGTAGCCCCAGGCACAATCAGGACAGAGAGACAGAGACAGACAGACAGACAGACAGACAGACAGAGAGGTGGTAAAGACAGGACAAGCCCATCCCACAGCCCTTGGCAGGCTCCATCCATCTGGCGAGAGTCCAGCCAGGGCAGGCCACAGAGAGTGCAGGACAGGGTGGGCACAGAGCTGCTCAACTGATCTCAGATCTCTCGCACATGGATCTTAAGAACGCATCGATTATGCACACAATCAGTGCATTTGGAGGATGGATATTACCTTCCAGGATCACCACGGAGCCATGTCACCTGACCCAAGCACAGATGGAGGACAAGGGCGAGGGGTTAATTGATCAAGCAGCATGGGCTCCTGTGTGAGGGTTGGCAGAAAAATGGCTCATTTCACAGATGCTCAGGCCCCTGCCTGGTCAGTCTCCTGTGATCAAATCAGGTCACTATCATGCATTGGAACAAACATGCCAAAATGGCATGTTTAGGTTCATCTTGTCGCCTCCAGCGTGGTCACCTTGAAATACTCCAGCTGCCTTCCTGCAAACATTTGCTGAATACCAGACACACAGCAGAGGGATGGGATGGCAGATCCAATCACAGCTCAGAGCAAGTTGGTCTTAAATCAGTCACCCAGCACCAACTGGGAACCCCACAGTTAGAAGTTGGGTCCTAACCCTCAGCACTGAAAAGACAAACAAAAGAGTATAATACACACATGATAGCTGCCACGAAGGCAGCAAGTTGGGGAGGGCAGAGTACAGATCACAGAGACAAAACCAACAAGATTGATGGTGCCAGATGCTGGACACTGGTGTCACACCTGGAATCCTAGCAACTTGAGAGGATGAGATCTGAAGGACCACAGTTCAAAGCCACCTTGGGCAGGAAAGATCTGTGAGACTTCAAAATAACCAGCAAAAAGCAGGACTGGAGGTGTGGCTCAAATGGTAGAGCACCAGTCTAGCCAGCAGTGAGGCCTTCGAGTTCAAACCCAGGACCAATGGTGCTAGATCTTGTTATAACAATGGTGATGGGAGTTATATAAATGGTGATGGGAGTCATTTTTATGCCATCAATCCAGAAGGGTGAGAAGGGTCACGATAATCTGTCACAACAATCCTGCAAAAGTCCCAAGGGTCTGGACACAGAAGCAACTTTGAAGGTGCCAGGTTGTTGCAGGTCTACACGGGTTGCCTTCACTGAGGCTACTGTCGAAGTCCTCAGTACTCCTTGATGCCAGAGAACAATGCTTCTAGGTTTGGCTAAGAAACTCAGTCCAGATTTGAGAGCCCCAGCACTTGGAGCCCTAAGATCATGAGAACCTTCCTAATCATCAGCCATGCTTCCTGGGATCCTGGCATCACCAGGAATTCTCTTCACACAACCCCAAATCGCACATCCTTCCTGCCTTCAGGATCACCTCTTATGCTTTTCCACCTTGCACAATTCCACCCTCTCCCCAGCAGGGAGCCTAGGTTTGGGGGCAAACAAAACCAAGAAAGAGATCTCTCTTGGGGCAACTTCCTTTTAATCTTTCAACACAAGCCTCCCTTAGCAAGGAAAGACAAAAATCCCTTCCACCTTTGAACAGGGAATATGGGAACATAACACAAATTAGTGTATTAAGTCATCCCATCTGTCACAGAACGACTTTGAAACAGAAGTATGTAGAAAAGAAAATTTTAAAAGGGAAATTTTACTTGCAAAGAGTGTGAGGGACTGGGGCTTCCAGAGGACTGGCTCAACAAATACTAACATAGCCAGTGTGCCAGTGTGTGTGTGTGCCTACATGCACATACACACGCACGCGTACATGCTAACACACACACGCACACGTACATGCACCCCAATACTGGGCCTTGTACTCAGGGTCTGGGCCCTGTCCCTGAATCTTTGTGCTCAAAGCTAGCACTGGACCACTTGACCCACCGTGCCCCTTCTGAATAAATGCATCTCTTTTTTTTTTCTCTTTTTCAATACTGGGGTTTGAACTCAGCTTCATGCTTGCCAGGAGGGAGTTCTACCACTGAGCCACACCTTTAGCCATTCATACTCTGCCACTTGAACCACAGCTTCACTTCCAGCTTTTTTTTTTTTTTTGGTAGCTAATTGGAGATAAGAGTTTCATGGACTTTTCTTCCCAAGATGACTTTGAACCATGATCCTCAGATCTCAGCCTCCTGAGTAGGATTACAGATATGAGCCACCAGCACCAGGCAACACAGTTATTATTAAAGGTACACAACTGCAGAATCACCACACTCGCTGGGGTAACATTTATCCACCATGGTGGTGAAAACTGTCATTTTTGTCCAGGATCATAATATTTGCAAAGGCCCTGATTTCTTCTCTTCGGAGAACACCACAGTAAAATTAGGGATAAAGCTGACTTTATTAGGGAGCCTAGCTTTGAGGGAATTAATCAAGGGTTTATTATTTCGGAGAGCCTGAGAGATCTGGTTGGTCTTGGGGCTTAGGAATATACAGTTGAATCAGCTCAGTGCCTCTCTCTTCCCTTAATGCATTATGTGACATGCTTAATCATATTGGAAGCAGACAAAGTGACAGGTTTGGCTTCCCCACACCATATGATCTACAGAGGAAATGCACCAGGAATTCTAACTAGTTACTAAGAGGGAGTCATAAAGTATCAGTTGAGAATAAAGGATTATTACACTTGTAGGCAGACATTTTTTGGGCACAGAGTGGAAGGAGAACATAGAGTTAGGAGCCTGTTCGCTAAGCCTGTGCACCCTTCTCCCCCGTGTCCCCATAGAGCATGAGGGATGGGGGGAGTTGGTTGAAGGCCAGACTGAGAACTATGGGTGGGTTTCTCTGATACCTCAGCTACCCATCCCAGAGCATGCCAAGATGGTTGCTCTGTACCAGTGGCCTAGATCCTAAAACCTTAATCAGACACTCAAGCCATTCAACTCTTCTAATACATATGGGGAAACTGAGGTCAGAAAGTGCACCCAAAATATCTTCAGTGAAAGCCTATGTAGCCTTCAGGCAGACAGGGGGTGGTGGGGCTGTGGGGAGGACAGGGACAAACTTTTAAAATAGTTAAAAGGACATTCAGAGTCACATGTGGTTAATCAAGCAAGAATGCAGGTAGGCAATGCCACTTCCTACTAACTTTTTTTCCTAAGGATAATTTTAAAGAATTAAATTTAAAATTTAAAGACAAGAATGAGAGCAATTTCCTAACCATGTTACCTGCCACTGAAGGTCATTCCCAGTGGAGAATCCAACCACTGTGAACAGATTGATTGCAGTATGGACACTGGCTTTTTAGGAGGTCAATACTCATTTTGGTGGTTACACTCTGGGGCCTTTTCTTTCTTCTCCTGTATTGCTCATTTTAATTAAAAAATAACAATCCAGGTTCACTGTGGAACATTCAAACAATAAAGCAAAGAAACAAGAGTAAGGGCTTCCTCTAATGGCTATCTCCAATCTCACTTTCTTCTCTGAAGACAAGAAATGTCGAGCAATTTAGTGTCTCCTTTCCCATATGTGTGCACTATTCACCAATACGTATGCACATAAACATACCTAATGAAGGGAGAATCTTCCCATCAGAGGTCTGTACAACAGATTCTCCACCTTGATGGTTAGTTTCTTTTTTCCACTTGACATCTTATGTCATGTAGTTTGACCTCATTCTTTAAAATAGCTGCAAATAACATTGCACAGCTGCTCCAGAATCAAGACAACCATTTCTTAGTAATACACAACCTGGGTTATTTTCTAGCTTCTTACTAATATAAATAATGCCACAAAGAACATTTTGTTTCTGTGTGTGTGTGTGTGTGTGTGTGTGTGTGTTCCTATGGAAGAAATTTCCTGGAAGTGAGGCACAGAGAGTTAATGAACACCTAGACAGACTTGATGTTCTTGGCATCAGAGTATTCTGAGGCTCATTTTATAACTACATGAGATATTAAAGACCTTTCTGGAAGGTTGGTCAATTTGATACATGGACAACAGAATCGCACTTCAATTTGTACTTCCTTTAATGATGAATAAGGTTGAGTAGCTTTTCATTGGGGTCTCTGGTTGCGATCCTCGGAAGCCGATGCGGAGATGAGCTTAGACAATCAAGAACTTTGCTGGAGAAAATGTCTCTGGAGGATGAATACAGAAGGAACAGGAGGAAACAAGGAAAGCCTCCAGACCAAGATCCAGGTTGGATATTTGTGCAAAGAAATGGAGATAGGAAGGGGGAGGGAGTAGGAAGACACTCAGACCACAGGGCAGCTCCAAGGTGGCCTCCACCACACCAGTGTGTGTGTAGGGGAGGGGTGTGAGTGTTCACAGGAAAGCCCACCTCTAGGACCCCGCCACGCTTTGTCATTGGATGGTGACAGTATGTCCTGGCATGGCCTTGATGGTGGCTCCCAAGATGCTCTCATATAAGACTGGCAATCATTTCTTCTCCTTGCAGGAGGGTTCTGTCGAGAGCGAGATCTGAGCAGTGGACATCTATGGCTATTACTCTAATCTTGGTTGCCTCCTCTACAAATTACCTGGCTGTAACCTTGGAACTTTGTCTTTTTGTTACAGATCTGAAGAAAAGTCTTCATACATTTAGTGGATCGGCCCCTCATGGTATAAGTTACACATCCTGTCTCCTAGCCTTTGTTTTCTTCTACTAATGGCTCTGCTTTTTAGAAGGTTGTTTTTGTAACACTGAAAAAATGTCTAGGCTATCATAAAATCTACTCATCTTTAAGGCTTCTGTGTCTTACTTAAGAAAGTTGACTTGTTCTAATGAAAAAAAAAAAAGACGGCTCTCATTACTTTATCTTATACATTTCCTGGCTGCAGAGTACATTATTGACCTAAATTTAGTATAAATGATTATATTATGCATCATCCAAAGCTTGAGTGAGTTTGCTTCTCATCATTTCCAGTTTTTTTACCATCTAATTATTATAAAATATGTTCTCTTTTGAAATGAGTAACTGGGCTCTATTTGTTTAAGTCAAAGTCCATGAGTTTTCCCATAAAGTCATCAGTGAGTTTGGGCAGCAGAGAGAAAATCATGTGGACAAGGCTCAGTATTTGAGAGAAGGGGAATGATGTGTGTTACTCCTCTGGTGGATTCAGCTTAGAAATGTGGGAGACCTCAGCCAGCAGCAAGATATGGAATGAAGAAAGGGGAGCCTGCTACCTCAGCACCCCACTTTCAGCCACAGGAAGCTGTGGAGAACTACTCCCTCAGAGAGTGGTCCAACCCAGGCCTACCTGTCTTCCTCTGTAGAGAAAGCAATTGATGGTTCTGCTACTGATTCGAGCACCTTGCAGACAGACCAGTGGCAGCCAGACAAACGTCTACATCCCCCACTCACTTTATTCTACTTGATCTTCCAATGTCACACTGTCAGCCATTTAAGAGGCCTGGCAGGGACCGCTTGGCATGTCCCAATGACACACCCACCCTTCTTTGCCCTCTCCTACACTCCCTGAGGCCACAGCAATTATCTCCAGACAGTTACCAGTGAGCAACAACTGTCTTGAGTGCACATTTTTTATGTCAGGGTGAATTTGGATTCTGAAGTTGATCTCCTTGTTGTGCAGATTTTATGAGGGGAAGATTAAATCATTCTCAGATGTGTGTTTCATTAAGCCCCAAACCCTTGAAGAGTCGTTAAAGCCCCATCTCATGGAAATGCTCTCAATCTCAGCTTGATGGATATTGGTAGGAATAATCTCTCCATTATTTGGGGTGCTGAACCGGCTGAAGACACTCTCCCAGGCAACCTTTGGAGCCTGATCTTTCTGTGGCTGGTGAACCCCCAAATTTCTGAGAGCAACATCAAAGATTTCTTCTGTTCTAGCAAAGGATTTCCTGTCTGTGCCTTAAAGAAATGGATTTGCCCTGAGTCAGCTCTACCCTGTGAACCACAGGTCTGTCTGGTCTGTTGTCAGGGCTCAGCCTGGGACTAGGATCCGAGCTCAATCTGCAAGTAGAATCAGACCTCACCGAGGATCTAGGGTCAGAGTTCAGTCTAGGCTTAGAAGCAGAGCTCAGTTTAAAGGCCCATTCTGGGATGAGGGTCAAGGACTAGTCTATTGCCAAAATCAAAGCCATGAGCCAGGTACCAGTGGCTTATTTCTGTAATCCTAGCTACTCAGGAAGCTAAGAACTGAGGATCGTGGTTCAAAGCCAGCCTGGACAGAAAAGTCCCTGAGACTCTTACCTGACTCTTATCTCCAATTAACTACCAAAAAGTCAGAAGTAGCGATGTTGTGGTTCAAGTGGTAGAGCGCGCCAGCCTTGAGTGGAAAAAGCTAAGAGAAAGTGTTCAAGTACTAAATTCAAGCCTAAGGATTGACGTGGGCGTGGGCATGTGTGTGTGCGTGTGTGTGTGTGTGTGTGTGTGTGTGTGTGTGTGTGTGTGTGTGCGCTCGCGCTCGCGTGCATAGGTGAAAGCAAAGTCATAGCTGTATCTGGATTTAGCTCACAATCCAGTCTACTGTCAAGATGAGGCCTAAATTTACAGCCATGATAAGGGCTGAGTCCATGGCCTGGTTTATGGCCCAGTCCATGGTGAAAGGATCATTGACTGCCTGGCTTGGCATGGCCTTACTTTTGTTCAGGGTACCAGAATATAATACATTTTCAAAGCACCCCTAGCCTCAAACATTAGCATACCTATTCCCATAATAGCCACTGAGAGATTCAGGGTATTTCAGATAGGAGGAAGCAGATATCAGTGTCTTCAGGTGAGGGTATGTATTAGAGGAGGGGTAGAATTAAAGAATCCAGAAGGTGATAGGAGAATCCAGGGCCTTAGCCTCAGAAAACAAAGGCAAAATTACATGAATCCTGTGTTATTTCTAACCCTTTCCCAGCAAAACTTACCACTTACTCATCTTTCTGGTTTTGGCAGTAAAAAATAACCAAAATCTTTTGGAAAGGGTGTCAACTCCCATCATGGCTGAAAGTAGGAGCGAAATGAGGTTGGTCTGCTTAGCACACTGGACTTTGTCTCCATTCAGCCAGCTGGGAGGAGGATGAGCAGAGGAGTGTTTAGAAAAGTCCCAGGCAGCTCCAAAGAACTGGATGAAACTTAGTGTGGCTAGACAAAAGTATTAGAGAAAGCAGACAAGAGAGGCAGAAAAGAGAGTGTCTGAGCCTAGGTATAATCCTGGAGGCAAGAAAGAAATACAAAGTTTTAAACAGTGAACAATACCAGATTTTTACTGCAGGAAAACTGGTCGTTGTTTTCAGGCAGGATCAGAAGGGACCAGGTGTAGGCAAAGGACCCATGACTAGGCTATGCAGTTGCCCAGGCATCTGAAAGCTGAGCAGAAAAAGTGGTGAGAGAAGAACAAATCTGAGACCACTCATTGGGTAGACTCTGTAGGCCTTGGTGACCAGCAGATATGGAAGAGTCAAAGGGAACAGTTGAACCCAAAGTTCTAGCTTGGAAAACAGCTAGATGGCAGCAAAACTTACCATAATTGGAAATATGGGAAGAACAGGATTTGTAGAGGAAGAAAATGGCAAATTCCAATCTAGATGGTTGAGTTTAGATGCTCATGAGACTTCTAAGTGGATATATATAAGAATGACTGACCACATGGGCCAGGATTCCAAATAAGCAAGCTAGGCTGAGGTCATAGATGAGAGAGAAATTAGCCAGTTTGTAGGGATAAGGAGAGGAGGTGAAGGGAGGAGAGGGGAGAAGGGAAAGGGGGAGGGAAAGAGAGGGAAGAGGAAAGGGAAGAAGAGAGGAGGAAAAGAAGGGGAGAGGAGAGAAGGAGAAGGGAAGAGAGGGAAGCAGGGGTGAAAAACACAGTAGTAAGGTTTAGGTAAAAAACTGCCCTTCCAAAAAGCTCATGTATTGAAGCTTTGGTCCCTAGATCTAATTATTTTGGCTAGATCTAATTATTGAGAGGCAACTGGATCATAAAGTCAATAGAGTATATCAATAGAGTAACCAATCTATTAATGGATTCACAATTTGATGTTATTGTTGGGAGGTGGTGAGAAGTGGGACCTGGTTAGAAGTAGGCTACTGACAACATATTCTCAGGGGCTCTCCTCCTGACCCCCTTCCCATCTCTCACTCTCTGCTTCCTGGCCTCCAAGAGGTGAGCCACTTTGCTCCATCACATGCTCCCCATTGTGATGTTCTACCTCACCACTCACAGGCCAAGAAGCAACTGAGCCTAATGACCACAGAATGAACCCATGAAAACCACCAGCCAAAAGAAGCCTTCCCTCCTTTCAATGAGTTTTCTCAGACATTTGTTCTAGCAACGAAAAGCGATCACACCCAGAATAGAATCTTGGGGCATCCAATCAAGGAAAAGTCAGAAAAGTACCCTGAAAAGGAATAAGTAGGGGTGCAGAGGTGAAAATGCTAATAGATGATGTTTGGAAAGTAGAGGCAGAGTAATATTGATGTGGCCAAGAGACGGAGGATGTGAGAACTCAAAGCATTCAGGAGTATGCAGGTCCTTGGTGACTTTGTAGGACTCTGAGGGGCCAGAGCCAAGCTGAAGTGTGTAGAATGTGTTGAGAGAGTGGATGTGGAGACAACGTTTTAGATCTTCCTTTGAGGAGTTGAGGCAGGAATATAGAGGCGGTAGGTGTGGCACTTGTGGTAGACCATTGCATTCTAAGCTGAGAGAGATTTGGACATATGTAAGTGCTACTGGGAAAAAACCCAGTCAAGGAAGAAATTAAAGATACAGGAAAGAGAGCTATTCAGGGAAAGAATGGGTCAGTGAATGTCCATCACTTACCACCATCAAGGCTCTTCCCAAACACTTTTAATATTTAATTTTCTCAGCCCTCTGTGGTTTCATATAACTATGCTTACTTCCTTCGCAGCACTTACCGCAGTCAGTAAGTTGTTTTAATTATTCTCTGACTTGTTTATTGACTCTGTTCCTGCTGATCTCTAAGCTCCAATTCAGAGACTTCTTGATTTCCATCACTTCTACTGGATCTTGCTTTATTTACCCCCCAGTGGCATCTAACACAACCTGAAATCATATTATTTATTTGTTATTTGTCCTCCCACCAAAAATATAAACTCAAGGAAAGGTAGGATGAAGTCTAGCTTGTTCTCTGACATGTTCCAGTGCCCAGCACATAGCAGGTATACAATAAATCTGGGGAGAAGAGAGGGAGAAAAAGAGGGAGAGATGTATACAGAACCATGCAAGAAAACTGAAAGCTACAAAGCCTTGCTCAAAAGTGAGGTACAGCAAGAGAAAAGAGCTCCACATGGTTTGTAAACTTCCTGGTAACTTTTTGAGGTGGGACTTATTGTTCCCTTTTCAGAAATGAAGAAACTGAGCTCCAGAGAGACTTTAAATGTCCTCAGAAATCATGCTACAAGTACGGAGTCATGCCAGAAGGAAACCAAGGATGTCCTGATTTATTTGCTTGTTTCTGGTTTGCTTTAATATTATTTAATTAAATATTCATTACATATTTTTTCAAGAACTATCAGAGAAGAGCTCAAAAGTTCTCCACACACAGAAATAGTCAATATTCAAGAAGGGGAAAGTGCTAATTACCCCCCTTGGATCATTACATGCAGTGTGCATGTGTCAAATTTTCATAGCTTTCCCATAAATAAGCACAATTACTAGCTGTCAATTACGAGTGAGAAGAAAACATTGAAATGGGAAAATTAAAATCCTGAGCTCCTTTCCTGACCCATAAGGCCACTGGGCTCATAAATCCCTCCCTCCACCTGTCTCAGGACTTGGAACAGTCCTGGAAGCAGAGACTGGCACCGTTTCGTGTGTTATCTACACCCACCCCTCTGGTTGCTATCCTGCAGGAGGAGCGGGAGTGGCTGGTGGGAGAGATGGGAAGAGCCTTCCCCAGAGATGTGCTTGGTGGCTGAGACCAAGTCAACAGCCAGTGAGAGAACACGAGCTGGGCCCTGATGATTGGGGTAGGGAGGTGACAGTGACCAAGGGACCCACAGATCAGCTGATGCTCCCATGTGTCAGACTCAGGGGAGCATTAGCCAGCGCTTCCAAAGGCTGAAACCCAGAAAAGAGGAGCAGCAGGAGGGAGGCAGTTTCTATCTGTAACATGTGGTGTGGGTGGGACCTGGGGCACAGTCAGATGGAAGTGTCTAGTGTGAAACCCCAGGGAGCAGCCCAGGTTGGGGACAGAATGTTGAGAGCGGTGCATACAGCCCACAGAGAAGATGTGCTTACCAAGGGCAGCCATGGTAAGAGTGAGGGGCTGGGACACTGGGACAATCTCAGGTAGAGGCAAGAGTAATGCCGGGAGAGTCATCAGCTAGGAAGATGGGAGGGGAGCCTCATGTCTCTCCATGTGGAGGTGGAGACAAAAGACAAACGAGCTTTTCTGTCTGTTTGCTCGACAGAATATTTCACAGCCTCCCTGGATAAACAAGCTGTCATCTACCACCCAACTCTATGTCAACTGAAGCAGCGTGGGGGAAAGATAACAGTGGGGGGAAAGACAACACCGTGGGTTTGGATGCCCTCAGCTGCCGGTGCCTCATTACTACACAAGCAGCCCAAGAGCTGGAGACAGAGTGGGGCCTGCCGCCTGACTGAAGAGGAGAGCCATTTCCCCACTTCCAGGGCAGTGATGGAAGATAAGCGTTGATGTGTCTTGAGCACCTACTGTGTGCCAGACTTTTGGAAACTCCATCCTATTTAATACAATGTGATATCGATTCCATTTTACAGATGAGAAAAACCCAGGTCCAGAGAGGCTTGTTCATGCACTCACATTACAGGCATGGCTCCAGGGCCTTCCCATGGTACTATTCTGCTTCCTGGAAAAGGTCCTGGTTTGGATCCTCTCTCTCCTTCCCCTGTCCTAGAGAGTCAAGTGCAAATGCCATGCTCATGAATTGGAGGCTATTTATTGTTCTTTTTCCTGCGATGCCCATTTGTAAGAAATAAAACTGTTGGGCTCAGCAGCAGGGCAATAACTATAAGAAAGCAGCACCATTAGGGGCTCAGACTTGTGCTCTCAATATTACTATATATTCAAAATAGATCTTGAACATGTCGCTTAACACTAATGACAATTCCATAGGAGCCAATATACCTTTTTGCTCCTACTCTGCCCCAGGCACATTAACCCAAGATCAAATCAAGATGTAAAAAGGAAGTAGGGGGCATTCTGAGCAATCAGGAGCAGTGGAGGAGAGGCTGTGCCCCCTAAGAAAATGTCCATCTCCTCCCCTTCCTGACCTTACAGAGGAGGAAAGACAGGCTCAGAAAGGAATGGTAACCAGATTCTGAGGGAATTATAACCCACAAAGATTCCCTCCATAGCACATTGCTTATAAGAAAGGCCGCGAAATCCATTTACAAGAAAAATGTATGCATGGGTTACTTATATGATTTGTATTAACTTAATTTCTCTACTTTAAAAAGATCCCAATACATATCTTCCAATGCAAATAGGCAAAGATTATCCCTCCATCCATAGAGAATGAATATCCAAAGAAACAGCAGGAATGTTCCTAACAGTCTCTTTTATAGCTAATTTCATGATTTTATACCACACACCAGCCACACTGGCCTTGTTTGTAGGCTTTTAAAGCTCCCAAATTTGTTCCTACACCGGAGCCTTTTCACTGTCTCTTGCCTCTGCCAGGAACACATGTCTCTGGGTTTGAATGGCTACATTTATCATCACTGAATCCCAACTCAAATGCTACCATTTCCAAGAAGCCCCCCTGACCACCCTACTTCAAGGGACCAAAGCTAATCTCTGTAACAGTGAGTCTTCATCTCAAACACATATCATCAGATTGTTCTGGAGGGCTTAAAGTGCTCTAGAGCCCACTCCCAGTGTTTCTAATTCAAATAGGCCAAGACAGGACCTGAGAATCTACAATTCTAGCAATTTCCCAGGTTGTGTGAATATTACTGGTCTAAGAACCACACTTAGAAAGGCACTACTCTATAATGTCTTCCTGTTATTTATCTTCAGAGTGTTACAATCTAAAGTTATCATGATTGTCTCTTAAATTAATTCATTATCATCTGCCTTACATACCACTTAGCTCCTGTGAGCAGGATATCTGAGGGTCTTGTTCACTGTACTATCCCAAGGACACAGAACAGACACAGGTATTTGTCTGTTGAGTGAATGAAGTACTGAATGAGTAGGTAGATAGATAAATGGATAGGGAGATGGATGTTTGGCAGGCAGGAAGCAAAAAGGAAGGAAGGAAGGAAGGAAGGGAGGGAGGGAGGGAAGGAGGGAGGGAGGGAGGTTGAATTTGAGATGCAAAGGCCAGTACCCCTCCTCCTAAGGCCCCTGGAACCTTTTCATCTCTCTCCATCATCTCACTCTGTACCATCTCATGCATTGTATAACTGCTTCCCTTCCTCAAACTCAAACCTTGGGTATAGGGACAAAGAAATTCAATAAATTTAGAGGTCCTTGCCAATCGCAAACTGTTCCTGCTTTCTACCTTCCAGAGCTGCCTTGATTCTGGTCACTTCCTCTCCAGGCCCGGCCCCTATTTGGAGAACTCCCACAGCTTCTATGCTGTGACTTAGCCAGAGCTGCTTTGAGAACCTTGTAATCTGGTTCTTGGAGAAAGGAGGAACACACTCATCAGATTTCCCCATTGGTGTCTCTGCATAGCAACAGTGTGAACATCTAGCCAAGGGGCTGATTCCTCCATGCACACATTTTCCCCAAATGATGTGGGAATTAAATAGTTCCTCTTTCTTCCCAGAGCAAATAGGCACCATTGTACCCAGTAGAGAATAAATACTCTGCCTCCATCTCTAAAGGAAAGACAGTTACTGATAAAGTGTCAACCCCAGTAAACTCTGTCTCCCGACAGAGCTCAGTCCTACTATCAATTATACAAATAATAAGCAAAAACAAAGTGACTCTCAGAATCTTTTGCTAAGATAACTCACAATCTTTAGCAATAGCCGAAGGTCAATGCTGCACCCTTGAAGTGTAGCACACTAAAAACAGGACTGCAAGATGAAAAATGTAACTCTCACTCATAGTTTGGCACATTTGTTCCTGCCTGAAGTTCTTTCTATTTACAAAATCAGCCTGACTGTGATTAATTTAGAATATGGGAAACTGCTCCTTCCCAGCTGCCCAGATCCACATTTCTCTTGCCTCAGTGAAGAATCTGCAGCCTTCACCAATGAAGTTGAACTTCCTCTACTGAAGTCCAAGGGTTACCAAGGTTAGATAGATAGATAGATAGATAGATAGATAGATACATACATGCATACATACATACATACATACATACATACATACATACATTCATACATACTAGATATATACATAGATGGATAGATACATTGATAGATAGATACATAGATACATACATACATACATACTAGATAGATACATAGATAGATAGATACATAGATACATAGATACATGGATATCCCTGTAGGTCACTGCAACAGTCCAAGTAAAAACATTTATATAATCAACAACTCCAGATCTCATATCTTAAGGAAGTTTGTTTCACATATCACAGTACAACACAGGTCAGCGGGAAAAGTGGAATTTTCTACTCCTTGCAACCAAAGACCCATCTTAGGACTTCACCCTCTTCTAAATGCCTGGAGTTCTCTCTACTTAGCCATTGGATGGAAAGAGACAGAGTTCTGAGGATCACACTGAAGATTTAATGTGCCATTCTAGGAGCTGGTCTGTTTCACTTCAGCCCACACCATTGGTCAGAACTCACTCACATGATCTCATTGGCACTTGGTGGTTTTGTTTTTTTTTTAAAGAGGAATCCTATTGGCCATCCTTCTTTCTTCTTCAGAGAAGTTTCTCTTTAAGTCTTTAGCCCACTTATTTATTGGGCAATTCTTTCTTTGAGGATTTGTTGTTGTGGGATTTAATTTTTTGAGTTCCAAGTATATTTTAGATATGAGACCCTTGTCTGTTGTATGGCTAGTGAAGATCTTCTCCCAATCCGTGGGCTTTCTATTGATCTTGCTAGCTATGTCCTTTGCCATGCACAAGCTCTGCAACTTCATGCAATCCCATTTGTCCAACCTTTCTTTGATTTGTTGTGTTTCTGAGTCTCTATTCAGAAAATTTCAGCCTGAGCCAAGGAGACCTAGGGTTTCTCCTATTCCATCTTGTAATGTTTTCAGAGTGTCTGCTTTGACTTCGAGGTCTTTGATCCATTTGGAGTTGATTCTGGTGCAGGGTGATATATAAGGATCTAGCTTTAGTTTTCTACAAGTAGTTAACCAATTTTGCCAGCACCATTTACTGAAAGGCTGACTTTCTTCCATTCTATTGTTTTAGCTCCCTTATCGAAGATTAGATGGCTATAGGTCTGTAGGTTCATTTCTGGGTTTTCAATTCTATTCCATTGGTCCTGAGGTCTGTTCTTATGCCAATACCAAGCTGTTTTGATTACTATGGCTTTATAGTAGAGTTTGAAATTTGGTATTGATATTCCTCCAGCAGTGTTCTTTCCATTGAGGAGCATAAACAAGACCACATTAAAGCTACCAGCACAACTATGTTTATTGCAGCACTATTTACCATAGCTAAGATCTGGAACCAACCCAGATGCCCCTCAGTAGATGAATGGATCAAGAAAATGTGGTATATATACACAATGGAATTCTATGCCTCCATCAGAAAGAATGACATTGCCCCATTTGTTAGGAAATGGAAAAACTTGGAAAAAATTATATTAAGTGAAGTAAGCCAGGCCCAAAGAAACATAGGTCCCATGGTTTCCCTTATTTGCAATATCTAGTATATGTATGAGTCAAGCGGAAAAGGTCAGATAATGTGATGTTAGGAAAATGAACCCTTAGATATGTATTTTAATGTTTTTTTTCATGCATTTGTTTCTAACACATTTATAAGATTATCTCTTTGTTGCTTTGTATGTCCCTCCCCCACAGTATAACCCCTGTTTTCACTATATTTGATGTCAGTATAACTTGTGGAGGAGATGGGGAAAAACAAGTCATTTAAGGATACAGGTGGACCTGTTGCAACAATGAGAAGCACAAGTTGTCATGTCCAAAACGAGCTTTATAACGTTGGTTCGGGGGGAGGGGGGAGGATGGGGGGGGGGAGGCTGGGAAGGGATGTGAAGGGTAAACAAAGGAGGAGGTTGCAATGCTTGATAAGAAATGTACGCATTATCCTGCCCATGTAATTGTAACCCCTCTGTACAGTATGTTCACAAAAAATAAAATTAAATTAAATAAAAAAAAAAAGAGGAATCCTATGGGTTACTACTATTCATGTTGCTTCTCTTGAGCTGTGAACACCTCAAAAACATGAACAGATTTCCTACTTGCCTTTCTGACCCATGAACTCTAGTCTGCCAATCATGCTGAGTAATCTGAGAGGCAGAGCTCAAGTCACAACTAAGTGATTCACACAAGAAGCTACCAGGCATATAACATTTACACAGAAATAACAAAGACCACAAGATGGAGGACTGAGAATCACAGCTGACCCAGAAAGCCTAGAACATGCTTGGGAGAAGAGCCTGGAAGAATATTAGGAAGGGGTAAGGATCTTGAGACTAGACCTGTAGCTTAGTGGTAGAGTGCTTGCCTAGCATGCATGAAGCCCTGGGTTTGCTTCCTCAGTACCACATAAACAGAAAATGCCAGAAGTGGCGCTGTGGCTCAGAGCACTAGCCTTGAGCACAGAGAGGCTCAGAGACAAAGCCCAGACCCTGAGTTCAAACCCCAGGACTGGCAGAGAGGGGAGGGGAGGGAGGGAAGGAGGGAAGGAGAAGGAGAGGGAGAGGGAGAGGGAGGGAGGGAGGGAGACTACACAGTATTTATTTTACACATATGGGAATAAGAGGGTGTTTCTCCAAGCCACCCAGCTCTAGAACCCCAATGTTCTAGCTAAGGAGCTACAAGAATCTGCCAGCCTTGAACTCAGGCCTGGACACTATCCCTCAACTTTTTTGCTCAAGGTTAATGCTCTACCACTTGAACCACAGCTCTTCTTACAACTTTTTGGGGGAGTAATTGGAAATAAAAGTCTCTGACCTTTTCTGCCTGGACTAGCTTGAACCTTGATCCTCAGATCTTAGCTTCCTGAGAAACTAGGATTATAGGTGTGAGCTACTGGTGCCCAGCAAGAAACATGTACTTATTTTTTATGTTATTAATCCATGAATATTCAAGGGAGCATCTCTATGGAAATGTCTGGGGATCTGGGAAGTTTCTGTCTCCCTCTGGAAACACTGGACTGTCTCCAGACAAAGAGCATTATCTACCTGGTATCTCTCTTCCTCTTTCTCAATGATCTTGTTACTCACGTGAGAGTCCTGGGCTCTTGTATGCATTGAGTTTGAAGTCCCTGTCCCTGTTGGATTTTCAAGTATTTGACCACTTAATCCTTCACTCATTCATACAGTCAGTAGACATTTGCTGAGAGACTATTCTGGGCCAGGTTTATGCTTGACAATAAAGCAAAAACAAGAGATACCTCAGCCTTCAGGAACCTCACTCTTTGGAGAGAAAGACAAATGTAGAATCATGTTGTTGTAAATGCGGGGTGATCTGTATGTATTAAGTCCTTGGAGATCCAGATCTTTATGTCTGTGTAGAAACCATCACAGCTGACACATATCCTTGGCAAATACCTTCCTCTGCAAGGTAATGGCTTCCACTGACAGCAACTGCAAATTCCCTGGGTCTCCTCTGCATGCAGACTGAAGGCATGAAAAGGAAATGTCCACTGGATACAATGGTACATGCTTGCAACCCTAGATACTCAGGAGTATCATGGATTCAAGTCCAGCCTGGGCTACATAGTGAGATCCTATCTTTAAAAAAAAAAACATCCAGGTTGCTGGTGGTTCATACCCATAGCCCTAGCTACTCAGGAAGGTAAGGTGTTTAAAGGCAGCTGGGCAGAAAAGTCCACCAAATTCCATATCTAGTCAGGTGCTGGTGGCTCATGCCTGTAATTCTACCTTTTCAAGAGGCTGAGACCTAAGGATCACAGTTCAAATCCAGCCAAGGCAAGAAAGCCCACAAGACCCTTATATCTACTTTTACACACACATACACACACACACACACACACACACACAAATGTTGGAAGTGGAGCTGTACCTCAAGTGGTAAAATACCAGCCTTGAGCAAAAATCTAAGAGTCAGCACCCAAGCCCTGAGTTCAAACCCCAGTACCAGCACATAGAAAGCCAGGCTGGAGGCATGGTTAAAGTGGTAGAGTACTAGATGAGGAAGTAGGGGATGAAGTCCTAAGTTCAAACCATGGTACTGGAAAAAAATTTAAAGGAAATGTCCCCCCAAAGAGTTTTCAATCAGTAACTGACCAGAATTGGTAGATAACCTACCCCAGATCTATTACCCTTTGGTGCAACGACTGTAGTATTCTCGATTGCCCACCACAAGAGTCTCCATTGCTAATAGCAACAAGCTGCTCAGTGAGGCACCCTGTTCAGTCTACACCCCCCATCCTACTTCCCCCTCCCCTACTGTGATCTCCTGAGATCAGTTCCAAGGAGACTTAAAATCCCATGCTTGTCTTCAGGTCTGCTTCCGGGACAGTCTCATCTGAGAAATACACCAATAAATAAGGAGGGTACACAGCCCTTGCAACCCTTAAGAGTCCATTTAATTCAAATGGAAATTTACTGTCCATTAGCCCAGAATGGGTCAGGAGATAAGTCCAAACAATTCATTAGCTTTCCTTTAAAAAATAATCATAATAATCAAGCTAATGAAAATGCTGAGAAAGCTCAGGGGGCGTGTTCCAGTGCTTGCAGCTGCTGATTGCTGTCTCTGTGGTCTTGCTGCTTGTGAAATCAGCAGAGCCAGGTCCTTTGCAGAGAAACTGGGCTATAACTACAGTGACCTTCCTATCCATACCCATGAAGGCCCATGCAGCTGCTTCATGAAGGAAGGCCTGTGAAACCCAGGGAATAGTCAGAACTCGAGAATAACTGAGGGTGCTCCAATAGGTCCTCCAAAGGAGGCAATAGAGACTCAGAGATGACATGTCCATATGGTTCAAATCCTTTTGGCTTTGTACCCACACTTTTTCCTTCTCATCAGTGTGTGTGTCACTAGGATGAGGAGGGAAGGAGGGCTGCCACAGTTAGACAGACTGGACTTTAAAGCCACAGAGCAAGAATGGCCATTTAGCCTGTAGGTGTCTGTTTTCCTCTGGTCTGGAAGGGAAATGGAGAAGTGAGGCAGGCAGTGGGTAGGGCCTGCAAATGCTGATGTGGGGCCAGGGAAACGTTGGCAATCAGGAGCCAGCACTCCCTTGAAGAAGCTAAGAAATGGCTGGGGCAACTTTAAAAGGGAGTCACTCGTTTTAAAGAAAGTGACAGAAGTTCATGAGATATTACTACTTCAATATAGAGAAGATGAAATCTCCTTGGATAATCTCACTAAATTATCTCCTTACATTATCACATACAAGTGAGGCCAAAAACATAGGATCCTGATGTCTTAAGCTCATCTAATGACTAGATGGCAACACACACACACACACACACATACACACACACACACACACACACACACACACACACACACACACTCAGGCCAGGCATTTAGGATTGAACAAAGAATAGTTGTTCATTTCTCCTTATCCCTTTCCATATTTCTAGAAGCTAGAAGGCCCTTGTTCATGTTTGCCTTCTAGGAGCCATGCTACCTACCTCCATCAAGAAGCCAAACCAATTACATCCAACCCATCCACACTTAAACACAAGGCCAATTTGTCCAATACACTTTCTATTTATTTTGCAGGCTGCAGTCTTTATGATGCATATTCCTGAGGCAGTTAATTTGCTCTTGAATATACCTCTTTGTGTACTGGTTACCCATCTCATTAGCTTCGATATTGAGTCTCACTTGGGACACGTGGGGCTTTTTTGCAGAATGAAAGAAGGTTTTTAATAAGCCCCATCATCGCTGGTTTTATGGTGCCATCTGATGAGCAACAAATGTATTCATTGGCAGCTGCATTCCTTCATCGGGTATTCAGTGGGTAACTGCATATATAACTATGGAGGAACACAGAATTAGGGAGCTGAGCACAATCATGTTCCTCAAGGACCACAGCATCATCTGCTCACCATTAGGTCTCGGGCGATGGCTCCTCTCTACTGCATGTGGGACTCTGTATTGAAGCACGTGGCCCCAGTAAGATTCCATTGCCATCTCTCTAGAAAACCCTTCATCTCCATCTCAGACTCTCCAGATGAAGCTTCCACAACAAACAAGCTCCCCATATTTTGGCTCCCTTAAACAACTGAACTAAACCTTTCCTCTGATTCCCATCCCACTTGTCCTCAAAATGTACCCCAGAGCAAATAATAATAATAACAACAACAACAACAGTAATAGGGGTTGGAGGTGTGGCTCAAAGCAAAGTGTCAAGTACTGAGTTTGAGTCCTGGTCTCACAACAAAATAATAATATTAATAATCATAATAATAATAGCTAAAGTAGATTAGTTCTTGAACAAAAAGTATATCCTGATAATCGGCACAAGCAAACAAACTCTCAGTTCCTCAACATTAAAAGAAAAAGGAGTCAATATTAAAAACACACACACGCACACAAATTTCCTGATTGTGTCCTGTGGCTTGTGTCCACTCCACTGAATAAAAAAGGGGAGAAAGAAGCAAACTGATAGATTAGAAGCTTCCTTTCCATGACTCTGAAAATGGAAAAAGTCAGAAGAGACTATATTCAAAGTTTAATATATGGCAACTTTTTAAAAGGCAATGAAGGCCTGGGAATTCAAGACAAGGAGAAGTCAAGAAATAAGAAGTAGCTTTGAGAATAATGGCTTCTCCTCCTTTTAGCTAAGATCAGGTGTAGACGTTGCTTTATTAAATAGTCAAATTTGTGTCACCACTTGCACTGATGTAGCTTCCAAACTTAGATGTGATGTTTAAGATGTCAGAAAGCTTTTTACCACCAAGTCTCTTGTGGTTAGAGTTGTCAGAAGAATTTGTTAGTTAAGGTACATGCAGAGTTGAACACAATGGGAAATCAGCTTTCCATTGGGTAATCCATCGCTGGAATTCCAGGAGATTCCGAAGGTGAGTGGGAAAGGGAGTGGATTTGCAAACACCTTCACCATCAATTCATGGGCCCCAAATTGCTTTTTCCTTCTCCAGCATTCCTTATGTTCACAAGAGGACCCTCTTCCTGGCAGCTGTTCAGATCGGACTCACCTATATTCCCTCCCCACTAGCATTCAATGCAGTACTAAATCCTATTAGCTCTACAATCTAACTGCCTCTAACAGTGGCCTCTACCCTAGCTGTGCGATCCATGGCCTGTTCACTGGTTCTCCCCATCCTTTCTTGTCTTTTACCAAAAGCCTATACTTCGCACAAAAACCAGAGCGTGATTTCAAAAGCATCCATCAAAATGTTGTCAGTCAAAATTCTTCATGGGCACCGTATCTCACTGACCCTAAGAGAAAACCCCAAATCTCTGGTTTCCTAACCTGCACACTGTGGCTTCTGCTGGCCCCTCCTGTCTCTGCCACATGCATTGCTTCCCCTTGTTTCAGCCTCCCTCCCCCCACCCCCAGAGCAGCATCATTCTTTCTCTGGAATGCTGCCCCCACACTTGATCCCCCCTTCACCTGCCAACTCTTATGCCAGCTCACCACATCCCAAAGATCTCTATGGACTGGGTAATGGTAGGGGAGGAGGCTTGTAGACATGAAAGGCACAAATGAACTGAACTCCTCAGATCTCAGCCTATACCTCCTGGCCTGGATAGCTTTGAAAGATGACTGACACATTTTTGTAGCTCTTGGGCTAATGTCACCTTGTGGCACAAGAGATAAGAGCCAGTGACACCTTGCACATTTCTTCCTTGTCAGGCCAACCTGTGACTCAACCCTCCTGAACTCCCTGCTCAGCAGCTCATAGCAATATCCATCACCAATGAAGCAGAAACCCAATCCAAAGGCCGGAGGGGCCTCTGTAGGCTTTCTAATAGTGGCCATGACCACAGTAAAAACATGGACCAGGCAGGTCACAACAGGAGGTGGTGAAGAGATGTTTTCAGGATCTTGTCAGCTGAATTCATTCCAGCTGTCATTACACAGACATCAGCTCATAAAGTTCTCTGTAAGCTGCTACTGAAAATTGTACAGAAATAAGGACTCTTCTTCTCAGCTGGAGGCAAACTTTTCTGTATCTCTTGGGCCTAGAACCAAAGCCATTCCCATGACAACAGTAAGACTAGATGTCTCAGGAGATAAGACCAGGATATGGGTGCACTTGTGTGTGTGTGTGTGTGTGTGTGTGTGTGTGTGTGTGTGTGTGTAGACATGTGTGTGCACAATGCACTAAATGCTGCCTCCAATAAGAAAATTGTCCCTAGACCAGTGGGGCAGGAACCATGTCTAATGTTGTTATATTCTTCTTCCCATAGCAATGCCTGGCACATACAGATTCTCAGAGTATGTCACTCAAAGGATTATTCGAGGGCTTATTCTTTTGTCTACTTCTAGGCTGTAAATGAAAACTTACAGGGATGCCAACAGATAGCCCTTCTCAGGCTATCCATGGGCTTTCTGAGACAATGTCTCAACTCTCCAACCCTAAGGGAAGAAGGATGCAAAGAATGGAGAAGTGGAAGGGTTTTTTTTTCATTGAACTTTGTGAATAAGAGTCTGAGAAGCAAAAGAATGACTATATTTGGAAAAGCAAAACTAAGGAAGAGCACTCAGAACCCAAGGAGAAAAAGAAGATAGCTGAAAATTATGCTGAGACAGAAAAGCATAATCACAGCTACTCAAGAGGCTGAAGTTTGAGGATCAAGGTGCCTCCTCTTTTCCTTATCCCCTTACTCTTAACTTTTCTATCCCTTTACCTTCACTAAACCCTAACTTTCTCCACCACACTTGAATTAAATACCTATTCAAGAGTATTACATGAACCTGCAGACTTTACATTTCACTCCCTGTCTCTCCATCTTCTCTGGCCCTTTCCTTGCCTTCCTTTTATTTTTTTTTTGACATTTCTAGCACTTGAATTCAGTGCCTCACACTCTTGTTCAGCTTGCTTACTCATGACTGGCACTCTACTATTTGATCCATGGCTCCAACCTAGTTTTTTGATATGTAATTGGAGATACAAGTCTCACAGATTTTTCTGACCAGACTGGCCTCAAACTGTGATCCTCTGAGCTCAACACCCTGAGTAGCTAAGATCACAGGCATAATAGACTGGCACCCAACAACACTCCTTATTTTTAATGACTATGTTCTAAGCCTTATATACAGTATTCTTATTCTTCTAGCTCCCTACTGTAACATGTAAAAATGTTAGTCCCTGCATATTCATCATGTCTGCTATGTATGTAATGTTATTGATGTATTTGGCATTTTTGGTTTTGGGGTTTTTTGTCGGTCATGGGGCTTGAACTCTGGGCCTGAACGCTGTCCCTCAGCTCTTCAGCTCAAGGCTAGTGCCCTACCACTTGAGCTACTGCACCACTTCTGGTGCACTTCTGGTCTCACAAACTTTTCTGCCCGGGCTGGCTTTGAACCGCAATCCTCTGATCTCAGCCTCCTGAGTAGCTAGGCTTACAGGTGTGAGCCACTGGCACCCAGCTAGTTTTTAAATTTCTGTTTGGGTATTAAAGTGGTGAGTTGGTTAGTGCTGAGATATGCTCCTATGCCATTATGAGAAATGGCACATCAATCCAGCTAAAACCCAGACCTGTGAGATTAGAGAGAATAATCTGATGGAAATACTGCAGGTGAATAAAATCCCAAACCACAAATTGTCTGCAAATGAGTAAATGTCAATATAAAAATACAAGAAGTATGAAAAGGCAAGCAAATATAACCACAAAAAAACCAATAAGTACACAACAAAGGATCAGGATGATAGCAAAGTAGAGGGAACCCCATATGCTGAGCTCTAAGCAATGAGAACATGCCATGAGCATTTAAGCTTCTATTGAGAAATCTGCATTGTTTGCTGTGTTTCCCATTGTGGGTGACATGCTTTTATTCTCTTGCAGCTTTCAGTATTCTTTCCTTGTTTTCCTCTGCACTTAGTGTTTTCACTATAATATAGTGTGAGGAGGTCCTACTCTGTTGAGTCTTCTGAAAGCCTCCTTTGCATAGGTAGACTTTTCAGTATTTGGGAAGATTTTTGTCGCTACTTTGCTGAGTATGTTTCTTACTCCTTTAGCTCTCCCCTCCTTCCTTTGCTCTATGCCCACCATTTATAAGTTTGGTCTTTTTAAAAACAATTAGAGACCTGAAGTTCTTGCAAATTCTTTAAGATCCCTTTAATTTTTTCTGTCTTTTTGTCCACTTTTTCTACCATGTGTACTCTACCTCCAAACCCTGAAATTCTGTCTTCTTTATCATCTACTGTGCTAGATGGGCCTTCCACAGTATTTTCTATTTCAGTTTGATTTTTTTTAGTATTTCTATGTCATATTGGGATCCTTTTCATATCTTTCATCAACTTCTTTATTTGTTTGCATGTGTATGTCTTCTCTCATCTCTTTTAGCTATTTAGCTGTATTCTCCTGGAGCTCATTTAGCTGTTTATTTGCATTTCCTTGGTATTTATTTAGCTTGATATTTGGATCATTGAATTCAGTTTGTGTTCTCCTGGATTTTATTGAGTTGTTTTTAAATATAGAATGAAATTATGCCATTTGCAGGTTGTATATAGAAACTACCCTATTAATTGAAGTAAATGAAGTTCAGAAGGACAAAGGTCACAGGTTTTCACTCATATAAAGATGCTAGATCTAAATGATAAACATGTGTGTAAGTTTATACATATATGTTATACATATAAGATATATATTTGTGGCCTGATTAACGTATGTCATATGCATGTATGAGACCACTTGTGGTGAAGCCCCTTTTAACAATTCGCATGCACTTTAATGAAAGTGAGTATTAGGAAATTAAAACATGTCCTGGCTGGGAAGTAGGTGCTAGTGGGAAGGGGTTAGGAGAACAGTGAGGTTGAAGGAGGCAAAGATGGTCAAAAATGTGTGAAAATGGAACTACAAAGTTCACTGAGACTGGTCTGGGATGAGGTGGGAAATGACAGAGGGGTGATTCCAGTCAAGATACATTGTAGACATAAATAAACATGTTAAAATAAAACCTCTTTGTACAACTAATTGATGTTAATATTTTTTTTTTAATGGAGAAGAGCAAAGGAGCAAACAAGCAGATGGAGGAAACCTATCCCAGCTGCTGGCAGCAATGAACAAGGAAAACAATCTCGGTTTGGAAAGGGGAATGACTGTAGGGACTTGGCCAGGATTCTAATGAGATGAAATTTATTAAATGTTGTGGAAATAACACCAACCTTTTGCTCATAGCTGGTACTATTTGTCCCTTTCATTATAGTCGTGCAATGTCAAAACAAGCCCTGCATCAGTGAAAAGCAGGCAAGGATTTCTAATGGGTTAGGAGCTAGGAGATGGAAGGCCACAGCCAACAGGACACATTGGGTTCAGGTGTGGGTGCTCTCATCCAGAAGGAAGCATATCTAGACCATGGCCCAGAGAATAAGAGCTAAGATGCCAAACAATCAGCATCCCTGGGGTTCGAGATGTGTGATCTTTGCTTCAAGGAGCAGAGGTAGAAAGCACGAGATAGCCAAACAGCATGACAGACCAATAGAGCCTCCAAGAAGACTCTCAAGCCTTTCTCATCCCTTCCAATAGGTCTATTTTTGAAATACCACAGTTGGCCAGTGATGGCTTGCCCAGTTGCTTTAACCACTAAGATCTCCTTTTTTTTTTTTTTTTTTGGTCTGTCATAGGGCTTGAACTTTCAGCTCAAGGCTAGCACTCTACTACTTGAGCCACAGTGCTACTTCCAGCTTGTTCTGTTTATGTGATGCTGGGGAATCGAACCCAGGGCTTCATGCATGCCAGGCAAGCACTCTACCACTAAGCCACCTTCCCAGCCCTAAGATCTCCTTAATAACAGGAATTACATCTCAGAGACTGTGCCAAGTATAATAGGAAGGGAGGATCTTACCACACATATAGAATGTTTAAGGATAACAGTTCAAAGCCAGCCTGGGCAGGAAAGTCTATGAGACGCTTATCTCCAATTAACTACCAAAAAGCCAGACATAGAGATGTAGCTTAAGTGGTAGAATGCTAGTCCTGAGCAAAAAAGCTCAGGGACAGTACCCAGGCCTCAAGCTCAAGCTCCAGGAACTGCACACACACACACACACACACACACACACACACACACACACACACATTTGACGAGGGAAAGTCATTCTGAAACCAAAAAAGATTCCCCCAGTCTTACTGCTGATTTTGCTCTTCTGTGAACCAGCAGAATCACCTGGAGCTTTATAACAAAGGCAGAATGTCTAGCTCCACCCAGACCTTCTGCATCAGGGTCAGCCTGTTAACAAGATCCTTGGGTGATTTTGTACATAGTTATCACTTGAGGGACAATAAGCTGGGGACATGAACCTGAATCTTAAGGATTCTAAACTCCCTCCTCTTTGAACTCCCTCATTTCCAGGTAACTTTCTCTGAAAGTTACCTGCACTCTGATATAGTTTCTCTTTGTTTCCCTATCCTGAATTGACTTGAGCAAGAGAAGAAGAAAAAGAGGAGGAAATATTGTGAAGGAAAGTTGAGCTCATTAACAGAAGGCTTGCACTAAGCCAAACACAATGCTGGAAAGCAAGCATGACATGTGATCTCTTAGGACAGCACCAGAGCCAGCACTGAACACCATTCTCAGATGAGTGGAATCGAGATGGTTTAGTAACCATACCGAGATCATGTAATTAGAACCTCGGTTAGCTGCAAGAAACAGATAGACTTCATGCTAACTTGAGCTATTTTTATTTTACTGTGAGGAAAATACATCACCCCTGATCCAAGGGTAGGAAGCCCAAGGCAAATCTTACAGAACCTAAAAGTGGGCAGCAGTTGAGTCCAGGCATCTGTCTCTGTTTCTTGGGACGCCAACTTGCCTTTGAGATGAGGATTCTTATGCAAGTAATTTACCAAAAGGGGCTCTGAAGAGAAAGAGGGAGGATAGAGTCCGACAAGAAAGGGAAAGAAGAAAGCTTAGTGGGGATAAATACAATTGAACTCGTTTTTATGCATGTCCACAGAAACCCACTACTTTGTACAATTTATATAAGCTAATATCAGAAACATTCCAAAACATCAAAGAAGTGAACAAGCAGTCATGGATATGTCTAGTACTGCTCACTAACTAGAATCCAAACTCCAAATTCTATGTTCCTCCTCGCTTCATTAGGTAATTATTCAGAGAAAAACATCTGGGTCAAATCCAGGCTCTGTCATTTGCTAAGTTATGAAATCTTAGGGCCCTTTCCTTAATTTCTCTGGGCCTCAGTTTCCATGTCCAAGAGACAATAATATTACCTGCTTCACAGGGTCATTAGGAGGATGAAATGAGTTAATATTTATGAATCACTTAGAATAATGCCTAATGCCCAGATGTTCTACAATAGATAAGTGGATCCAAAAAATGCGTTACTTATACACAATGGAATTTTACCCATCTTTTCGAAAGAATGAGATTATGTCATTTACAAAGAAATGGATGGACCTAGAACAAATCACGGTAAGTGAGGTAAGGCAAGCTCAGAGAGAAAAACAGCACGGTTTCTTTCATATGCAGAAGCTAGATGTAAAATACACTGGGGCATGATAAGTTCTACAGGACTCTAGGTATTCACACACAACAGTAAGACAAAAGGAAGATCCTCTTAGGGGAAGAACCCAAAGGTCTCTGAACAATTAAAATACTATTTATTGCTGGACACCAGTCGCTCACACCTGTAATCCACTATCTCAGGAGGCTGATATCTGAGGATCGCAGTTCAAAGCCACCTTGGGCAAGAAAGTCTGTGATACTCTTATCTCCAATAAACTACTCAGAAAAACCAGAAGTGGCACTATGGCTCAAGTGGTAGAGTACTACCCTTGAGCACAGAGGCTCAAGGACAACACCCAGGCCCTGAGTTTAAGCCCTGGGACCAGCAAAATAATTAATTACCATTTATCAAAATGAATTTCAGGAAATGGAAACATGGGTTTTTGTTGCTGCTGTTGGTAATGTTGGTAGTGGTGATGGTGTTTATGTTTTTCTGTATTGTTTTATTTTGTTTATTCTTTTTTCTGCCTCATGGAAAGGCAAAGGGGCAGCACAAAAATGGAGGGAAGAAGGATAAACAATTGTAGACATGGTACTCAGTAAACACTACGTGATAAATGAACTACTTAACTTGTGGGCAGAGATGGGAGGAGGAAACAAAGGAAGGGATCACATTTGTCCCCCCCAAAAATGTACTCATTACCTGACTTATGAAGTGGTAGCCCCCTTGTACAACCCCTTAATAGTAACAATGAAATTACATGTTTTAAAGAATAATGCCTAAGCTGGGTGCTAGTGGCTCACGCCTATCATCCTAGCTACTCAGGAGGCTGAGATCTGAGGATCTTGGTTCAAAGCCAGCCCAGGGAAGGAAAGTCCATGAGACTCTAATCTCCAATAAACCACTAGAAAACCAGAAGTGGTCCTGTGGCTCAAGCGGTAGAGCACTAGCCTGAGCTGAAGAGCGCAGGGACAGTGCCCAAGCCCAGAGTTCAAGCCCCACGAACAACAACAACAAAAAAAAGAATAATGCCTAGATATAAGTAAGCATAACAGTCAAGTGGTTGCTAATTTAAACATGGCAAATGGATTTTTCCATTTTCAACAAATGGATTTTTCAGCCCTCAGGACAAGCTGAACCGCAAGGACTTGTGGAGGAGAAACGAGTCAGGGATGCAGAGACAGCACACTGGTCCTGCTGTCTGGAACAAAGCCCTGGGAGACAGGCAAGAATGACAGGAATGCCCGCACTGGGGCTCAGGCAACAAAGGGTGCTGTCCCTTTTCTAGGAAATCAGTGCCATGGCAACTCGAAGTAGCCTGGAGCAGCCTTCCTTGTCAAAACTCACAGAATCCCTGGCCATAATGAGGACCAGAAGTCCTAACCTGGAGTCCCTCAGAATGTAACCTTGTTTGGAGTCAGGATCTTCATGGGGTAGCCAAGTTAAAATGCAGCCATTGAGAAGGCTTCTAACCCAAGGGGACTAGTGTCTGTACAAGGAGAAATCTAGACATGGACACAACACATCTGGAGGGAAGATGATGTAGAAGATGCGAGAAGATGGCCTGGAACATATTCCTCCTCGTTACTCTCCTCTTCACCCTCAAGAGGAATCTGACCAACACCTTGGTCTGACTTTTGGCATTCAGGACTGGGAGACAATAAATTCCAGGTATAAATACATTGTATTATATTGTACCTTGTACCAAAAAAATTGTACAATAAATACAAGAAAAGGTACCATCTGTGGTTCCCTGTTATGCGGCCCTAGAGAAGAACCTGGTGCTTTAAACTGTACCTGGCACCATGCAAGACATTTCACAGGCCTTAGTTCAATTATTCTCTCATCCATCCTGAGAGCTAGAGATAGGTGCAGGTAAAATGACTCAAGTAGTAGAGCACCTGCCTAGCCAGCACAAGTACCCTGAGTTCAAACCATCCAAAAATACCCTGAGAGATGGAGGTGACACTCCCCTCTGCCCCACAGCTGACAGAAAACTGAACAACTAGAAGGAAGATTTGAACCTTAGACCATCATTGGTCTGAACAATGCCTGGTACATGGGAGGCACGCCCACTATACAGGCGGTATTCACTCGGTGTCTGGAAGACACTGACCTGGTACATAGAGGCATTCACCTGATTGTTTCTGTGCTTATTCTACCTCTCTTCTGAGACACCTTCATTGACTAAAAGCCAAGCTGATGCCCATTCCAGACCTGAGGAGTCAGAACTGGACAATTTCAGCTAAGGAAGTAAACTCCAAGAAGAAGCAGTGCATGCCTAAGCTCTTTCTGACTCAGGCTCTAGGATACAAACTGGACCTGGAAACACAGCCTCTTTAAGTACTTTCTGGTTCTGCTTCTATTCTGCCCCCTAGTACCCTGTCTTTATTAAACAACCCTCCTTCTCTCTCCATGTTAGAGCAAGGGCCTCTCCCTCCTGAGAGAACCCTAAAACCTGCTCTTAATTTTCCCCCTGAAGAGGTAGGGCCATGTTGCAAGCTAGCTTTTGTTCCTGAAGAAAAATGTTTGCATAACATTCAAATAAACTCACTGACAGCTGCCACACTTCCATAGCTGTGGTACTCATGGACAATACCAAACCATCCCTATGTGCAGGTTACACACATCAACACATATTACATTCTTCCAAAATTAATTCTTTTTGAATCATAGATAGTGAAGTTTGTTTTTCTGATTACAAGAAAAACATTAAGCCAGGTGCCAGTGGCTCACGCCTGTCATCCTAGCTACTCAGCAGGCTGAGATCTGAGGATCATGGTTCAAAGTTAGCCCAGGCAAGAAAATCCATGAGACTTTTATCTCCAATAAACCATCAGAAAACCAGAAGTGGCACTGTGACTCAAAGTGGTAGAGCTCTAGCCTTGAGTAGAAAAGCTCAAGAGCAGCACTTGGGCTCTGAGTTCAAGCCCCACAACTAGCTTAAATAAATAAATAAATAAATAAATAGAACCCATTAATTTGTACAAATTTGAGGAAACACTCAAAAAAGTCAATGAAGAAAATGTGAATGCTCCATGATCCCTCTCCAAGTGGTCAACTTTGAGGGTGATCAATGCCCAATGATGACCCCTGTTTATATAGAAAAGTAAATGAATTGTATATGTGGCTACACAGACACATGTGAAGTTAATCCTAAACATGTAGTTTAGTTTGGTTTAGTTTAGTTCAGGCCATGGGGCCTGAAATCTGGGCCTGGGTGCTGTCCCTTAGCTTTTCAGCTCAAGGCTAGCACTCTACCACTTGAGCCACAGTACCACTTCTGGCTTTTTCTGTTTATGTGGTGTTGAGGAATTGAACCTAAGGCCTCATGCATGCTAGGCAAGCACTCTACCACTGAGCCACCTTCACAGCCCTGTTCCCTGTTTTCCCCCCCCCAAAAAAATTGTGCATAATTGAAGTCTGCTGTGGAGAGCACTAAGGGAAAGACTTCGTTCTCCCTTAGTGACAGCATCCATGAATGCTTTATGTTATTGTCTTTAAGTTTTACCATTACATTTCCAGCCTCCTTTGTAACTAGGTGCAACCATGTGCCAAGTTCTAGTAAAATGAGGGGTTTACTATTCCCAGATGTTGGAAAGAAAGAAAGAAAAAGAGAAAGAGAGAAGGATAAAAAGAGAGAGGAAGGAAGGAAGGAAGGAAAGAAGGATGGGAGGGAGGGAGGGACTTTCCCTCTATTGCCCTCTTCTGCTACTGCCAGCTAACAGGAATGAAAATGAGTGTACCATCTTGGACCATACTCTACATGAGAACAACACAGGAGACTAAGCAAATAGTCTCATACATACACAAAAGCAAGGCTGACTCTCATAAGACATACAGCTGATTTAACAAGATAAATAGACTTGTAACAAGACAGAAAGTAGAGCAACAAGATAGACAGAATAAACTTCCTTCTTATTTAATTCATTGTTAGTTTCATTCTTTTTACTGAGATTTGGACTCAGAGGTTCATGGTAGCTAGCATGATCGCTTGTTTAGTTGGTGTTCTGCCACTTGAGCCACATCTACAGCGCTACTTTTGCCTAGTTATTTTGGAGATGGAATCTAGGGGATCTTTCTGCCTAGACTGGCCTTTAACTGAAATCCTCAGATCCCAGCCTCCTGAATAGGTAGGATTACAATCATGAGCCACTGGCACCAAGCTAATTTGAGATTTCCTGACAACATCTGAAGCAATACCTTAATACATCCTAATAATAATATCCTAGTACTCTAAGTCTTCCTCCACAATATAATTTTAATGACTATATGTTCTTGCATCATGAGTATTCAATGTAAAAATGTTTCAATTTAGCTGGTTAATGACTGTAATTCTAGCTACTTAGGAGGCGGAAATTGGGGGATCAGTGTTTGAGGGTAGCCTGAGCATAAAAGTAGGTGAGACTTCATCTCAACCAATTGATGGGCACAGTGATACCTGTACCCAGCCATAGGAGGATAGCACATGTGCCTACCAGTCCTGTGCCTGCAGGATGCCTACAGCTCAAGCCTGCCTGAACATAAAGCAAGACCCCACCTCAAAAATAGCAAGCACAAAAAGGGGCCAGGGGTGTGGCTCAAATAGTGGAGCTCCTGATGAGTAATCCAAAAGCCCTGGGTTTAATCCCAAGTGGAACCCCAAACTGTCAATTTAATTAAGTATAAGGCATTGTCTATTTGTAGTGCATTAATGGTCACTGGTGTTACTTTCATAAATAACCTTGCAATGAATATTCTTGTGCAAAGATATTCTTTGGATGTATTTCTGGTTGTTTCTTTAGATACATTTATAGAAGTAACATTGTTGGGTCAAATAATACACTTTAATTCTTTTTTTTCTTTCAAGAGTATTATACATTTGTTGTAAGCAGGTAGCCTGCTTCAATTCCCACTTGAACTTCTTCATATGCAAATTTTTATTTGCCCAAATTGCAGAGCGAGCCTTACACTCCTTCTTATTGCCTCTCCCTCCCTTTATGCGGGAAGGAGCATACATAATCAGTCATGAAGACTGGCAATCCTCTTTCCTGAATTCATGTATGTGTGACCCTGTGGAAATTAACTTCTCTTACTCACTTTCTTCATTTGTAAAACAGTGGTTTTAAAGGTTCCAAGCCAGTGGGTACAGGTAGCTCATGCCTGTCATCCTAGCTACCCTGGAGGCTAAGATCTGAGGATTGAGGTTCAAAGCCAGCCCAGGTAGGAAAGTCCTTAAGACTCTTATTTTCAATTAACCACTAAAAAGCCAGAAGTGGAGCTATGACTTAAGCAGTAGAGGGACAGCCATAAGCAAAAAAAAGCTACAGGATAGTGTTCAGGCTCTAATTTCAAGCCCCAGGACTAGTACCATAAATGATTGATTGATACACTGATAGATAGATAGATAGATAGATAGATAGATAGATAGATAGATAGATAGATAGATAGATAGATAGATAGATAGATAGATAGATAGATAGATACTCCTGCAACGCAAAGAGACAAGAATTGGCTGAATCAATATGGTCAAGTACTTCATCCTTGTCATAAGGCAGTTTTCCATAAGCAGTACTAATTTTATTCCTTCTAGAATTATTCATGGCATTTTCTTTGCATTCAAAAAAAATCTATCTGATTTGTGCTATGTGAAAAACAATCTCCTTTCCCACTGACAACCATGGATATGCTCAATTTTCCATTTTTAAAGTGGTTGTCTTATACCTTGATGTGTTGGAATGCATTTCTTGTAGTTTTTTTAATAACATGTTACAATCTCATCTCTGCATACATGCAAATGTCTCTAATTGTCTTCTAATACAAATAACCTCTTCCCCGAACTCAGAATTCTGAGGCTGTTACCTTCCACTTCAAAGCTTTGACTCTGATGTTCTATTTCTTTCTATATTCAACATTGTGGAGAAAGTCACTGTCAAGTCAGTCTGATTTTTCTTCCTTTGTTTCTTTTTAGAATTCTTGCCTTGAAGGATACTTGTAGGATTGTTTCTTTATCCTTAAAATATAAAATCTTCTCTAGCAGTGACTAGGGGATTGTTTCTTTTCCTTAGTTACGATGTAATGCTTCGGAGCTGCAGATTGCAGTCTTTTTCTGACTCAACTAACCTTGCTGTCACTGCACCATTAAATATTGCTGCTATTCTTGTCTCTTGCTCAAAAGGAGAAATAGTTGAGATTTTTGAATCTCCCTCTTTCTGTGTCAGTCAGCTGTCACTGTAAGAAATACCCAAGATGAAGCCAGCATCAGTGGCTCCCACCTGTAATCCTATCTACTCAGGAGGCTGAGGATCAAGATTCAAAGCCAACCCAGGAAGGAAAGTTTGTGAAATTCTTATCTCCAAGTAACTATCAAAAAGATAGAATTGGAGTTTAGTCAAGTAGTAGAGTGCTAGCTTTGAGAAGCAGAGGAAGAGAAGGTGGAGGGAGAAGGAGGGAGGAGGGGGGAGGAGAAGAAGGAGGGAGGAGGAAAGAAGAAAGAAGAAAAGTTGGTGGCTCATACCTATAATCCTAGCTACTCAGGAGGCTGTAATCTGAGTGTTCACAGTTTAAAGCCCAGGCAAGAAAGTCAGTGAGACGCTTATCTCCAGTAAACCTCAGAAAAAGGCAGAAGTGGAGCTGTGGCTTAAGTGGTAGATTGCTAGCCTTGAACAAAAGAAGCTCAGAGACAGCATCTAGGCCCTGAGTTCAAGCCCTAAGACCTGCACAAATGAAAGAACCAAGATGATCAGCTTATGAAGAGAAAAGGTTTCTTTTGACTTTGTTTCAGCTCACGATCAATGAGATTAGTTGCTTTTGGGTCATGGAAGATGCATGTCATGTAACAAAACTGCTCAACTCATGGTTAGGATGTAAAAGACAGAGAAAAAGGCCCGATACAACCCCAATAATCAAGAGCCCTTTCCCTAGGCTCAACCTCTTAAAAGTTTCCACAGCTTCCCAACCTCCAGCACCTGGCCCTGTGAAAGACAGCGAAGAGCCAAACTATAAGACACTGCCTTATCAGCCCCACTCCCTCTGATGCTCAGCTCCTTCTGAGAACCTTCCCCGTCACTGGGTCTCAGCAATTCCTTCTTCTAAATAGTTCTTAGATCTCTCTAGTCTTTCTATCTCAACTGTCCCTCAAGTTGTCTTTCCGCTTCTATTCCTGTAACTCTATAGACCATTCCGCTGCAGAACAGAAAGAAAAAGGTCTTCTGTTCTAAAATGTAAATTGCCACCCTTCTCTCCTGCCGTAACACCTTTCAGTTAGTCCTGATTAGAATAAAATGAAGTCATCTGTGATGACCAATGAAACTGTAACGTTTAACACTCTGGGTCTTAAGACTTGATCATCCGTCTTCCCTACCCTGGCCTGTTCAAACTGGCAGCATTCAAAGATGAATCTATAGCTTAGAAAGGTACAAAAAATTCCTAAGGAAATGGAGCTTCTATTTAAACCCTGCCACAGTAGCCAGGACAAGCTGAAAAGAAGTGAAGACACAGGAATAAGGCCATAGGTATGCCTTGAAGAAGCAGACTCTGGATTCTAAAAACATTTTTGTATGAGACCAGGGAGTTGATAAGAGTTATAGTTACTGAGTACCATTACTAGGGGAAAAATATTATTCCAGATGCTTTACAAATATATCCTATCTAGCTAGGTGCCAGTGGTTTCACACTTGTGAAACTCAAGGAGGCTGAGATCTGAGGATCATGCTTTGAAGCCAGCCTGGCAGGAAGGTCCTTGATACTTTTATCTCCTATTAACCCCCAGAAAACAGGGAGTGGTGCTGTATCTCAAGTGATAGAGTGTTAGCCTTGAGCAAAAAGAGCTCAGGGACAGTGCTCAGGCCCTGAGTTCAAGCCCCACAACTAACAAAACACATACACACACACACACACACACACACACACACACACACATCCCATCTAATCTTGACATCTTTATTAATTATTCCTATTTTTAGTAAAGAAGCACAGGTTCTGATAGAATAAATACTTTGCCCAAGATGCCATGGCAAATAAAAAGTGGAAAGAAATATAAAATTCAGATTTATATGATTTCAAGGCTTCCAATCTTTCCCTATGTTTTATGGCTTCTCTAAAACATGAATTCCAACCTCCTGCTAGGAGCAGAACCATGTGTATATAAAGGCTTTAACAACCCCAAAAGATAAGGACCAAGTCCTTGCTATGTTCCAGACACTATCAGCCTATATATTAATTACAACAAGTCAAGTTTGGCTGTGATAACAAATAGCCCCCAAAACATATTAACCCAAGCAGTATTCCTTGCTTGGGGACAGATTTTGTTCTGTTTTGTTTTGTCAGTCATCGGGCTTGAACTCAAGGCCTGGGTACTGTCCCTGAGCTCTTTTGCCCAAGGTTAGTACTGTCACTTTGAGCTACAGCACCATTTCTGGTTTTCTGGTAGTTAATTGGAGATAAGAGTCTCACAGACTTTCCTGCTCAGGCTGGCTTTGAACCACACTCCTCAGATCTCAGCATCCTAAGTAGCTAGGATTACAGTGCCTGGCGAGGACAGCTTTTATCTCTTGTTCCTTCTTTGGTCCACCAACCTTGTCATCATATGAATCTACCTAACAGAAGGAGATCATTCACCATCTACACTTCAGATGCTAATAATCCCCTAGAAGACATCAAGATCCTTAGAGGTAGCAGAGTCATAAAAGCCAAGGAGCCCAGGTCTTGAGTCCCCATGGCAAGATCAGCCAACAAAATGCTCAGTTGCACTGCATCTTGAACCATAAACAAATCTTTTATTATTGAAAAGTGATGGTGATTGTGGAATTGTGAGATACAACAATCATCATTTGTTACATTTAAGAAGGCCAGTTATAGCACAGTTTTAAAATTCAAGTTCAAATTCAGGTTCAAGTTCAAGTCTACCTCATGTCAGGTTTGGGGCTCCTTCCGCATGGCACTCTACCATTGTGGACCTACTCTAACTCTCTGTGGATTCAGGAAATGTTGCTCTCCCTCTCTGGGTCCGTTTTCTCACTTGTGGATGAGAGTTCTGTCCTGGGTGGAGGCCTGGGATGCTCTGACAGCAAATCTGATTATGCTGTCATCCACGCATTTCACAGTCACCACCTGCCAGGGGTCAAAGAGTTATCCATGGGGGGGAGGGGGAAGCACCAATTTGGGAAATAAGAGAATCTACTGATATTACTATATAATATTGGGAAGTCAGCTCCACTATTTCAAATCTTACAGGGACGAAAATAAAATTTTTTCAAGTACCTAGGGAGGAAAAGAGTTGTTCGTTGTAAAAGATGGGGCAAAACTTTTTTTTTTTTTTTCAAAAAAGAGTCATCCCGGCTGATTATATAATCATCTACATTTAGAACGTAACCATGGCAACCATGGCATATGTGAGGTTCAAACTTTGTTCTAAATCTGCAGATGAAGATGAAGAAAAGGCTCTTGCATAGCCCTTGGAGGTCCCAGCACGCTTCTGCTCTGTCCTCTGCCGGGGTCTGACTTAGCCTGAAGAGCCAAGACCAGGAACGGAAGGGCTTTCCTGGAGGAGGTGGCAGTCGCTAGGCTGAATTTTGCAAGATGAATTGAGGCTTCCCAAGTGGAGAAGCAGATGGGCATTTCCCTGGCTTCAGTGTGGAGAGGTAACAGAGGCAGGTGAGGAAGCTCAGGAGGTCGATCAGAGGAGAACCACCAGGCATGTGGATGACAAGCTCAGGAATTCAGACTGTGGGTCTGCAGACCCACAGGAAGGGGTCCCAGGGCTCAGCTTCTCCCCCTCCCCAGATTGATGGAGTAGTATCTACCATGGCATGTATACTTTTCAAAACCTTCTCAACAGTGTGGTCGTTCCCCAAAAACTTTAAAAAAAAATAGAACTATTATATGATCTAGTAACACCACTTCCGGCCACATATCAAAAAAACCCTGAAAGTAAAGTGGTAAAGGGATGTTTTCACATCCATGATCAAAGAAGCGTTAGAGGTAGAAGCAACACAAATGTCCATTGGTGGATAATGGATAATTAAAACACGTTATAAACATGCAATAAAATAGTAGTCATCCTTTAAAAAGAAGGAAGGAAGGAAGGAAGGAAGGAAGCGTACTACGCTGATTCAAGCCTACATAATTCCAAGTACTACTCAGGAAAGAGAAGCACAATTTTGAGTTGCCAAGACTATAACTCAAAAACAAATGGGCTGAAAGCATAGTTCAGCTGGTAGAGTGCCTGCCTAGAAAGCATTAGGTCCTGGATTCAATCCCTAGTACTGAAGAAGAAAAAAAGAAAGAAAAAAACAGGAAGGAAATTCTGACACATAACATGAATTGAGTCAAGGAATATTATGCCAAGTGAAACGAGACAGTCATGAAAAAAAATAATGTTTGATTCCACTTATATGAAGTACTTACAGCAATCCAATACATAGACACAGAAAATAAAGAAGGGGCTGGGAATGTGGCTTAGTGGTAGAGTGCTTCTCTAGCATGCATGAGGCCCTGGGTTCAATTTCTCAGTACCACATAAACAAAATAATGATGATGATGATGATGATGATGATGATGAAGAAAATAAATAAGGGGTGGGGGTAAGGGTTGAAAAGGCAGGCAGAGGGAAGAGGGGAAGAAGGGGGGTATCTTTCTGTAAGTATAGATTGTTTAGCAAGATGAAGAGCCCAGTAGATTTACCACATTCTGTGTATTCAGTCCACACTGCTGAGCTGAATGCTTACAAGTTTATGCTACACATCTTGTCGACGATTAAAATAAAAGAAAGAAAACTTTGCCCAGTGTATCTCCAAAACCAAGGGGGCAGAGGGGAGATGTGGGATTAAACCTGTTGCAGTAGCCAGATGAGAGATGCTGAGACTCTTAGAGCTGTAAGTGAGGGGCTGGGTGGAGGAGAAGCTTCGGGGGCCTCCTGGAATCAGATTTCCTAATTCCTCCCCTCACTTACAGGTAAGTAAAGAAGGCTCAGAGAGGCAGGGGTCTTGCAGGAGTTCAGAGAACGTAGGTTTTACACGTGGAAAGGGAGCTCAAGCACTTCCTGGGAAGACAGGGAGCTCATCCTCCCTCCACCTTACACCAAATCCAAAAAGTGCATCAAGACATAGACTTCAGCAAAGGGGGACTCCTGCTGGCAGCTAAGTAGCCTCCAGATCAGCCAGGGAGACTTTGCCAAAGCCCTAGACAGGAAAGTCCTGTCCATTCCAGGGCCTTGGGACTGGCTTTGCCTCTGTAGGAAAGTCCCTCTTTCCTCTCACCTTCCTGCTTCACTTCAGATTTCAAATCTAACCACACAGAGGCAATCCTGTCCACACATACACACTGGCATGTGTACACAAATCACACACACACACACACACACATCCCAGATCATGCCAGAGATCTCTCCTGCTCCTTCTGGTCCCTGTACATCTACCAGTTTGATCCCCAGATGAAAAACACAATCAGGCTGGAGCGCTGAGGCCCACTCCCTCAGGCTCCACCCAGCTCAACCTCCTTCTTTTCTTATGGTGACAACAAGTCCCAGAACTGTAGGTAACACTTCCCACATGGCATCTGGCCCTCAAGGTATCTATAGACCTGTGAACCCATAGACCTGTGTACCCACACTCCTGTGAGATTTGAGATGACTGGGTCTGAATTTACTTTCTTATCACCTGCTTCTATGTGAACAAAGATACCAGGTCTGCTATGCACAGTTGCAAAAGTTGTCCACTGTACAGAGATGTTCAGTGGAGTGGAACAATGAGAGTTCAAATCTAGCCCATGCTTTATTTGTTCAGGTGTGCATTCTAGCATGGATTTGATCTTCTCAGTAGGAATACCTTTTCTTTTTATTTTAATTTTCTTTTTTTTAATCTTTGAGATAAGATTTTACTGTGTAGCCCAGGCTGGCTTTGAATCTAAGATCCTCTTGTATCTGATTTCTGAAGTCTGGGATTATAGGCATGTACCACCATGCTTAGCTTCAGAAATACTTTTTCCTAATCTTTTATCATATAGGCCAAAAGGGCCACCCTGAAACAATTTCTACATGAAATGTGGGTAAGAGAGTACATACCCACCATGACTGGGCCATGGAATATTCTTTTTATTTCTGGTTTCCAGGAAGTCAGATGACTTCAAGGGCAATCCTTTCCTGTGGAAATTTATTATCCAAAGAAAAAAGAGAAAAAAAAAAAAGACCTGAAGTTAACAAAAGGTATCATTGCCATTATATTTTTTTTTGGGGGGGGGGGGCGGTCCGGTCACGGGGCCTGAACTCTGGGCCTGGGTGCTGTCCCTCAGCTCTTCAGCTCAAGGCTAGCACTCTACCACTTGAGCCACAGCGCCACTTCCGGCTTTTTTTCTTTTTGCTTATGTGGTGCTGAGGAATCGAACCCAGGGCCTCAGGCATGCAAGGCAAGCATTCTACCACTGAGCCACCTTCCCAGCCCCGATTGCCATTACATTTATCAAAAAAGCATGGCAATCAATGTCTCACGCACAGACTGCATTTCAAATGTCCTAAATCAATGACTGCGCTAATTACACATTTATTGCAATTAATTTCATTTCAATTATACCTTAATTACTAACCTTGAGTGAGATTGGGCAGCTCAGAGAGTTTGTGCCACCACCAAGCTAAGACCAGAGATGAGTTGCTGTCCTTTGATGCAGCTCCATTAAAAGTTGGGGTATTGGCTAGAGGCCTTCTCTGACAGGGAGGGGTGCGTTTCTCCAGGGAGGCAATTCATAACGTGAGCCTGAAATTGAGCACAGGAAGGCTGGCAGCTGTGCTAACGAATTAACTAGAGCTGGTGTTTAATTTGCTTCTTATTGATGCCATTTCCTCACTGGTTCATTAGCTGTGGGTGGAGGATAAATGCCTGCCGAGTTCAGCCTTTGTGAGGTCCTCTGTCCCATTCATTCCTTGTCATCATGGCTTAGCAGCTCCGCGTTCTGTGTTTGGGGCAGGGCTGGACATAACAGGGGCTGTCCTCAGACAGAGCAGGAGCTGTTTGTATGACACATAGAAGGGCAACCTTGAACTACCTCGGGTTAAAGTTCAAGTCCTACTTCTGAGACTTTACAGTGCCAATATCTTTAGAAAGCCAGTTAATCTCCCTGAGTCATGTAAATGCAGAATGATCAGGCCCCAAGCTTGGCGAGAGCTCAGCATATCAGCCCTCTGAGATAACCCTTCTGCATGCTCCCAGCAAGCATCCCTCTGGGAGCCATGTTTCATTCCCCAGGGGGAGTTGTTGTTGTTGTTGTTGTTGTTTTAACAAACATTTCTTTTGCTGAAGAGAAAGGAATGTTTTATCTCTTTTTTGTGTGTGTGACACTAAGGATTAGAACTACAGACCTTGTACTTGCTAGGCAGGTATTCTACTTGAGCCATACTTCAGCTCTCTTTGCTTTAGGCAATGCATTTTTTTAGATGGGATCTCCTGTTCCCTTTGGGTGGAGCCTCAGACCATGCGTTCTCTAAGGCCTTCCTGATAGCTAGGATCACAGTCACACGTGCCACACTCAGCTTTTATTGTTGAGGTGGAATATTGGTAGCTTTTGGGTCCTGGATACCCTTTAAATTGAGATTCTCTCAATCTCTGCCTCTTAACTAGCTAGTATTATGGGTGGGAACTGCTATATCCACTCCTAGGCCTCCATCTTTTTTGTTCTTTTTTGCAAGTATTACTTTTATTTTCATTTTAATATTTTAACATTTTCTTTTAATTGCAATTCAATGGGATTTTTCTACATATAGTTTTAACACTGTGAAGTATCTTGTTTTTAAAATCTGAACTAGTTAGCGGACAATATTCTAACATTCTGGAGTATTACATTTCCAAGCTTAACATTCAGCAAAACTTTGCTTCACAGGAAGGAAGGAAGGAAGGAAGGAAGGAAGGAAGGAAGGAAGGAAGGAAGGAAGGAAGGAAGGAAGGAAGGAAGAAGGAAAGGAAGGAAGGAAGGAAGGAAGAAAGGAAGGGTATCTGCCAACCTAAATACTCTTGCAAATTGTGATGCATGAAATGTTATGCTATTATACCTGGGTCTTAAATGTGCCTTGGTCTTCTTATAATCTTTGCTGTCACACAGTAATTGCAATAAAAGTAAAATGCTGCAACCAAAAAGGAAAGAAGGAGGAAGGAAGGAAGGAAGGAGGGAGGGAGGGAAGGAAGAAAAGAAAAGAAAAAGAGAGAGAGGAAGGAAGGAAGCAAGGAAGGAAGGAAGGAAAAAGGGAAGGAAGAAGGAAAGAAAAGAGAAAGAGAGAGAGGAAGGGAGGAAGCAAGGAAGGAAGGGAGGGAGGGAGGAAGGAAGGAAGGGTGGGTATCTGCCAACCTAAATACTCTTGCAAATTGTGATGCATGAAATGTTATGCAACAGATTAAAGGAATGCACTTGATCTAAGTTATCAGCATGGATCAATTTCAAAAGCATAATGTTCAAATTTTAAAAAGAATATTTACAGCATGATATTGCTTAGGTTGATTCTTAAACAAACCAAAGAGACGGAAAGATTGTAAATGGAAGCATACATGATTTCAGTACTTAGATACCAATAGGAAGAACCCATCAACCTGAGGGAGAGGTTGGAGGATAGAGAACAAAGAAGACTTCAGCAGGAGGCATAGTGTTTTACTGATACAGGTGAGCAAATGCGATTAAACACTCCCTGGGGTTGATTTTGTGTGGGGCTATAGGTTGGATCGAGTTTAGTATAGCCCCAAAGCCTTGTGTGCTAGAAGCTTGATCTTCAATGTGACTGTGTTAGAAAATGGAAGTCTTCAGGTTAATGGGGCAGCTGCCCATCACAAGGGATTAAGTAATGCTCTGGAAGTCCTTAGCTCCCTGGAGTGTGTATTGTTTCAGAGCAAACCCACCAAGCTTTCATCCCAACACCCACAGGAGACCCATACCAAGTGCCTATCTGTCACCTGGGAGCTTACATAGAAATAAGAAAGGGTCCTGACCCCTTCCTTTCCAGGGAATGTTGCTCTGACAGAATTGGCCCAAACCCAATAGTCAGCATCTGCCTTCATACCTTTAAAAAGGAAACAGAGAGGAATGTCCTTCTGTAAGTGCCAGTGAGAATTATTCAAAAAATAATGAACATAATCACAGTCTTTATAGGTCATACTCAAAGTGCCTTTTCCTCAAACATTAGTCTTGCTCCTGGGATTTGTCCTTTTTTTTTTAATCCCCTGTCCTGAACAGTGTAGAAACGTTGGCTTGATCCAGATGGACTCACTGACTTGGTGACTGCAAATGGATTTCCCAAAGGTTGTACACAGTTGGTTTTCTTTCTGTTTTTCTTAATTTTCATTTATTTTTCTCACATCCTCATCCTGGCATTAGGCCAGGGCTTTGGGTTGAATATGTTTAAATCCCATTACTGGTAATTGGAAAAGCCAAGCCCACCTTTGAGCCATGTCATAAAATGCAGATTTGGGGGGGGGGGGCAGTTACAGGACATCACAACCCTATTCACACTTACCCATAAATCCCTCAGACACCAGCACACCAAGTCCCACTTCAAGTTCTGTGCAATTCTAAGGTGCCTCCAGTTATCTCAATGGCTCTTTGAAACTTCTCAAAAATGTCTCGAAACAAATCGAATTGTCTTTCAGTATCCAATTAAAAAAATAGTAAGTATATGTCATACAAGTCTCTGAAGTAAAGGTTCTTAACCTGGAGTTTACAGGTCTAGAGATGGATTGAGTAAGTCATTCACTAGACAAGAAAAATGTTCTATCTTCTTTTTTCATTCCATTGACTGAAATGTAGCCTTTTCCTCCATTATGAATGTAGACAACAAATCACAGTAGCAGTAGCAGGATCTACAGTTTTCATCATTAAGCTATATGGATATTTTCATTCCCCTAACCATTACTGCCTATGTCTTATATTTTTAAGTATTTACATTCAACACTACTTGGAAATCAGTGATTATTAAACCCTCTGCCAACTTGATATTTAAAATGTCAGTAAAGAGGCACACTTATTACAATATTACAAATTAATTTTCTTAGCATTCAGATAACTGTATTTTAACATAATTGCTTTCTTTCAGAGTCCTATATATTTGTTGTATACTTTTTAAATGTTACATTTACTAGAGTTTGGTGGGCCTTACCAAACTGATAACTGCATAGACTTATACAGAAGGAAAAGGAAAAGAATCCTGCCTTCAGGGGGAGAATCAAGAGGAGGGAAGAAATTTAATAACCAGATAAACAGATCATTTATGTGCAGTTCTCTTCTGAAGATGAAAGTAATCAGCGTCCACCTCTCTCCCTAAAGTCAATACCTTTCAAACTACTATTATATAGTAAAGAATCCAGTCTTTCCTAAAGACAAATCTAGCTTTTGTTCCTGTATTCTACGAGGTAGCCTCTGAATCCCTGAAATATCCTGTGTGATAGAATGGATGTATTCATCTCTCTGACCATTCCTGATCTTTTACGTTAACAAGATGCCCCACAGTGGGCCACTCTAGGGAGGAGCAGTGGAGACAGAATTCAGTCTTTCAGGTAATCAGACAACCAAGCCAATGTAAGGAAGCCCCAGTAAAAACTCTGAACACCAAAGTACCAAAACTCTGGCAAAGCACACACCGCAAGACCAAGAAAGGTCAACGTATCCTCAGGACAAAAGGAGCTGTGCAATACTTGTTCCAGTCACCAACTCTCTTTTCACTTTCTCTGCTCCTGTTTTGCTTCTCATTACTTGTGGGGGAGAGAAATACTTAACTTCTGTGATTTTCACTCCTTTGGGGTTGTTAGTAATATCGATAAAAAGTCATTTGTACAATTATAGGCATATAGAATATGTAATAAGTGAACTATTCCAGGGTGATACTGAGAATAGATAGATGATAGATAGATAGATAGATAGATAGATAGATAGATAGATAGATAGATAGATTAAATGGACAATAAGGATAGATAAGATAGATAGACAATCTCACTCCTTTGAGGCATGTGACCCAAGCTGGAACCCCCATTTCATATTTCCCTTCCTTCCTTCCTTGGGCTTCATTTTTTCCTCATTCTCAGCATCCCTTATTGTCCTGTGCAGCCTGCTGTGCTATGTCAAATTTTGTTCTGTTAGAGAGTCCCTTTCTTCATAGGCAAGAATTAGGACTTACTCATTTTTTGTGTCCTCAGTCTTTAGCACAGCCCCTGGAACAAAGTGTGTGTTCCATTGATGATTAATAAAAGAATGACTCAATCAACCAGTCAATGAATAAGTCAGCCAATCAATAAAGAAATAGAAGAGAGGGAAGGATAAAGACAGAGAAAGAACAAAGGAGAGAAGGGACAAGAGAATTTAGGTGGGCGATTAGATGAATGAATAGAGGAGGCACCGATAGCACAACTGTACTCGTGGAAGGGGTCAGAGGAGTGGATGGCTTATGGAGGAATGAACAGAACACTTTTTGGCTGGGGTGTCCAACTGCCTGCCTCGGGCTTCCTTTTCAATTCCCTCTAATGCTCATGTCTCTCCTTCCACAATCAACTCCTGGGTTTATTTTAAGTGTCCCTTTGAACAAACAGCAAAACTCAAAATTGGTGTGTGAGGGTTTCTCACATTCTAATTGTGGAGCATGCTTCTGAATGACTTAGGAGCTGAGAGGAGCTTGAAAAAGACCGAGATACTAAGAGAAAATGAGATACATGACATTTTGAAAGGGAAAGCAATTTTCTTTAACTGAAACTGTTGCCTCTGTAACCCATATTATAAATCCAATAAATTCACATAATGCTAGGGTAAATCCCTCACAAAAGAGACTAAGGAAGGAAGAGTGATGGAGAAAAAAGATAAGAAATTTTAGGCAAAGATTTCCAAAGGCATTCATTCCTCCCTTAAAAAAAAACACAATTGCTTTGATCCTTGGGACGATTATTAAAGCTCAGCCTACTTAAGATTCAAATGCAGATTCCACCAGTTCTGAGTGGAATGCTACCTACTTCACAGAAATGAGGATTATTGAGGTAGACCAGCGACGTGTGGTAAGTGCGGTAAGTATGAGCAATTACCATCACCCCACCCACGCTTAAATGTAATACAAACAGTCCCAGTGGCTGGGTGAGCTAGACAATGTGAATAGGTCTGGTGCTGGCATTAATACTAAATCCTCCTCTATACCCTCACCTACTGATAGTCTTCATCCCAATCATCCTAATAATCCAATACCAAATATTGTGACATCCTAATATGGATGTGGACCAGTCTCCACAAAATGTTATGTTGAAAGAAATGCCCAGTAACCAAAAAGTGACCGACAGCCCTTGACTTTCAATGACTTGACGTACAGCCTTTTGTCTTTCTGGTGTGTAAAAGTGACACACGTTCAGTAGAAACCCTAGATTTTTAAGTTCTTGTGTTTTCCTGGGTGAGCCATATTCAATTTAATTTTCTCTCCTAATTGAGGGGGGAAGTGACAGCGAGATTGAGCTCTCAGGCAGGCGTGCTATCATCAAGGGAATACTCCAACTGCTATAGTCACTAGGTTTGCTGAGCTACGAAGTTCAGCAGGTTAGGTATAAATGTGTTTTTGGTTCTTGGTATTTTCAACTTAATGATGAGATTATCAGATTGTAACCTCATGATAAGTCCAGAAGCATCTCCACTTAAATATTTACTCAGTCTCTCAAAGAAGTGCTTTCTTCATAGCCAGCAACAAACATCTTTAAGATCTTCTCATCCTGGTTTTCAATAACATTTGCCTCAGACTCTGTCTCCTTCATCCTTTCTCAATCCTCAGGCTTTGAAGCTTTTCCTTGCTTACCCCCAATAGGCTGCCATACTAGCTCTTCATTAGATGGATAGGTTTAACCTTCTGACATCTTTAGTGCTCTCTCTCCATCTCATGCATTACCTGGGTTATGTCTATAGAACAAAGATAAGCCCAGAAGCCATCTAAGCTGGGCCCATTTCTTCCCCCATAGAATCAGGGGAGATGTAAAAACACTCATTCATAATTAATGTCCCTGTTACCCCGGGCCCTCTGACATTTCCCTGCTTTTGCTCATACTGTTTCTTCTGCCTGGATACACTTGACTTCTTTTGAGAAACTTTCTGGTTGGACTGACCTCTGCTCTGAGTGAGCAGGAAATCAAAGCTCTATTTTCAATAGGGTGACTCACCTCAAGTCAGGTGTTCACATATGAACTGGATGGCCACTGACCTGGCATGTGGCCTAGGAGATAGGATGGCCAGTAAATTATTGAACTTGCTAGCTCAAAATCTCAGATTCTGCAACATTCAGGATAAAGAGTTCCATGGTAGGGGAGGGGGAATAGGCCAATGTTTGCTCTAATTGGCAGAAACACTGGTAATAACCACCAGTTGCTACCTAGCAATCTCTATGAGGTAATGACCTGAGGAGGGAAGGTAGAAGTCCTCTAGAACAGCAGCCCGTGGTGACATCTCCACAGACTTACTTCCACCTCTGTGTGTGGCACAGAGCCAATCCATGAAACCCCTAGAACAATACATTGGAAATCTCATCTTTTATATAGCACTTTTTGTAGTTTTCAATAGACCTCTGTCCTCATCACCCCATGAGCCCAACAGAAGCAGAATCACAGCACTGACCATAACTCCATGGGACTTTGAGCATGTCACTTCTCCTCTCTGGGGCTCAGTTTTCTGATTTTCAAATGGAAGTGTATTTGTCAGGTTAAAGTAAGTGATGCTTTGTAACAAGCAAGCACAAACTTGATGCTTTAGGCCAAAAACATTTATCTCTCTGTGTTGGTCAGACTTTTCATGACTATGACAAATAACCTGAGAGAAACAGTTTGAAAGAGAAAGGTTTCTTTTGGCTCATTGATTCAGAGGTTTCAGTCCATAGTTATCTGGACCCATTGCTTGAGGCCTGAGGCAAAGCAGAATATAGTGGTGGGAGAGAGTGTCAGAGGCCTCTCACCTCATGGAGGCCAAGAAGCTAAGAAGACAAACAGGAAAGTCCAAGCGAAGACAGGCCCTTCTTGGGAACAACTCAAAGACTTACCTCCTCCAAACACCTGCTCATTCCACAGTTCTACCACCTCCTAAGAGTCTATTCCAGTTTTGAATCTACCAATGGATTCAATCATTGATCAGGTCAGAGCCTTCATGATCCACTCCTCTCTAGAAAGGCACACCCTAGGGATCTAGCCCTCAATGTGGTCATGCTTACAGTCAAGATTAACCATCATGATCTTGTTCATGACAGATATCCAAAGTGAGCCTATGAAGGCTCTGCTGTTACACAGCCAGACAGGCTTCCAGAGTCTCTACCATCTTCTAGATACACGGCCTGGAACCTAAGGCCTCCAGAGTCACATGGCAAGGAAAGAATTTCTAGTAAACTTCTAGCTATCTCAGAAATGTCACATGATGCACACACATTTTATTAGCCAGAACTAGTCACCTGGCACTGCCTACCTCCACAAGAGCCATGAAATGTATGATAAGACAACTTTCTTTGCTTATTCTGGGATGTTGAGACACAAGCCCTACAGAGATATGTGGTGATAGAATGGGGAGCCTGATCACATTAAGGCATCTGGGAAGGTTTAACAAGAGTTCACTCTAGCCAAGTGCTGGTTGCTGGCTCATGCCTGTAATCCCAGCTACTCAGGAGTCTGAGATCGGAGGATCCCAGTTCAAAGTCAACCGGAGCAGGAACGTCCATGAGAGTTGCCTCTAATAAACTACTCAAAAAAAGCCAGAAGTGGTGTTGTAGCACCAGTGGTAGAGCACTAGCTTGAGTAAAAGCAGCTCAGAGACAGAGCTCAAGGTCTGAGATCCAACCCCAGGACCTGCACAGGAAAAAAAAAAAAAACAACAACTCACTCTTGAATTACCATCTGAAGATGACCAAGCACTATGCAGATGAGCAATGACAAATAAGGCAAGAAGGACACTGATAGCAGAGGAATCAGTGTAGACAAAGGTCTAGGGCAGGAAAACCAGAGCGTGATTGGAGGACTAAGAAAATGTCAGAAAGACCAAGGGACCACTTGGAGGGAGAGGAGATCACTGAGTTGCAGTGAAGTCAAACCTTGGGACTGTGACAAGGATATATTTGTCCTCTGTCACTAGAGCCTGCTGATATGACACAGTTATTGTGGCTATCATTCCCACTTTGAAGAAGTGGAAATTGGTGCTCTGCGAAGCAGGCATACACATTTACAGGTCCACAGCAATCAGGGAAGGAGCTGGAATTCTGACTGGTGCTTACCACTGTGCAGTCACTTCCAATCGCCTCCGATCACTCAGAACCCATAGAAGAAAATAGTTCCTTCCAAGCACACTGCCTCCTTCCAGGCAGTGAACTGTTACAGAGTTCAGCAATGGCCTGGGCTGGGCTGAACCTCTGAGTTGAGTCTTCTGGTACAGTTTTTTTTTTTTTTTAAGCATGTCACTTTGAGCAAGCAATTTCTCCTTCTTCCCAGACCCCATCTCTTGAGTGAAATCACTGGACCACATTGTCTCTGAGGTCCCTTCCTGCAACAGGAGAGTTAGGTGTTTTCGGGCTCAGTAATGAAAGGGGGAAAGTGAGTAGACTCCAAACCAGTCTTTATCTTGAGAACTGCAATTTGCCAAACAAGAAAATCAAGGGGAAATTGCAAAGATGATGAGGGATGGGCCTTTTTTTTTTTTTTTTTTTTTTTAGGAACAACAACCTAATCACAAGTCACTGCTGAAGAGATGTCACAAAAACCTTGATTTGCAGCTTTGGGGAGTGGCGTGCCATGGAATACAGGCAATTAACCACGTGAGAAGCTTTGCCAAGACACAGATGAATCATGGAAGGCCATATGGATGGACTGGAAAGAATGCAAAGCGCCACGTGACCAAAATCCTAGTCTGATTCATGAAGCCCTTGCAGATCTGTCCCACAAAGAAGTCATTCTGCATCTACCTGGAGAGTCCCTGTGATGGGACCGTCAGTACTATTCTGCTTTTGGACAGTGCTCAACCCAGTACCTGGTGCATCACTAGCAGGAGGTCAAGGTAGATTGTTATTTAATGAATGAGCAAAAGAAAGAATGAACAGATGAATGGTTAGCTCCAGTGTTTGCCCCAATAACTCTCTAGGTACTGTTAACCTGTCTACATGTAAACTGTTCCAAATGTCTGGAGACCCAAGCTTGAAAAATCCCAGCTCTGATTCTTCTCTGTCCAGCTCTTTTCCTCCAAATCTTCCTTCCCAAATCCTTTCCACACCACCAGAGGAAAGTGCTGTAGGTGGAGGCTGGAGGCTTGCTGGCAGCAGATGAGTAGTCACTGAGCATTACATTACCCTCCCTCCCTCATCCCAGCTGATTCTCTGGTTCCTAGCAAACCTCCAGCACTGGGAATCCAGCCTCCTAGGAAACAGGGACATCAAGGCAGACAGAGTGCAGACAGTTCAGACTATAAGGGGGCAAAAAATGTCAACACTTTAGAGTTCGCATGTCACCTCCTTTCAAATTCAAAACAGCTCGAGGAAGTTTTCAGAGCGAAGGTTGTGACTGCACACATGGAGAAGGGGAAGCTCCAAGTGCAAAAGTACTCAGAGATCAGCTAGGAGGAGAGGAAGCCAAGACTTGAACCAAGATCCTCTGATGCCAGGTTCTGTGTCTCTACATCTGTGTCAAGTTGTTTCTTATTGAGACTGTGAGCTTCCCACCCAAGTTCCCTCTATTACTACTACTAGTAATAATAATACTAATAACTCTCCTATCACTACTAATGTTACTATTACTGCTACTGTTAGCATTGCTCTGACTAGTGCTGGTACTATAAACTAACTATTTCTTGGTAATTTTGATTGGCACATGACTGGCCTGAGACAGTCTGTATTCTCCAGCTTCTCTGGTGATGTGGGGTGGGGTGGCTGACTATGACCCAGACCATTTCTTTTTTTTTTTTTTTTTTTTTTTTGGGCCAGTCATGGGGCCTGAACTCTGGGCCTGGGCGCTGTCCCTCAGCTCTTCAGCTCAAGGCTAGCGCTCTACCACTTGAGTCACAGCACGATTTCCGGTTTCTTTCTTTTTGCTTATGTGGTGCTGAGGAATCGAACCCAGGGCCTCAGGCATGCAAGGCAAGCGCTCTACCACTGAGCCACCTTCCCAGCCCGACCCAGACCATTTCTGTCTCACTTGTTTATCCCCCCCCCCCACCACTACCAAAAAAAAAAGCTCATAAAACCTTAGTGGCTCATGCCTGTCATCCTAGCTGCTCGGGAGGCTGAGATCTGAGGATTGTAGTTCAAAGCCAGCCTGGGTAGGAAAGTCTGTGAAACTCTTTAATTAACCATCAAAAAAGCCAGATGTGGAGATGTGGCTCAAATGGTAGAGTACTAGCCTTGGACAAAAAAAACAAAACAAAGCCTCCTCACAAGACAATATGTTGGAAATGAACTGTTTGACTTGGGGGGGGGGGAGAGGTAAGGAGAGGGAAAGTGGGAGAAAAATGAGGAAAGGGATAGCAAGTTCTATAAGAAATGTACTCGCCACCTTATTATGTAACTGTAACCTGTCTGTACATCACCTTGACAATAAAATTATTTTTTAGGGGTTGGGAAGGTGGCTCAGTGGCAGAGCGCTTGCCTTGCATGCATGAGGCCCTGGGTTCGATTCCTCAGCACCACATAAGCAAAAAGAAAAAAGCCAGAAGTGGCGCTGTGGCTCAAGTGGTAGAGTGCTAGCCTTGAGCTGAAGAGCTGAGGGACAGCGCCCAGGCCCAGAGTTTCAGGCCTCATGACTGGACCCCCCCAAAAAATTATTTTTTTAATGTGTCAAATGCAAAAACTCATAGACCTGACTGCCGTGGGTTTGCACATTTTTCCCCTTCTATGGGCTGGATTCAATGTAACCCCAGAATTTGGTGAAGATGGTGACCACCACCAACCCAGGCTTCTGAATAACTGTGGAGCAAAGCTACCTGCTAATGTAAACAAGTTGTTTATTCTATGAGGCAGGTTGTTTTGTTAGAGCAGCTGTGTCTTTTATTCTAATATACACACCAAAGAAGATCAAGCCAAATTCCCTAATTATACAGAGACCCACTCTACCCCCACTAAGTTAAAAATCTCTACCTCCAGCCATTAGAATCCTTCCCTTTCCTTCCTATCCCTTGCATTTGACATGGATATATATTAACATGTCTGCCCTCTGCTCTTATAAGAACATGGGCTGTTGTAACCAAGACAACTAATTTTGGCCTAGAGAAGAAGAACCTGGAGAGAAGCTAGCTGTCATTGATATGGGTCCATCCTGGGACCTTCCCTCCTAGACCCCTGCCTCCCTTCCATCTGTCTTCTTGGCTCCTAGTTACCCAGCTCAGCCAATCAGAGGGCTGAGTCAGTTTCTGGCACTGGCCTTTCTGAAACATCTATAATCACTTCCAGGCTTGACACATCATCTGGGCTGAACCCACAGAAAGGGATGGGCTTCGTTCTGCTTTTAGCACAGCTCAGGGCATTGTGTTAATTGTGAGCTTCAAACCCCTGCATCTTGACAGTATTGATCCCCATGAAGGCACTTAAGACCCTGAATGGCCACACAGCTGGAGTGGGAACTCCAAGCTTTCAGGACTCCAAACCTGCCTTGGCTTCCAGCTGCATTTTGGGAATCAGACACCACTCAGACCCTCATCAAGCCACTGTCCAGTGCTGACAGAGAAACCACCATGTCACACTCAACCCCAACCATCTAGAAGCACTGCTGGGGTAGGGAAGAATTGGAGTGGCCTATGAATGGCCCTTCCAGTCGCCTTAGTGAATCCACTGTCCTTTACTGGAACTAAGAATCGGAGCAGCCGCCCTGGGATCCTAGGGACAATAATTCCACAGGAACCAGGGGGAATCAATAAACACCACTAAATTTATAACCCAACTCTCTGGGTAAATAAAGTTGCTGCCAGAACCCCAGCATGGTGGCTATCTGGTAGGAAACCTGGTAGGAACTTAACCATAATTTTTTTTTTGCTTCAACTAGAAGTTACCTTCTATAGTCTTGCCTGCTGGGACACTGGGGCCCCGTAGGGAATAGGTCCTCGTGAATGAAGAAGTGGATACCTGGCAAAGACCCAGGATTGGATGGGACCCACAGACCAGGTGACTTCAACAACTGAATAACTCATGCCTCTGAGATTGGAAGTCCAAGGTCAATGAGATGGCCCAGTTTGTTTTCTTCAGAACCCTCTCTCCTTGGCTTCTGAGGGTCATCTTATGTGTCTGCACACGATCTCTCCTGAGGGCACACACATACTGTGTCCTGCTCTCAACAATTGCAAAGATACCAGTCACACGAGGCGAGGGCCACAATCTGTAGTGCTCAATACTTTCTTTTTTTATAGTGCTGAATACCATACTGTCGTACTTCCTCCTTTAATGAGATGCTCCATGTTTTGCCCATCATTGCCCTAGGCTCTGTGGTGATGAAGCTGGCCCATAGCTGGTTTGGAGATACCAGCATGATCACTGTTCTCCCTGCTTCCCTCCACCAACCTCTAGCACGCAGGGAAAACGATCTTCCTCCGGTGTAACCTGACCATGCCATCTCCTGCGACTCTTACTCATTGCTCCCCACCCCACCCCACCCCATGGCTACAGTTCCCCATGGAGGCCAGAATACAGGGAACCCCACCCCAGCATGAACAGGCCCTCCATTCACTGACAAGCTATCACAAATTAATTCCAACACTGTCACTTAGGAGCCTAAACTCCTCATCCTCCAAAGCACAATGGTAAAAGGGCCATGAACCAGGTGGTGACACAGATGCAATCAGCTTCAAGGCTGACCTTCAGGGGGACAAGCTGAGAAATTCATAGGTCAATTAAAGTTTCCGCGCTGACACTTTCGGGGACCATAGACCTTATTTACATAGGAATATATGCACTCAATGAGATATAAATAAGCACATTAAAGCATTCCTGCTTCAGTCCAGCGTAATGGCCAAGAAACTAATTATTAGAACTTGGAAAAGGTCTGAAATCAATATGGCTGGAGTGGTGTTTGCTGTCATGTAAGGAAGCAGGCCAAGGAAGTCAGAACAAACACTGGGCATTAGAGTGGACACTGCTGGACCCCCTCCCCCCAGCAGGCCGCTGTCCAGATTGCTTGCTATGCTTTCTTCTTTCTCACATCAACCAGCACTAAATAGTGGCCAGCAGCCATGATTCTACTTCTTTCCAAGAGTCAGGAGGGTGGGGAGGGAGGTGAAGAGGACCCTGCACAGCCTGGGGTCCAATACTCAGCCATCTGGCTTGTCCTTCAATGGCCAATGCCAGACTTGAACTGGGTGTCACAAGTCAGTCTTTGTAGCTGGGCCCAAACCTAAACAAAGGCTGTGACCCCTCGCCATCAAAGCTAGCACCTGCCTCTCCCCATCCCTCCACTCCTCACTCACTTGGCACATTCTCTTTGGTATTTTTGTCATATCTCCTTATTTGATTCTTTTTCAATCAGCACAAGCTATCATTGGCTTGGGGTTCTGCTTTGTTTTAGCTCATGTCTGTTTAGTTAACATATACAGAAAGGACAGCAAGTTTTCTTCTCCAGTTATTCAAGCGAACAAATCTATCCTGGAAGGTCCAATAGGTTTGTTGGCCAGTGGCACTTGGTTAAACTATCATCTAAAACAGAGGTCGGTGAAGCCCTCCATACTGGCTAAACCCTGCCTGCCATTTGTTCTTGTAACATCCATGCTATGTTTTAAAATGTTTCTATTTTTAAATGCAGCTTCAAAACCAGAAGAAGCAACATGACATGTGAAAACTATATGAAGTTCACTTTTCAGTATTCATGGTTTTTTGGTTGGTCAGCTGGTTTTGGTGTCGGACCCAGGGTCTTCTATAACCAAGCTTGGTCTTGAACTTGTGATCCTCCTGCCTCAGCCTTCCAAGCACACTAATCTGGTTGTTTCTGTTGAGTTACTTTTTTTAGAAGACAGACAACTGTCACCATCAGTGGACTTTGAATAACAGAGATGACCTTCTATAATGTAGGTAAACCATATCCAATCAATCCCAAGGCAGTAAGAGGAAAGATAAGAGTTCCCAGAGGAATAAGGACTTCTATTCAAGATGGCAGCATCCACTTTAGCCCAGGGGGTTCCAGGACTCAGCATGCCCTGTAGAGTTCACGCCTGCTAGGCTCCACAATCAGATGAAATATCCCCTGCAGCCATGTGTCCCTAGCAATAGGGAAACCTCATGAGCAGGATGCCCTGAGGTGATTTTGTTGTGGGACCATCTTAAAGAATGCTTACTTCTCACTAGTCATGTCATCTTTTCTTGTTTGTTTGTTTGGTCGTGGGGCCTGAACTCTGGGCTTGGGCGCTGTCCCTCAGCTCTTCAGCTCAAGGCTAGCACGCTACCACTTGAGCCACAGCACCACTTCTGGCTTTTTTCTTTTTGCTTATGTGGTGCTCAGGAATCAAACCCAGGGCCTCATGCATGCAAGGCAAGTGCTGTACCACTGAGCCATCTTCCCAGCCCTCATGTCATCTTTTAAGAGCACTGTTCTCTCTGCAGTCCATGTTCACCAAGACATCACAGTGCAGCACGCTACTCAACAACCATCTTCTCCTGGTTCTCTTCCTCTAGATAACCCTGATTGACAACAGATCCTTGGCACGTCTTCCCTTTCTGCCTCTATACATTTGTGCTAATGACAATTAACCGTAATCCCAACATATACTGAGTGCTTACTAAGTGCCATGGGCCTCACAACAGTCCCAGGAGGGAAGGTACTAATGCTGGCCCTTCTTACGGATGAAGAAACAGAGGCATAGAGGAGATGAGATCTCTTGTGAGCCTGGAACAGATGGAGCCTGGGAACAAGTGCAATAAAAGGTATTTGCTCCTTCTTTGTAATGGAGGGCAGGTCTCTGCTCCTGCCACAGGCAAGAAGATACATAGTTGGAAAGGGGCAGGGGGAGAAACAGCAAAAAACCAAAGGAGAGAATGCTGGATCTTTCTGATTCTTCTGTAGCAGCCTCACTAAAGCCCAAAGGAATTCTACTCAATTCCCCTACCTGTCTCTGTGACACCACAGTAAGCATTTTAATATAAAGTAAATCTTCCCATTTTCTCGTTTACACTTTCCTTCCTAGTTTATTTTATTGGCATTGTGCCTGAGAAATTACTAATTCAGAGCCCTCCCCTAACCCTGATGAATCAAGTAGACCTATGACTGCAGGAGAGGACCAGAGAAGATGCTAGAGGCCTCCAGAGAAGCAGAACTTCCCCACGATGTTAAAAGAACCTGCTAGGAAATGAATTCCAGGAAATGGAAACATGGGGGGATTTTTGTTTGTTTGTTTTAGTGGTAGTGGTGAGGTGTTGCTTGTTTTTTGCTTTGGGGTTTTTCTTGTTATTGTTGTGGCTCCTTTTTGTCCTTTGAGGGAGGGAAAAGGGACACAAAAATGAAGAGAGGAAAGATGAACAAATGCAGTCATGAGACCCAGTAGACACTATGTGGAAAATGAAACCCCTCTGTACAACACCTCCATAATAACAATAAAATTATATTTTAAAAAAAAACTGCTAGGGAAACAGCTGAGACTTCTTTGCCAGCATGGGCTGGCTCCCACCTGGAGACGGAGCCATGTTTGCAGGAACCGCCCCCCTCCCCCCCCCCACCCCAAGAAAGCTCTGGATGAGGGGCGGGGAGAGGGATGAGATTACTTTCCCATTTCTCCCTTGAAACATTTTTAACTGTTTTGTGATCCACACTCAAGCAGCCTGGGATTGCAATGGCACTCCTTGAAATCTGGGGAGGAGGGACTAATAGTGACCTAGGGAAGGGAGTCCTTCATCAAGATGTTGCCAGGGAGTGTTGGGCTCTCTGAACAATAAGCCTGCCTGGCTAGAGAGATTCCTAGCACTTTTCGGCTGCCTTAAAAGAGAAGGCATTTAGCTGGGCACCAGTGTCTTATGCCTATAATCATAGTTACTCAGGAGGCTGAGAGTTGAGGATCAAAGCCAGCCAGGGCAGGAAATTCCATGAGACTCTTATCTCCAGTTAAATACCCGAAAACTGGAAGTGGCACTGTGGCTCAAGTGGTAGAGTGCTAGCCTTGAGCTAAAGTGCTCAGGGACAGTGCCCAGGCCCAGAGTTCAAGCCCCATGACTGTCAGAGAGAGAGAGAGAGAGAAAGAGAGACAGAGAGAGACAGAGACAGAGACCAAGACAGAGACAGAGACCGAGACAGAGACCGAGACAGAGAAGGCATTTGCTTTCTGAAGTATATGCCTCACACAGGTGAACACTCTCAGCTCCTAGGCACTTGGTTTGGGAAAGCCAAACCATGGGCCATTCACAAGAGGTTCAGGTCCATGGAACTGGCCATTCCCCAGGGACATAGACTATGCCCCTGGGGAATGTCTGCCTGGTAAGATTCAGCCCTTCCATCCCACTGTGCTCCCTCTCCTTCTCCCTTGCCCTTTCGCCTTCATCTTCCCCGAATCCTAGCAGAGCATTGACTCTGGGTACTAGAGAAAGAGGAATGAACAGCTAGTCCCCTTCTGGAGATGATACACTGTTCATTTTGTCATACCACAAACACTTTGTTGAGTACCTACTGTGTGCCAGAGGCAACTATTCCAGGGATTAGGCACACAGAAGTGAAAAGCAAGTCACAGATCAGCACCCTGGCAGGGTGTGCTTGCTAGAGAGACATGAAATCAGCCATGACACAAATTGTTCATTGCAAATGTGTGCTGTTGGATAGTGCCCTGTAGAACAGAAAAACTCTAACAGGAGCTGTGTGAACTGAGACTTGGCTGGTGAAGGTGACTGGTCTAAGAGAAGGGAGGGGAGGGAGGTGTGTTCCTGACATGGAAGACAGGCCCATTCAGAACAGAAAGAAGACCCCGTGAGGGCACAGAGGAGGAGAAGGAAGCAGCTCATCATGCAGGGGCAGGAGAGGCAAAGCTCAGCTTCCCAGAGACAGTGCCTGGAGGATTTCAGGCTTTGTCCTCAAAGCAGATGGGGCTTTAAGCAGGGGCATGGAACAATCAGACACGGATCTGTGAAAGATGGGGGGAGCAATGGTGAGAACGCAAAGAAAACTGGGAATCACAGCCTAAGTCCTGGGAGATGGTGGAGGTTTGGAGCACAATGAAAGCTATGGAGGTGGAGAGATCAAAATGGATGGAGAGGAACTCAGAAGTTGGCCCTACTAACTGTTGGCCCTAACTGTAATGATGCATTAGGCAGCTGTGTAGCAGAATACCACAGACTAGCCTACTACAACTAGAGAACTTCACCTCACAGTCCTGGTAGTCAGAAAGCAAGGTGTCAGTGGACATGGTTCCTTCTATAAGGGCTCTGTCCTTGGCCCACAGATTGCCAGCTTCAACTTCCCATGGCATTCTCTACAAACAGTACTGGCTTCCAGATTTCCCCTTTTCCTAGGGACACTGGTCATACTGTCTTAGAATCCATCCCAAAGACTTCATTTTAACTCTACTCTTCTGTGAAGACCCTCTCTCCAAATAAGGTCCCATTCAGAGGGCCTAGAGAAGGTAGGACTTCAACACATGAGTTTGGGGTGAGGGGTATAATTCAACCCATCACACTGACCAAGAAAAGACTGGCAGGGAGTGAGGGGAGATGGAAGGATGATCATATTTTCTGAGAGACACACATTAGCACTCCTCCTGTAGCCCTTTCAAAACTGAGTAGGCTCTCCCTGTCTGTGATTATTTGTTCTCTTGATTATTTGAGGTGGGGCCTCACAGAGTCTGACCTCCCATGGTTTCCAAGGATCTACAAAAATAAAATAAAATGAAATAAAAGAACCAATGCAATCTAATAGGACTGCAGCTAAATGCCAGGAAGGGTGCTCAGTAGGTTGCCTGTGTTCCTGTCTCTTTCCAAAACAATGTCTGGGATTTTATCTGCAATAGTCTTGCCTCCTTTCAGAAGTTTCCACATCTTGGGGTCTTTATTAAAATCTACCTTCCCTGTTCCCACATCCCCCCCCCCCAAGATGCTGGGGCAAGACCGAATGGCTATTTTTATCCTTGTGCCCTGGGTGAAGCCTCCAGTGGCATCTGGAAGCCGCTGCTCCAAAGGCCTCTCTTCTATTGGGCCTAAGATTAAACATGTGCTTGGGGCTCTATGGAACCCAACTGCTAGGTCTGTGGGGAACTGGCACCATTCCTAGCCCTTGATTATCCTCTTAAGTTTGTCTCAAGGCAAATTCTCATTTCCATTTCTATTCCTGCCTCTCAACTCTGATTACTTCAGCAAGTGCCTTTCAATTGCCCCATTCTTCCCTTTCATACAGAAATGCCTCAAACTCCAATCTTTTGGGGAAAAAAGTAAGTGTGTGTGTGTGTGTGTGTGTGTGTGAGAGAGAGAGAGAGAGAGAGAGAGAGAGAGAGAGAGAGAGAGAGAGAGTTATATTCCATGTTTGAGAGACTTTGTGCTTTCTACCTCAGGGAAGGATGGAGGAAAAGATTTTGTCATATTTTTCATTGCTTTTCATATTTTCATTGCTTTAAGTAAACAAGCATAGCTTTATGGCACATTTTGATGAGAACTTTTTTTAATGTGATTACTAGGGCTTGAACTAAAGGCCTTATACTCTTGCTTAGCTTTTTCTGCTCAAGGCTGGTGCTCTACCATTTGATCCAGATCTTTACTTCCAGCTTTTTGGTGGTTAACTGGAGTTAATCCCATAGACTTTTCTGCCTAGGCTGGCTTTGAACCACCATCCTCAGATCTTAGCTTCCTGGGTAGCTAAAACCTCAGGCATGACTTACCAGCACCTGGCTTTGTTTTTTTTTTGGTCCGGTTGTGGGGCCTGAACTCTGGGCCTGGGGCGCTGTCCCTCAGCTCTTCAGCTCAAGGCTAGCACTCTACCACTTGAGCCACAGCACCACTTCCGGCTTTTTTTTTCTGCTTAGGTGGTGCTGAGGAATCGAACCCAGGGCCTCATGCATGCAAGGCAAGCGCTCTACCACTGAGCCAACTTCCCAGCCCCAGCGCCTGGCTTTGATCCAAACTTTGTGATGTAGGTAGACTAGACATGTGAACCATCTTTCTCTGGCCAATGTGGTTCTATGTGCCTAAGTCCTCCACATGCTCAAGACGGCTCATGGCAGGCACTGCAGCTCTCCCCGCTTAGCTATGAATTCAGGGTTGTCCAGAGTATGGAGAAATCCAGAAATCCTGGTAAGTTCATACCCCCAGAAGTAGCTCAATAGGACTGTTATATTGTTGTAAGGTAAATCATCCCAGAAGCCACATTTTAAAATATAGAATATTGAAGTCTTTATTATACAGTTAGCAGGCTGCAGGCCGCCAGTTGTTGCAAAGGCATGCAGCACACAAATACACAAAACACAGCTAGGAAACATGCTAAAGAGGAAAGAAAGAACAAAAACAATGCCAACAAGCCAACTCAGCTCCAATGGAGAGCTGAATTGGGACTCCATGATGACTGGAGATGAGCCAGGAGACAGGACACAGGACACCATCACAGAGATACACGTAGCATGGAGTCCAGTGGCTAGGCTGGTCCGGGTCTAAATAGGTTGGTGCAGGGGACAGATCCTCAGGAAATTCCCAGTCCCAGGCACTGGACTGACAGATTTAGTAACCTATCAGCCAAGTGCCTGCCCCTGCCTCCAGGGGACCAGGTATGCCCATTACCTGGGAAGCAGGTGATTGGGGGTGGGGGGAAGGGAGGGCAGGGTTCCTTGCCCCAGCATGAAGATACCAGACCCTACCATCCACCATGTGGCCAATATGGCACCGGCCAGACCTGGCCTCCTTACTTCAATATAAATGCCCTAGATTCCTTGTGTCTAAGTTAGAAGATACATCCAAGGTAAGTTGTCCAATGGGTCCCATACTCCACAAAATGATTAAGCTCTAGCTGCCAGTGATAAGTGAAATATCCCAGCTTTCCAGGGCTGGTGGGACTCAAACCCACAATCAGCAAAAGGAGTCACCAACACTCAGTCAATCGGGCTAGGAATAATTTAATGGCCATGGTGTCTGCTCTCCACTATACCAAGACAGTAAAGACCAGCTATAACATCAAATAGCTGAAGATATTTAAAGGCAAGATCCATGGGGCAGGGGGGCGCAACTCACAAGTGGCCAGTGGCAGTTTTGTGATCAGCAAAGAAGCAAGTTACAGATGCCGAGCTAGTGATTCCAAAATGGCGATTACAATTCCAGTCGTTCCAATAACCAAGGCCATAAGTCACAAGGCAAAGTCCTTATCCCAAAGCTTCCCATCAAAGAAGCAAGTTAGTGATATAGAAAATTACAGTCTCTATACGCAAAGTAATAAGTCCTTGAAGCAAAAACCACATTCCAAACTTCTTACTTATCACACCCCAAAATCAAACCACCTTCCAGGTTTTCTGGCTCTTTCTGAGTTTCACTGTTATTTACCAAATTCCAGTAACCTGGTGTTTAACTCACTAATTCACTTCAAACCTTTATCTTTGACTAACCTGGAGATTCTGACTTCCCAGTTTGGCCTTATTCTTCCTCACTTTGTAAATTTCAGTAAAGGCCAGGCCTCAGTTTGCTCCATTCCTAAGGTCTGTACTTATGTTTCTCAGGCTACCTGGGACTTGTCTGCCCCAGTTAAATTTCATTTTTCCTTGGTCTAATTAATACTTTATTTGTTTAATTTAACCTGGTTCTAACAGTAAGGACTCTCTTCACAACACACCCTTACCCTCTTCCTTACCTGCTCTGCCTCACTTTCTCCATATAATGACTGGTGTTTCCTGGAATCATGGCCCAGTAAAATTACTTAAACTCCAATCTTTATCTTAGGGATCTCTTCTGAGGGAAATCTAGGTAAGATAAGCACACATCTAAAGTGTTCCTCTGTGCTAGACCACAGACCTGACTCTCTCATATTCTGGGTTATACTGTAGAATATTTAGGGTGCCACATTGTAGATGCAACATTAGAAGGCCTTTCCTGATCATGTCGATCCAATCCTATCAGTCAAACACTGCTCCTTTGAGACTTGGGACTAAATTGGGCTTGAAGTGCAAATAAATTGTCAGCATCTACAATTTCAACCAACAAAAATAGAGAATTTGAAGGCAGTATTGTGAAATAGCCTGGAAAACAGTATGACAGTTTCTCCAAAGGTTAAACACAAGCTGGGCTCTGGTGGCTCACGCCTGTAATCCTAGCTACTCAAGAGGCTGAGATCTGAGAACTGCATTCAAAGCCATCCCTCACAGGAAAGTCCATGAGACCCTTATCTCCAATTAAACACCAGAAAACTGGAAGAGGTTCAAAGTGGCTCAAAGTGGTAGAGTGCTAGCCTTGAGCAAAGGAGCTCAGGGACAGTGCCCAGACCCTGAGTTCAAGCCCCAGGATTGAGGGGGAGGGGAAAGGTTAAGCATAAAGTGATCATAAGACCCAGCAGCTTTACTCCTAGGTCTATACCCAAGATCACTGAAAATGCACACCATGCCCACACAAAAACTTATACATGAAAGGTCATAACAACAGTATTTGTAACAGCCAAGAGAGTAGAAAGGACCTAAATATCCATCAGCTAAAATGTAGTATATCCACACAATAGACTCTGGTATAAAAGGATGATGCTTGAAAACATCATACTCAGAGAAGCTAAGCACACATACCACATATTCCATGATTCCATTCAGATGAAATGTTCACAACAGGCAAATTCATAGCAACAAAAATAGTAAATTGATGGTTGCCAGGGATGTATAGAGTGAGGAGTGATACAGGATTTCTTGGAGATGGATTGATTAAAATGTCATAAAATTAGACAATGGTGGTACTTATGCAACTTTTTGGAACATACTGAATGATTTTTACAGGTGAATTTTATCACAGGTAAATTCTATCTCAATTAAATTGTTTTAGAGATAGAATGAGAGAAAGAGAAAGAAAGGGGAGGAGAAGGAGGAGAGATTAAGAGAAAGAAAAGGGAAGATGGAAAATATCTATGTTTCTGGATTCCCTCAGAAAGCCATACCTATAAACTTTCTGTAACTTTTCAACTTTTCTGAACTACTTCTTCACTCTACATAATGGCCTCAAAAGAAAGTAGCTCTAGACTCCAGCTATAGTCTGGTTATGGCAAAGCTGAATCCCAAGCAGAGGTTGGGCCTGGCCTGTTGTACGGTGGATCCAGTCATGAGGACAGAGAAACCGCCACTTAAAAGGCCAGGTTTGAAGTCTCCATCGGAGCGCTGGCAGACAGCAGCGGGACTCCCGTCACCTAGCCGTCACCTAGCCCTCTCAGCCTGAATACAACTAACACACAGCTTATACAGCCCCAAAACTGCACAAGGTGCATGGAATTAATCTTAACCAAGTAGAAAGCAAATCAGATGTGAACACAGTCAAAGTAAATAAAAAGCCCGTGAACACTCAAATCTAACTAAAATGTTAAATATAAGCCAAAATAAATCAAATGTGGACACAATCAAGGGACATAAAGAACCAGTCATCTAAGGAGAGTAAGACTTTCCTGGAACTTACCAATTCAAAACACATTTGTAAACTAAGGAATGTCCTCTATTATCAAGGCCTTTTGCCTAGAGACAGTCTCCTTACTTCAGCTTCACCTGTGGAAGAACAAGATCAGGGCTGGCTCTGCTCCTCAGCACAATTGCTTGGCTGCTTTCTATGCCCTCCACAAGTTGTACCTGGAGAATTTCTCCTCCAGTAATCTAATCAAGTTATCTCATTTGAATGCTCAATTCAAAGTCAGACAAGTAAAACTGTTGTGGCTGAGAAGTAGGGACCCAACCTCTCCTGCTATACACCACACACACACACACACACACACACACACACACACACACACGCAGAAGTCAGGTAGGACCTGGCTATCCTTGGGGAAGGACTGAGAAATTCAAGGGAGCTAGGAAGGAGAGAAAGCTCAAGCTTCACCTAGAGCTCCTTCCTCTACCAGAGAGCTGGTGAGCATGGCCATCTCAGATGGCCCTGGATAGAAACCTAGGATGACCAACCATTCAAACTGATACCAAAGAATTCAACCTTTCTCATAGATCCACACACTTTCTCTGCTCCTTAGAGATCATGGGTAAGTGGTCAACCAGGAAACATGACTAGAGAAGTATTATGATCCACTCAGAATTCAAACTCAGGCCTATCCAACTCTAAGTCCTTTGCTCTTTACCTCTTGGTACTCATCTAGAAGACAACTCAAAACAAAAATACCTTTAAAAATATTTGTGTTAAAGATACAATATCTTTGTACCTCTAATCACATGGAACAATATTTATCAAAATGGAAACAAGAGCTTTTTTTTCCTATGGTTTTTTTTTTGTTTTCTTTTTGTCTTGTTCATTCATACAATGAATGAACTTTGGGAGGGTAAGGGGGGCACAGAAATGGAGGGATGAAGGGTAAACAAATGCTGCCGTAGTACTCACTAGACACTGTTAAAAAATGAACTATACAATTTGTGGGTAGAGACAGGAGGGGAAAACTGGGAGAGCAAGGGAAAGACTGACATTGTCCAAAAAGAGATGCACTCATTACCTAACTTATGTAATTATAACTGCTCTATACATCACCTTTATAACAATTTTTCAAAAGAAAAGTACAAAAATTCTGTGTTGTACTAGTAAGGTAGAGTAGGAAGAACTGAAACATAGCCCTCAAACATTGCTCTCTAGTTTACAATCTATTTGTTTTTAGCTATAAAATGGAAATTAAACCTTATTTCCATGTGTACAGCTGCTATGAGTATTGACTTGGTTTACATAAAGCAACTGCTAAGTGCTTTAGTAGTAGGAAATAGTAGGTAATCTAAGCATTATTTCTTTTCCTTCAGTAACAGGGCTGATAGTCCAAGATCAACAGTTTGCTTCTCAATGCAAATAAAAAGAGAGCCAAATACTGTAGTTTACAACCATAATCCTAGTTACTCAGGAGGCTGAGATCTGAGGATCAAGGTTTGAAGTCATCCTGGGTAGGGAAGTCCATGAGACTTTTTATCTCCAATCAAAAAGCCAGAAGTAAAAGTATGGTTCAAGTGGTAGAGCATCAGCCTTGAGCAAAAAAACTAGGTGACAGCTCCAAGGCCCTGAGATTCAACCCCCAGTACCAACACACACACACACACACAATTGCAGACAGAGTAGCCTTAAGCAATATCCAGTCTTGCCTAGTAGACAACAGTTGGGGAAACTGAGGTAACAACCTGTCCAGGGTCATCCACAAGATAGCGTGGTCATTCAGAAACAGAACCCTTCCATATTTCCAAGTGTTTCCCTCAACACAGAGGACCAAAAACAATTTCTCCTCCACTAATCTATGACAACTCTTTTTCAGAGACATTCCTCTAGCATCAAAGCTAAATTGCCTAAATATGGCTAACTCTTAGATAATGCTGGTTAATCCTGGCTAATGTTTCATTCTCTAAAGAGTCTTTCCCCATCAATAAACTTTTTTGTGGAGAACTCATCTGCCTTGTGTTTCTTATGGAAATGTGATTTGTACATACATCCTTCCTGCATAAATATTTAGCTCATCGCTGTGCAGCACAAATTCCCAGCAAATTAGGTAGAAATCAGCCTCTGCTGACAGAAGCATCTATACTCATCCAGGGGAAAAATCATTATTATTTAGAACTTATTAAGCTCTGACAGTAAGTACTGGATGGGCCTAGGCACTTCAATAAATATTGAATGCAAGTATATGCCAAAAGCCTGAGCACAGATTGCTCTTATAATTTCTACCTGCCAGGAGGCAGCAAAAGGTGGAGGAAAGAAAATGGGTCGAACCTTGGCTCAGTCCATTGTAAACAGTTTCAATAAGAGCAAACAAAACCTGAGTTCTTCCCATCCATCAAACTGGTATAAGCTATAGCTATCGCATAATTTTTGTTACAAAGATCAAATGAGATTCTATGTGTAAAGGACTCGGCATGAGGCAATAGATGAGCAATAAATGTTCATTTCTAGATTGGCATGTGTACACACCTGTAATCCTAGACTGCAGGAAACAGAGGTAGAAGGCCAGCCCAGGTTTCATAGTGAGACCAGAAAGAAAGAAAGAAAGACAGACAGAAAGAAAGAAAGAAGGGAGGGAGGGAGGGATAGAGGGAGGGAGGGAGGGAAGAAAGAAAGGAAGAAAGAAAGAAAGGAAGGAAGGAAGAAAGGAAGAAAGAAAGAAAGAAAAGAAAGACTGTCATTTCTAACAAACAAATGAACCCTGAGTGATACATAAAAGTATAGGCTGGTAGATTGATCACAGCTGTACCCATTACTACCCCCCTGGACCGTGAACACAGTTTTCCTAATCTGGAGCCATTTTATTTGGAGTTTATAGTTGACTCCACTAACATAAGGAGAAGAGTCGTTTGTAGGTAGCTTAAGTTATAAATCTACATGTTCATATATATGGCTCTTTCAATGTCTTGTTTATACCCTAGGGTGTGTCACTGTGTTCCAGTGACCTGCACTGTTCCAGCACCTATATCTCTGCTCCTGGAGACCTTTCTGCCAAGGGCAGTGGAGAGTGCCTTGTCAGTGCATGGCAGGCCAGGACAAGAACTGCCAGGAGCTCCCTCATCCAGTGACTACATAAATACATATGTGATTGCCTCCCTTCTTGGGTACACTCGGTCTGTGGCACTCATGGCATACTCCCCCTCCCATTCCCCCAGAGGACTCAGCCATCGTGGCTGCTGGCTCAGTGACACACTTTGCTGGCTCCTCTCCATCCTTCTTACACTTCCAGATTTGTGTGGCTGTGAAGGGATTCAGGGTATGCTGTTCCAAAATACACCACTCTGCCAGCAAGGATCCTTTTTGAGCTGAAAGCCTTGGATAAAAACTAGACATAAGATGAGGTCTTTGCCCACCCCCTCCCCTCAAGTTACCTTAAAGAAGGGCACAAACCCCACTGTAGAAAAATCCTCATTCCTAGGCAAGGAAGGAGAAGCAGCTTTATACCGAGAAATGAGATGGCGCCAGGAAAGCGTGCACACAAACCTGTGAGCCAGCCCGGGTCTACCATTAGCTACCCCATAAGTAAGACCTCCCCATAACTTCCAGCCCCTGGAAGCTCAAACTCCTTTCTCTTTGTCCCATCACTTTGCTACAGATTAATGGTTCTTTGTTAGGATGCAACACCAACTCCAAACTCTAACCACCCTCAGTTATCCATCAGAGTCTCCCAAATCCATGATCACTGCACACATAAAGACATTTCTGGCTGAGAGCTACACAGTAATCCTGGTTTCTTAGGAAGCTGAGATCCAGAAGATGCTGGTTTGAGGCTAACCCAGTCAGAAATGAGACTCCATCTCCAAAATAACCAGCAAAGAGAAGTGCTGAAGGCATAGCTCAAGTACTAGAGTGCCAGCTGAGCAAACAAGCTGAGAAAGTATAAGGTCTTGGGTACCAACCTTAGTACAAGGAAGGAAGGAAGGAAGGAAGGAAGGAAGGAAGGAAGGAAGGAAGGAAGGAAGGAAGGAAGGAAGGAAGGAAGGAGGGAGGGAGGGAGGGAGGGAGGGAGGGAAGGGAAGGGAAGGGAAGGGAAGGGAAGGGAAGGAGGAGAGAAGGGAAGGGAAGGAGGAGAGAAGGGAAGGGAAGGGAAGGAGGAGAGAAGGGAAGGGAAGGGAAGGAGGAGAGAAGGGAAGGGAAGGGAAGGGAAGGAACAGAGGGAGGGAGGCAGGGAGAGAGGGAGGGAATGAAAATAGCTCCTAATCCCTGAGGTAAGGCCTCCAGATATCCAGCCCTATATCCCAATGGCACACTGACTGCCCATCTTGTTTTTTAATTCACGTGAGAAACTATCTCCTTATCTGCCCCGCAACCCCTGCCTCTCTACAGGCACAGCTCATCACCCCAAGCCCAGATCCTGGACATCCTCCTTGTTTTTCCTTTCTTCTTCCATCTTCCTGGCTACTTCTCATCACCTGCCAAGTTTATATCCTTCAGCTCTCCTGGAGTCAGTCACTGCTCTTCATCGCTGTTACCTCTGAACCAAGCAAGACCATCTCTCCCTCTCTGTCTGGGACCATTGGAGTAGCTTCCTGCCTGCTGTCCCATATCCAGCTTGGCTCCCCAGTTTACAGCCAGAGGAACTGTGCCTTTGAACTGTGGGTAATGGAAGCACCAACTAGTATTTAGTGACTTCCCACTCTGCTAGGTACTGTGGGATCCTACCATTCCTCCATCTTCCACTGGCTTTCCATGGTGCTTGGGGTCAAACCCCAAATTCTGCATACGTCAATCATGAGACCATGTTTATCTGCTGTCCTTCCCCACACAGTCCCTTCCCGTACTATTCCTCCTGCTGTGATCAGTTGTGTAGGTCACTTTTCCACTTTAACTTTTTAGTTTTTGAAGAATCAACCTTTGCCAAGCCCACACACCCACCCTTACTCACTCCTGCTTACCATGTCTCCCATCCCCCCTTGACAGCCTTATCCATCGCAAGGCAGCCTTGGAGACCTTGGGATGAGGGGAGGCAGGGTGATTCCCGTAGATCCCAGTGAACAATCCAGACGTCCTTCACAGCACTTCCCAGGAGGCCTGGCCCCAAGCCCAGCACACAGTAGGTGTTCAATGAATGTTTGTTGAATTATAATTAAAGAGGGTGTCCAGTCTTAATCACAAACATTCAAGATGCTTCCTTCAAACCACCTTCCCTCGAGGGAGCCACGGTTGATTGGACAATTACTCCAGCACTGGAACAAATCACCCACAGGCGCTCGATAAAACTACTCAATGAAAGCGGCTGCCGACAAAAGAGCTGATTGCGTGGCTTTGACCCCGAAAGTAATTACATGCGCCAGCATCCATCTGCCCATGGGGTGGCCCAGAAGGAGGGAGCCTCACCTCCACACAGCTCTGTCTTCTAAATAAACTCAAAAGAGCATACGTTGTTATTTCTCCCAGGATCCCAGGATCATCATGGCTTGTTAGAAATCAAACAGAGGCCAGGTGAGAGGTGTAATCTGCCCAGGTAGCTCTCTTCCCAGGCTCCCACAGTGCTTCTTAATCATCTTCCTCACAGACTCCAAAGGCTAGTGGTACCTTCATGTTCTTACAGGCCTTAGGCTGGATACCATCCTCACCCACATCACCACCACCGGCCTGTCCCTGTGGAGGCCCCCACCCTCATCCCCATCCTTTCCTCCTTTGTCTTTCTCTTATCTTTCCTCCCTTCCTCTTCCTTTTTCTTACTAGAAACAAAGTACCTACTGAGTCCCTACTAAAAGCAAGTAAAGCAATGCTGTGCTGACTGAAATGAAGCCCAGCACTCTGAAATTCCGGACTCTGGAGGTCAAGTTTCTGTTCAGCCTGGCTCTTTCTCATCTCTCCAACTCTACCGAGAAAGGATAATAATGGCACAGGAGCCTTCAGGTGTGTGACAGGGGAAGAGCTTCTCACAGATTCTTGCAGAGACAAAGGGAAGACCACCCAGGAAGTACTGAGTACCAAGTACTGAGAAGGAAAAAAAAAAAACTCTAGCTGGACCAACATCTAGCTAGTTTGCCTTACTCTACCACAAGGACCTTAAGGGATCAGGATACACAGGGTAAATTTTGGTATGTTTATTTCCCAAGTCAACGACATGCCTTGACTGTTTTCTGGGCCTTCAGTTATCCCTGGAGCTCCCTCCATCCCACCAGACCACTTCACCTTCACCACTCTGGACCCGTCCCCCAGCGGCTCCCACACCTCCCAATCTTTCAATGGAGACGGAGCCTCCAGGTCACCTCTACATTAAGGATGGAAGTGGGGGTATTGACGCTACTCATCTGGATACCTGGAATGCCTGAATCCTGCCTGCCTGCAGGAGGACTCTATCACAGGAAAGTTACCAGGATGCAAACACCCCATTCTGCTAAGATGAGCTGGGCCCCTGGCATGGCCTGCACAGAAAAGAACTTGAAGGACCCAAGCCTGGAGCCCTCTTTCTCCTGAAAATTCCTAGGGGAGTGCATCAGCAAGTGAGAGGTGCTGGCCTACGAACACATGCTCACCTCACAGATGCAATGGCCTGGCCCCATGGCCTAGTTCCCAGGCCCCTGGGATCCAGTCATCATCCTAGCCTGCGAGCAATCAGATGGTCAGAGGGAGTGGACCACCTACAGGGAGCGAGAGCAACGTCCATCACCTCCAGCCATTCTTCTCCAGCTCTTTCTACCTCTCTCTCCCTGAGCACAGATTATCCTCTAGGATCCTGGGTGATATTCTACAACTCAGGGTCAAAGCGCTCCTCTCCTCACCTCCAACATCCTTTTTCCTCCACGCCCAGGACCAAGGCCTTCTTAGGCCTCTGAGGTCTGGGCAGTGACTCTCACCTTCTCTAGACCAGGAAGCTCCCTAAAGCCAATCCTTCAGCCCAGCTTCCTCTTGACCTGGACTCTTGCTTCTGGGATGAGCTCTGTCTGCAGCCCGTCAAGGGCAATGAGTTACTGTGGAGACAGAAGCAGGGCTTTTTCCCTTTAATTCAATTAAGCCACATGCTGACTGTGATACTTTCTCCACTATCTAAGGCAGCAGGTGCCTTTGCAATTACTTCCCCTCTGCTGAGGCTGCATGTCACCTGGGGTCTGCAAGAGAGAGGGATGAGGTTGTGAAATCACAAGGGCAATGTGACAGGGAGGTGGCACGGGCCACGGAGACCAGAGGACTGGCCAGGGAGTATCTGAGAAAAAGATCAGCCAGGAGTACAACAGCATCATGATGGCCCTTGAGATGTGACTTACGTTTTTTTCTGGTCGGTCATGGGGCTTGAGCTCTGGGCTTGGGCACCATCCCTCGACTCTTCAGCTCAAGGCAAGCACTCTACCACTTGAGCCACAGTGCCACTTCTGGATTTCTGAGTCGTTTATTAGAGATAAGAATCTCACAGACTTTCCTGCCCAGGCTGGCTTTGAACCTCAACACTCAGATCTCAGTCTCCTGAGTAGCTAGGATTACAGGTGTGAGCCACCAGCGCCCAGCTTGAGATGTGACTAACTACCTACAAGGGTCTTAGCTGCAGAACGTATATCTTGATTTGGGTTTCTTAAGAGTAGATATACAGACCAGGCAAATTTAGAGCCATGAAGCACAGTGAAGGAGTAGAAGACTGGGGGAGTGGAGACCGCCAATCCAGGATACATTAATGACATTGGTCACCAGGCCCAGCCAGGCTCAACCCACTTGGAGCACTTTGGGATGTTGTATGGAGCACGCCTGTATATGTCCCCAAGGACCAAAATCCAGGTGTTTACCATACAAACTGAATGGCAGCCCTTAAAAAGATATGTCTGTGTCCTAACCCCCAGAATTTACCTATATTTGGGGAGGGTTTTTTATAATTACCAGGGGGGGTTATTATTTTTATTAAATTTTTATAATTATATTTTATAATTACAAAGGGTCTATATAATTACAGATCTTGAAATTAGATCATTGTGGATTATCCAAGCAGGCTCTAAAACAGTGACAAGTGTCCTTACAAGAGACACACAGAGAAAAGCAGACCTTGAACAGTTAAAGGACAAAGAATGGAGCTGTGCAGTCATAAGGCAGGAACCAAATGAAGCAAGAAAGGATTCTCCTTCCTTAAAACCCTATGAAAAGTGTAGCCTTTGATGTTAGACTTCTGGCCTTAAGAACTATGAGAGCAGACTATTTTTGGTGGGGGTGGGAGTAGGTCATAGAGTTTGAACTCAGGGCCTGGGTGTCCATGAGCTCTTTTTACTCAAGGTTGGTACTTTACCACTTTGAGCCACAGCTCTGGTGGTTAATTGGAGATAAAAGTCTCACATATTTATTTATAAGATGATTTCTTTGTTGCTTTGTATGTCCCTCCCCCACGGTATTACCCCTCTTTCGCTGTATTTGATGTTGGTGTAATTTGTGTAGGGGGAGGGAAAAAAACAAATCATTTAAATAGGGATACAGGTGGACCAATCGCAACAATGAGATATACAAATCGTTATGTGGAAAAACGAACTTTACAACTTTGGCTGGAGGGGGGTGGGGTGGGGAAGAGTGGGGGAGATGGAAAGGGATGGAAAGGGGAAACAAAGGAGGAGGCAACAAGGCTTGATAAGAAATGTACTCATTACCTTGCTCATGTAATTGTATGGTATTTTCACAATTAAAAAAAAAAGAGTCACAGATGTCACGACCACCTCGACCAGCAAGGAAGACGCCACACCGAGCTCTTCTCTCTGCAGTTTATTCAGGACCTTTGAGTAATCTTCTGACCCCAACCCCGGGGAAAATTCCCCACAGCCTTAAGTACCCGCTGGGTAGCCAACCCTGATACGCCACGTGGGATCCACCAATAGGTTCAGGTGCGCGGAAGCAAGCCAAATTCTTTGCCTTAGCCATATAAGAAGTTGTTTACCACAGAGAGCACTCGCCATCGGGAAGGCGGAGGGCGGAAGCCGGTGCCATCTTCCAGGTGCGGCCTCTCGCAGCTCTCTACAGTTCCCCATTTTTTGTTTAAAGAACACAGATGAGAAAAGAGGTCTGATCCCTGTTGTGCAATGCAAGGACTACATACAAGCCTTCTCCCAGAGGGTGCCTTCTATAGGGATGACTCAGCCTGTCCATTGATTCGTTTTTCACAAGGACGGGAAAAGGCGAATCAAACCCGTGTGCAATCAAACATGCTCTCCTCGAGGGCAAAACTCATGCCTCTCGACTGCAGTACTTTGGCTTTGCAATCTGTGTTCATTGTTTTAGGGTGGCAAGCCACGCTTGGGGGGACTGACCTGCTCCAATGGCTGTAAAGGCTTGGATAATCATGGCTGCACTGCGACACTGAGAACCTCTAATTTGGCAAATGCACCACAGACATACCAAGGAGGCTAATACCAGGAGGCCTGTCAGGGCTCCCAAACCCGCCCACTCCTTGAGATGATTCATAGCAGCGGAGATCCATGAAGATAACCCCTCCGCCAATCCGGCATCCACTCGGGTCGAGTTCACCATGACGATGGCAACCCTGAGCTGTTCCATCAGGCTGTCGAACTCCCCAGTTCAATTACCTAAAAGATAACTAGACAACTGTTTAGACAAATTTGCAGCGTTTTTTGAATAGGTTTTTTCCTGGGCCTGAACTCTGGGCCTGGGCGCTGTCCCTCAGCTCTTCAGCTCAAGGCCAGCGCTCTACCACTTGAGCCACAGCGCCACTTCCGGCTTTTTTCTTTTGCTTATGTGGTGCTGAGGAATCGAACCCAGGGCCTCAGGCATGCAAGGCAAGCGCTCTACCACTGAGCCACCTTCCCAGCCCCTTTTCCTCTTTCTATCACACTTCCTCTTTCAGGGCAATTACGCTTTATGTGTCCCATCTTGCCGCATCTAAAGCACGCACCTGAGCCTCCCCCTTTCTTCTGGGTTAATTGCACCACAGCAGCAGCTAATCCAGCATTAGTTAGTGGTCCACCCAGCTCTCTGCAAACTTTCATCCATGCTTCTAGTCCCCTATTCTTATATGGGGTTATGGTGGCTCTGCATTCCTTAGTGCACTGCTCGTAAACAAGCTGTTTAATTAATGGCATGGCTGAGTCTGGGTCACCAAAAATTCTGCCAGCAGCCTCAACCATACGGGCAACAAAGTCCAAAAACGGCTCCCTAGAGCCCTGCAGGATTTTGGTGAGATTGCCACTCACCTCGCCTTTATTTGGTAAGGCCTTCCATGCCTTTATGCCAATTTTATTGATTTGTTCATAAACTTGAACCGGATAGCCTATCTGCTGATTGGCGAATCTCCCCTGTCCAAGCAGCATATCTCTGTCCCAAGCTGGGTTTCCCGCAGCCTGATTGGCCGCAGCCTCTTCACTAGCAAATTCAATCAAAAAGGCCTTCCAATCTAAATACTGACCTGGGCTCAAACAAGCTCCTGCGAGCCCACTCCAATCACCGGGCGTCATGCAGTGTCTGTTTAGGGCCTCCACCTGGGCCACAGTAAAGGAGGCCGTGATTCCGTATGTCTGCACAGGCTCAGCTAAAGATTTTATCACCTTAAAATCTAAGGGTTCATGATACCGCTGTCCTTGTGGATCCTGAAATATTGGACAGGCTAGATGTAACTCGGTTCTGACCACTTTCCACACGTCTGGGCTGAAAGAACAGCCGGGGCTGCCACTTCCGGGGTCCTCCGCATAGAGCGGAGGGGCCGAGGGTGCGGCGCGGCACATGGAAGGCGTGCATTCGTCTTCATCTGGGTCCTCTCTCTCCTTCCCTTTCCTCCTCTTTCTTATCTTTGTTTTTTCTATTTGTTCTATGAGCGATTGTAGTTCCTCTGAGTCTGTAGACTCAGAGGTCTCTAGTTCGGCAAGATCGGGGTATAACCACCCTCCCTTCCCCTTTTCGCTGTCTGCCCTTTCCGATCTTTCTTCCTGCAGCATTTCTAGGGCGGCCTGACCATTCTCTACTGCCTCACTGCAGCGCTGGTCCTCGAGACAGCCTCTTATCAGTTTCCATACTGGTCTCACTCTGCTCTTAAGCGTTCCTTGTTCAGAGGCAAAATCTAGGTCCCTCCCTAGTTTCTCCCAAGAGGCCACCGTGAGGCTTCCGGAGACAGTGAACCACAGGGCAACGATGTCACATTCATCCAAAAATCTCTCTAAAGTACTCTCTTTTATTTTTAACTTCTTAGAGTGCAGTAGCTCATTGAGAGCCAAAAAAATTGGGTGCGAAGAAAAAGCGCCCATGTTTTAAAAATCTTAACCTGGTAAACAATCTTTTACTTTCACTTTTGGCTACTCTATCGAGTAGCCCCGGGTTCTCGCTCTCTCCTTATCTACAGAGAAGAGCAAAAACTCCCCCCCCCCACTCTTGTCGCGGATTCCCCCTTTTACCTAGGAACTTACCCCCACGCTTGTCACGGATTCCCCCTTTTACCTGGGAACTTACCCCCGCTCTTGTCACGGATTCCCCCTTTTACCTGGGGACTTACCACCCTGACCGCAGAGAGTTCTGAGTCCTCGTTGGGGTTATGGCTGAGTCCCCTTATGGGCCACCACCTGGTGCGACCACCTCGACCAGCAAGGAAGACGCGACACGGGCTCTTCTCTCTGCAGTTTATTCAGGACCTTTGAGTAATCTTCTGACCCCAACCCCGGGGAGAATGCCCCACAGCCTTAAGTACCCGCTGGGTAGCCAACCCTGATATGCCACGTGGGATCCACCAATAGGTTCATGTGTGCGGAAGCAAACCAAATTCTTTGCCTTAGCCATATAAGGAGTTGTTTACCACAGAGAGCACTCGCCATCGGGAAGGCGGAGGGCGGAAGCCGGCGCCATCTTCCAGGTGCAGCCTCTCGCAGCTCTCTACACACAGACCTCCCTACTCAGGCTGGCTTTGAACTGTGATCCTCACATCTCAGCCTCCTGAGTAGCTAGAATTACAGATGTGAACCACCAGCACTTAGTGAGAGAATACTTTTTTTTTTTTTTGGCGGTTGTGGGGCCTGAACTCTGGGCCTGGGCACTGTCCCTCAGCTCTTCAGCTCAAGGCTAGCACTCTACCACTTGAGCCACAGCGTCATTTCCGCTTTTTTCTTTTTGCTTATGTGGTGCTGAGGAATCGAACCCAGGGCCTCATGCATGCAAGGCAAGCACTCTACCACTGAGCCACCTTCCCAGCCCAAGAATACATTTTTAAGCCATCCTCTCTGTGGTAATTTGTTTTGACAGCCACAGGAAAATAAAACATCTCCCAATTCCCATCCCTTCTTGACTAAGAGCCACTCTCCGAGTCATCGACCTCCAAGTATTTCCAGCCAATGCCACAAGCCAAGGCTTACTGCCATAGAGGGCCTCAAGCAGAGAGATACCTGTGTTTGGAGCACAATGCCATATGATTTATTAGTAGCTATTTGTTTCAGCAGCGATAAGAAACTAATATATTCTGCAAACTTAATTTTTAAAAAATGAAATTAGGAAGCCAGGCACAGTGGCTCACACCTGTTGTTCTAGCTACTGAGAGGTGGCGATCAAGACTCCTGTCAGAATCCAACCCAGGCAAAAAGTTCATGAGAACTGCCCATCCCTCTCTCATCCAATAAAAGTTAAGCATGGGGCAGGGTGCTGGTGGCTCATGTCTGTAATCCTAACTACTCAGGAGGCTGAGATCTGAGGATTGCAGTTCAAAGCCAGCCTAGGCAGTTATCTTCAATTAAACTCCAGAAAACTAGAAGTGGCTCAAAGTGGCATAGTGAATGCTTGAATAAAACAGCTCAGGGACAGTGCCCAGGCACTGAGTTCTAGCCCCATCACCAAAAGAAAACAGCTGAACAAGGTGGTACACATCTGTCATCCCAGCTACACAGGAAGCATAAAAAGGAGGATCATAGTAGGCTGGCTGGGCATAAACACAAGACTCTATTAGAAAAATAATGAAAGCAAAAAGAGCTTGGCAGTGTGGTTCAAGTGGTAAAGTACCTGCCTAGCAAGCACAAGGTCCTACTGGAAACCCTAGTACCACCAATAAAAGAGACAGACAGACAGACAGACAGAAAGAGACAGAGACAGAGATTAGGATGGAAAGTATTACCAGAACCTTCCCCACACTCAAATTTCTTTCCTATGTCATAAGATAGTGTTTCTGAGATATTATACTTTAAGCATCTTTAATCTGAAAATCCAAAATCTGAAATTTTTGAATGTCAACATGATTCTCAAAAGGTCTCAGACGGAGGCTGGGAAGATGGCTCAGTGGTAGAGTGCTTGCCTTGCATGCATGAGGTCCTGAGTTCGATTCCTTAGCACCGCATAAGTAGAAAAAGCCGCAAGTGGTGCTGTGGCTCAAGTTGTAGAACACTAGCCCTGAGCTGAAGAGCTGAAGGACAGTTCCCAGGCCCAGAGTTCAGGCCCCACGACGGACCAAAAAAAAAAAAAAAAGAATACACTTACAAAGGGAAAATGATCAAGTTCAGTCACATATATCCATACAAATACAAACACACAAGGTATTAGTAATTTAAAGTACAAGTCTAAAAAAAAAAAAGGTCTCAGATGTTGGAGGATTTAGGGTGAAGGGATTTCCTTTTCTATTAGTATTTCTCAATGAGAGAAGTCCATGCACATATTCCCAAATTCAAGAAACTTCAGTGCCTAGAAACTCTGGAGCATTTAAGATCAAGGATGCTCATCCTGCTAGTGATGTCTTCCTTTTCCTCTCTGTACTACCTCTTTGCTATCTCTACTTTCTCCACCCACTCCAATTCAAGCCACCCAGTCTCTGAATTCATTTCCTGTGAGCATGTGCAGGATGTAATGTGGAAGAACAGCCAAAACAAAGTCATCTTGGTGGCATAGCTCTCCACCAGGGAACATTCACATGTCTGAGGAGAATATGGTCTGTGTGTGGTTTCCACCCACCCTGAACCAGGACTGAGAGGAGACCTGGAGAGTCAGTAAGAAATGGGTCTGAACCTCAGGAAGGCAGCAAGAACCTACAAAGAAGAAGCTGAATCAGGGAGACCAAGCCCGTGGGACCGAAGAACCTACAGAGCTTGGCATCTCATATGTGATACATTTAAGACCAACCCAGGGCTAGGACATGGGGTCAAGTGGCAAGTGCTTACTTCACATGTACGCAGCCCCAAGTTTAATCCCTAGTGCTTAGGGGACTGGGGGAGTAGGGGTAGATCAAACCAGCCATAGTTTGGAGAAGGACATGGCTGCCATCATGATTTCTATCCAAGCTTTGGAGCTAAGACCAAACCCACTGGCCCTTCAGGGCATGAGTGTCTCCACCATAATCTCAAGGCAAAAAGTAAAGGGTCTAGGACAGGACGACCAAAGGACTTCTTCTCCCCAAAGTGCCTAAGATGGCATGTGGCTGGGATGCCAGGCCATACAGAGGCCTGGAAGTACCAGCTGCTAGGGACTGAGCTGGCACTGTTCCTGTGGAGTCCAGCCAGTAGTTCCTCAGCAGCTCTGAGGTGGCCCTAGTTGCTCTTGGATGGAGTCCACTCAACCAAAGGGGACAATCAGCACAGACATCCTTGTCTCCAGAGCTGGGTCACTAACAGCAGTTTGGCACAGGGATGGAAGACCTACTGCACCCCTCTCCCCTCACAGAAAGGTTAACTGGAAACCTCTGAGTAGTGGAGATGACCCAATGGGGACTTTGTCCCCAGAAGAGGCTGAAGCCAGAGGATTTCATCACAGGTGAGATGTGGAGAGCTTTGCATACAGTAGGAAGGCTGCAGATTTCATCCGTAGTAAGACATTTTATGAGGTAGAAATAAAATGGGAGTAAATTTGAGTGCAAGTATAAACAGTACTTAGAGTTTTGTATCATTAACAGAATTAGATCATCAAAAGCACCAGTGAGGAAGAGTAAGCCCTCCCCGCCTCTTTGGGCCACCCTGTGTGTCCAATTTGCATTTTTTTTTTTAAAGCCCATCAAGGTCAACAGTCAGCATATCTACCAACGAAGGGCTAGTTTCACACCCCTTCTGCTACACACCCAAACTATTTCCAGTAATAATCATGAAATAAATCAGCAATAATCATACTTTTTCTGATCCATTCTTTTAGTCTTAAAACAGCTTGCAGTTACAAAGCAGAAATTTTGATGTCAAATATATTATTCAGGTTCAGTAAAACATTTACTTTAGAAACTACAATTTGCACTTTACCATACAAAAATATCCTAGCTCCCAATCCACATTCCATTTCTCTGTTTGAAATTGTAAGCACATAATAGGGCTTGGGGGTGTGGTTCACTGGTCAAGCCCTTGCCTAACAGCCACAAGGCACTGGGTTTGGCAGTGAAAAAAAATCTATATATATTTTGAGCATATCTGAAAACTCCAAATTATCAGATAGAATGATAGAATCTAAATGTTTCATTTTCAACTTCTGCACTGTTTAATTGTCATCCTATGACTGCTAATACTGGATAAACTGTTTACATCTAAGACTATGTAGAGCCACAGGGCTTAGAGACCAGAAAAGAGACAAAAATACACTTCAATAATTCTGAATCATTTAGAAACTTCCTTTTACAATGATCACAAGTATCTACACATATAGATGTACTGCATCCTATTTATGTCTGACCTTTTCCATTCAAGAGAAAGCATTCCTACTCCAAAAATGTGAAAATAGTTCACATTTACTAAATGTGAGCCACATGCCAGACACCCATTTCAGAATTTTATATGTATTTGCTCATTTAATTCATACTACAAGCAGTGTTGTTCACTGTAAGGGGTAGGTGGTTACCATAATTACTTCCTTTACAAGGAAGAAAATTAATGCCTTCAGGTGTTTCTGGTTTCTGTGCAAGTAAGTAGACCTTCCATATCCAGGCTTCCAGATTCCAGGATTCAACCAACCTTGGATTAATTGGTTTTTAATCACAACTGAGCATGTGCAGACCTTTTACTCACCATTATTATGCCCTAAAAACTGTAGTAGAGCAACTGTTCGTGTAGTGTTTATACTGTGTTTGGCATCATAAGTAATCTATGATTTGAAGCATTCAGAAGGACTGCATAGATAATATCCAACTGTGATATCAGTTGATACAAAGGACTTGTACATCCAAGAATCTTGATATCCTTGAAAGGTTCTGGAACTAATGTCCCATGGATACCAAGGGTTGATTGTACTTTGTAAGCTATAAGTACAATACAAATATTACTGTAGCTAGCAGTGATGACAGTGAAGATTTAATGTGTTTAGTCACAACAAGAGACCAGAAACATGAGGGAGAAAAAGGAAGGTAGATGTTTATGTGGCTTTTAACAACCTGGACAAAATACTGCTGCCAGATTCAACAGTGCCAACGTTATGTTACCAAAGTGGAGCCCGTGAAGAGAGCCAACTGGTGTGGCCGTGTTTCCTGATGCCAAACAGAGAGCTATTAGAGAAGTGTCTCAGCTCATGGTTGCACTGAGACAATCATACCATTTCAGAAAAATGGCCTTGATATTTGCAGCCTTCGAGAAAGCCAGCAGCCCCTACACACTGCCTCAGAGCCAGGCAACTCAGGAACTGTTGGTAGAGAAATGTGAGAGACATTCACACAGAGAGAATGCACAGAGATGCCCGCTGAGACCCGTGGGCCAAGAACAAGGTGTGTTCTGTGAGGCTCATGAACCTCACCAATAAAGGCTGAGAACAGAGACTCAAGTTGTTCTTCCCATTTAGTGAGCACAAAGGGTTTGGGCTAGATGTTTCCATCTTTCCCCTTATCTTTCCCTTCTTTAATACACACTCCTAAAATCTCTTTCCTGCCCAGTCATGAGACATGTCTAGACAGTTACTCATCTGGGGGGTAAAGAGGCTGCCACAAAGAAGACTGGTGTTGAGACCCATAGAGGACCCTAGGAGCAGTGTACCAGTCCCAAAGGGAATTCCTCCTGGAAGATCATGCAGGTCATCCTTCCATCTGGCGAGAAGGGCCTTGCAGCTTCTGCCTGCCCCCAAGGATGGGACAGTCACTGCTGCTCAAATCAGACATCTCCTGTGGGGGGAAAAGGTTGCCCAGGGCTCATGAAGGCTGCTGCCTGTGTCTTCTTACTCTGGCCACAGCTCTGGATGAATGTCTCTGACAGATGATCTTCAATGAAGCCCCCTGTTGCTTACCACTGCTCAGGGTCCCCCATCAAACTCTGCCCCAGTGTTGATGTCCCCGACCTTTTTTTGTAGTAAGAGCAGCTATCTGTCTGTACTTCTGCCCCTACTTAACTATTAGTGCCGTGAAACAAACAAACTGGATTTTCTCCTTAATGTCTGACTCAAATAGGAAAAAAAAAAAATCATTGCTGTTGTTGTTGTTTTGCCTGTCCTGGGGCTTGACTCTAGGCCTGGGCGCTGTCCTTGAGCTTCTTTTGCTCAAGGCTAGCATTCTACCACTGGAGCCACAGCTCTACTTCAGGCTTTGTGGGGGTGGTTAATTGGAGATGAGAATCTCACAGACTTGGGACTGGGAAGGTGGCTCAGTGGTAGAGCGCTTGCCTTGCATGCCTGAGGCCCTGCGTTCGATTCCTCAGCACCACATAAGCAAAAAGAAAAAAGCCGGAAGTGGCACTGTGGCTCAAGTGGTAGAGCACTAGCCTTGAGCTGAAGAGCTGAGGGACAGCGCCCAGGCCCAGAGTTCAAGCCCACGACCGAACTCCCCCCCCCCCCCCCCCGCCAAAAAAAAAGAGAATCTCACAGACTTTCCTGCTCAGCTTGGCTTTGAGCCATGATCCTCAGATCTCAGCCTCCTGAGTAGCTAGGATTACTAGCAAAAGCCACCAGCACCAAGAGCCTTAGTTATTTCTTACAGTGAGTGACTCTCACCTCTTACTAGAGGTGAGATAAAATACAGGATGCTTAATTAAATTTTAAGTTTGCATAAATAATGGATCCTTTTTAGCAAGAAATTGTTTCTAGGTGCTGGGAAGGTGGCTCAGTAGTAGAGTGCTTCCTTGCATGCATGAGGCCCTGGGTTCGATTCCCCAGCACCACATAAGCAGAAAAAGCTGGAAGTGGGGCTGAGGCTCAAGTGGTAGAGCACTAGTCTACAGCTGAAGAGCTGAAGGACAGCGCCCAGGCCCAGAGTTCAGGCCCCATGACCGACAAAAAAAAAGAAAGAAAGAAAAGAAATTGTTTCTATTTGCTACCAACAATCCTGTCCACAAAGTTTCCAGGGTTCAAACCAAGTTCCTGCCAAAACCAAGGCAGCCATCTCAAGCAAAGATACATTTTCTGCTTCTCAGACAAAAACCATTCTGGCTAAAAGCAAGAGTCAGCCTTGGGAAATACATTTTGCCAGAGTCACACTTCAAACCCAGTCTTACAGCTAGTCCAGTGTTTGTCTCTCTAAGGAAAGTGACCTTCTTCATACATTCCTCTGCTGTGAGCCTCCTAGCCCTTGAGGCAGATTCATGCTAGAACCTGACCATCCACAACCATACCACAGAGACTAAAACCCACACTGATTCCCAGGCCCAGAGCCTCCTCATTCATTCATGAAGCCCTTGCCAAGAAGTAACCCCCAACCCTCAGCACAGGTGCCAAGCAAAAGGACCTGCAGGTTTTGTCATTGCAGACTGAACATCATAGGTCAGAAGTGTCCTGTCCATTTCACTGTATAGCCCTCAGAGCTCATTAGACCCAAGCAGCCAGTAGAATACCAGAGAGGGCAAGAGGCATGTCCAATCTCTCATTCAAGTTGACAGAAGAACTGGATAAGGCTCTAAGTCAACTGACCTCATCCTACCCTGCCAAGACCTCTTCCAACCAAAAGAAAGCCCTAGTAAATTAAAACCATACAAGTATACTATTTTTCTCCAGGGTAGCTGGCAACAAAAAAAAAAAATTCTGACACCATCAAGTGATAGAGAGGAAGTGAGAAAATTGTACTCTTTGATTCTGCTGGTGGGAACGTAAATCACTAGAACCATTTTGGGGGAATAATTGGAAATACTAGAAAAATTGGAAGTGAGATGCCCCCACAGAAAATGTCCTGTTAGCCCACAGAGATCCAAGGCTAGGATGAGCACTGCAGAATTGTCTGTTACAGTAAAAAACCAGAAACAATCTAAATATGCCACAAGATGGAAATGAGAAACAAAGTATCATCTATCCCATGATGAAATATCTTCCAGCAGACAGAATGGATGGAACGGAGCTAAATCTATCAACAAGAATAGAAGTCAAAAGTGATCTTATGCAAAAGAGCCAGGTGTAAAGGAATCTGAGTCAGCTTGTAGTCAGGTTGGAAGATAACTTCAGACAAAAAGATGCATATAAAAATAGGTTTCCCTAAAAATTATTTCAAGTGGCACAGTTCATCCGCACCAGTGACGCACATCTGTCATCTCAGCTACTCGGGTGGCTGAGAGGTAAGAATCATGGTTCAAAACCAGCCTGGGCAGACAAATCCATGAGACACTGATCTCTAATTAAGTGCCAAAAGTGGAGGTGTGGCTCAAGTGGTAGAATGCCAACCCTGAGTGAAAACACTAAGCCAAAGTATGAGGCCCTGATTTCAAGCCTCAGGACTGGTGTGCACACGCATGTGCACACACACACACACACACACACAGGCCCAGCTCCTCGTGAAAATCATGATAGTGCTGATAGGGGTGTGAAAGCTATAATTGAAAGGTACCAATCAAGGGCTAATCAACATTATCTGTAATGTTTTGCCATGTTTATTAAATGTGTAATTGAGGTAAATACAGTGAACCGTTCTTAGTTGCCCTCCCTTCCTTAGGCATGTCGACTTTATTACTCTCTTATTTTTTTCTTTTAACTTTTTGAAAAAAATAAAGAGGTTATTCTGAGGTACTGGCCTGTGGAGCCCCCAGAGTGGACGTGACTGGCTGTACGGTGTTTCTGGAATTTCAATAATTCATCACCTGAGCTGAGCCAGAGTATGGAAAGGCTCCATCCTTCAGAGAGTTTCAGGAGAACGCTTCCATCGCAGACTAAAATCCTGCTCTCTCCCACCTCCCTAATAGAGATGACCTTGGGTTTCCACCCTGATAGAGATGACCTTGGGTTTAATGCACTGAGCACCTCTCCCAGTCTACTTTAGGGAGGTGGAAGGGAATTCTCACCTGGTTCAATAATTCATCAGAACCTCAGCAGGGCGAGGTGAAGAGCCTTCCACAAGCATGGATTGTGAGTCAGGTCACACTGTGTGGCTACGCCTGGTGGGTGTGAGGTAAAGTCTCACCTCAAGAGTATCTTCATTCCCTAAAGGCAGAACAAGTTTAACTCCCCCTTGAACCTTAGTCAAGCACAGGGTACTGAAGGCAAGCCGTGTTCTACGCTTCTCTCAAAACCTTTCTGAGCCCCTGCATTCCATCTTTGGGCCTCCAAGATTCGAAGACGGAGTCATTCTCAGGTGGGCAGGAAGAAAGGTGCAGAAAGGTGTACTGGAAGGAGGTGTGGTCCATGCATCCGTGGACAAAGCCCAGAGCTCAGAGTCACCAGCTCTGCTGCGGAAGATTCCAGAAAGAGCTGAAGGATGAGCAAATCTGCCAAGTACACAGCCCGTCATGCTCCACCAAGGGCTCCATAAATGTCCCAAAGAGTGGGGACTTGCCTTATCCTTCAGTGCACAGTCTGTGTACTTAGTGGGTTCTCAGAAATGCACTACCATTGGACCAATAAGCATAGCTCCTGCAGGCTCTGCCAAAAACAATGTCCCATCCAACTGTAGCCTGTAAAACCAGAAGAAAACAGCTAGTGGCATGTCCTGCTCTGATAAGTGAGGCCTGCATTTGTTTACACAGCTAGGTGGGCTTTGGGGACCTCAAACCGCCCTCCCCCCCATATCATACAGCGAATTCAAAAGCAAAGGAGAAGATTCTACAATCTAGTCATGTCCAAAATTCAGCCCTTGCTCAGTAGCCCCCACTTAGGCTGTCCAGGGGCCATTGGGCCCCCATCATAGGCTCCTTGAAGAAACCTAGGACCCCCAAATGGTTCTTAGAGTTATCCCTACCTGTCCCTGAAGGATGGTAAGAAGACATGAGGAAAATAAAGCACACCCACCAAAGTTTAAAACCTAATGGTGCTGGGCTGGGAATGTGGTTTAGTGGTAAAATGCTTGCCTCGCAGGCATAAAGCCTTGGGTTTGCTGCTTCACTACCACATAAGCAGAAAAAAAGCCTGAAGTAGAGCTGTGGCTCAAGTGGTAGAGTGCTAGCTTTGAGCCAAAGAAGCTCAGGGACAGTGCCCAGGTCTTGAGTTCAAGGCAAAAAAAAAAAAATCTAACTGACAGTGCCAAGTATGGCCCATGTGTTTTGAAGTCAGTTAGTGCACTCACTAGTCTACAGCTTACCCCACATGTGAAATGGGGCTACACCTATCCATCTCCCAAGAAAGTGGGAAAGTTAAAAGACACTCAGGCAAAAAAAGATCCCAGCTCCCAGGTGACCACTCACAGTCACTGCCTCTGCTCCTCCCCTCCATCCCAGGGAAATCCTGTGTGAAAATACAACACTTGTTGGGAAGGATGCTTCCTGCACCTTCCCTGTCCCAGCCCATCTTGCTGGGAGTAGCCCTACCACAGCCCTCTTCCTCACAGCTGATTCTTCATGACTCAGGCTTGGGAATAAAGTCAGCAATATCCCACGCAAAGCCTGTGCAGGTGACATTTCCATTCCAGATCATCACGCACATTTCCCATCCACTGCTCAAGAGCCCCAGGCCATTTCTAGCTCCTCATGCTTCACACTTGACAACCCCCGTCCCCCTGCTCCATTTTCCTTAATCCCCTTGCAACCCTGTGGAGGAGGAAACTGACACACAGGCCAAATCAATGGCCCAAGACCACCAATCAGGTAACTGTCAAGCCTGGGATTTGAACCAGGTCTTCCTGGCTCACAAACCTGGACACATGTCAACAACTGCCGTCCTAGGGGGAGGAGGGCAGGAATGAGATCACCACTATGGCTCTTTTGCTCCTGAGCCTATTTGGAATCCTCTAGCCCAGTACTGTCCAACATGATAAGAAATAGCTACAAGCCTCACAAAACTGTTGATACCTGAAATGTGACTCGGGATGGACTGAGGATTTGAACATTTTTATTCACTAAAATTTCAGTCAATAGAAATAAAGCCTCATGAATCCAGTGGCTGCTGTATTTGACAGCAACGCTTCTAGAATGAACAAATCTTAGCATAAAGACATACAGAATCAGATCCTAGTGGCCCATGCCTATAATCCTAGCTACTCACAAACTGAGATCCAAGGGAACTCAGTTTAAAGCTAGCCAAAGGCAGAAAAGCCTGAAAGACTCCATCTCCAAAATAACCAGCAAAGACCAGGGCTGGAGGTATGGCTCAAGTGGCAGACACAATCCAAACAAAGGAGACAAGCAAGCACAAGGCCCTGAGTTCAAGCCCTGGTGTTTAAAAAAAAAAAGGCAGTGGGAATAGGAAGGAGGAAGGGGAAAAAGAAAAGGAGGAAGGGAGAAAAGAAAGGGTAGAAGTGAAAGGGGATAAGAAGAGGAAAGGATTTTTTAAAAAGAGGAAAGGAGGAATATTTGTGTATGTGGGTACACGCATGCATGTGTGCATGTACATGCCAGTCTTGGAGCTTTTACTCAAGGCCTGGGTGCTGTCCCTGAGCTTTTATGCTCAAGGCTTCTAATCTACCACAGCTCCATTTCTGACTTTTTGGTGGTTCATTAGAGAATCACAGAGTTTCCTACCAGGGCTAGCTTTGAACCTCCATCCTCAGATCTCAGCCTCCTGAGTAATTAGGATTACAGGTGTGAGCCAGACATTACACCTGTGATCTAAGTCATTCGGAAGCTGAGGTAGGAGGACTGAAGTTTGAGGTGCCAGCCCTTGTCTGAAGAATGAACTAAAGACAAAAGGACTGCCTCAAGAGGTAGAGCCCGAGGACCTTGGTTCCATCCCCAAGTACCACAGGACTCAAACATTTTTAATTTATTTTCTTCAAAGAGAAAATCCAAATGCTGCCCCCCGTGGCTGGCCCAATTCCAGCCCGATGCTGTGTCCCACATCTGTTTCTGATAAGATCTCAATGCCTGTCCACACTTTGCTGGCAGATGCATCATTTTTTTTAACGCTTTTTTAAAACACCATAAAGAATGATGTCTTCATTTCTTATTCAGTCTCTGAAAGTGAGGCAAGTCAATGAACTCACACATACTCCAGGAACCGACTTCCTTAGACCTCAACAGAAGGTACTTAAGTGCGCAGATGTTTGCTGCTTTTAAAAGGAGGCTTCACTGGGTATGAAAAACACATTCCCCTCTCACTCTTTTTGCTCAATTTGTTTTAAGTTGGTAATGAAATCTGCGAGTCTGGGCTCCCTTTTCTTTAGGAAAAATGGGATTTTGATCCCTTTTCTAAAAATCCACATGCAATGGGATAATGGTAAAATCAGACTCAATAGCACATTTTGTGTTTATTTTTCAGAGCTGTGGTTCAAACACGATGCTGTAGTACTTCTGGGGTCTTTGAGATGGCTGCCACCAGCACAATGACTCAGGTGGATGTAGGCTAATGGCTTGCCTTTGGTAGAATTCTGTCAACATGCTGCTTGTCTAATCGTTTGAAAAAAGTCCTGAAATTGATAACATCTTTGTAGGAAGAGCCCCTCATTCTGTGCCCCTGGGAGACAAGATGTACTAATGGAGTCGCTTTCTCCTAGAGGAAGGAGGCAAAGGAGGGAGAGCCAGTGCTCATTTGCTGAGTTCTTACATAGTCCCCACTGCAGGCAGGCACAGACGTTTGATTAAGTCCTCATCATTCAGGAGCCAGAGTAGCAAGCAGAGAGGATTCAGTTCTGCCTCTGGTTCCCCAGAATAAATAGAAATGAAACATTGGACATCTGTGTTGTATTCATTCCCTTCATGTGTGCACTTTGTAGGGTTCATCTTCAGAACTACAGCACTAGTGGCTCACACCTGTAATCCTAGCCACTCCGAAGGCTGAGATCTGAGGATCAAGGTTTGAAGCCAGTTAACAAGCAAAAAGCCAGAAATGAAGGTGTGGCTCAAATGATACAGCACAGTCATGAACCAAAAAAGCCAAATGAGAACACAATTTCCTGAGTTCAAGCCCCAGCACTGGCATGCACCCATGCATGAATGCACGCACGCACGCACGTGCGCGCGCGCACACACACACACACACACACACACACACACACACACACACAATGCAGCACAAGCAATTAACAACAACAAATGTTCCTGAATCATGCCACACAGAGACAAGACTACTAGTTGACTTTGGGGAAGCAGCTTCTAAGCCCCGCCCCCTCTGCTCTGAGTTCTCAACTGAAAACAGTTCCACTTTCCAGGGTGATGTCTACATTCAGACTTCATGGTCAGGACCAGGAAGGAGCTGGCATTGTGTGGTACAGGCTGGGGATGCTGCAAAGCATACACCAGAGTCCCTCTGCCCACTATAAAGCACCGTGCAGCCCAAATGTCAGTAGGGCTGGGAATAAGAAATCCTGCTACTGACATATGGCTGTGCAGCACTGTGATAATTACATAATTGAGTTCACACCATGCCAGCTGTTTGGCATCCTGCATGAAAGCATGTACTATTTGTCTGATGTGGTCAAGCATGGACTGAATGTTCCTTTCCAAACTCTGTAGAAGAAGAGGTGGCTTCAGATTCAGTGGATGAAGAGACTGAGGTTCAGAGAGGCACCTTGCCTGCCATTGCACAGCAGGAACTGTGGTGCTGAAACCCAAGTCCATGTATGAGGAGTTCTAGCTCTGCTTTTTCTACTGTCTTCCCATTTGAGCTGTGGCTCAAGTGGTAGAACATTAAGAGATAGTGCCTAGGCCCTGAGTTCAAGCCCCAGGACTGCACACATGCGCGTGTGCGCGCACACACACACACACACACACACACACACACACACAGCTTAGAAGAAACGTGAATGTAAGTTGATCAGCTAAACATCAAGTTCCTTTGATATAGAAATAGAGTAGCTTTGGACCTTCTCACCCTAGACCAGTATTTTTTTAAGTAGGGTGACTGGTTCCATTGCATCAGTATAACCTGAGAACTTGATAGCAATGCAGATTCTTGATCCCCACCCCAGACCTGTTGAATCCAAAATCCTGGAGGTAGACCCTAGTCATCTGCATTTCAACAGCTTTTCAGATGATTCTGATGCATGCTCAAATGTGAGATCTATTACCCAAAGCAGTGGCATCCAGAGAAAGTCACACCAGAATAAAAAGCAAAACATAAAGGCCTGTGTCCCCCTGTGTCTTGGAAAGAACTTTGTGTAGATGACTGCAGAAAGTAGCTCACTCCCTCATAGCAGACTGCCTACATCACCATGGCAACATAGATGCTCCAAGGGTCTCGTATTTACGAGAACCTCTTTCCTTAGTCAACTGGGAAGCTGGTCCAGGAAATCCAACTCTCACAACACTTGTCAGCCTTTTGGCTAAGATCAAATGGAGATTCTCATGCCCTTTGTCCCTTCACCTGCCTGAGACAACTGGAACCATCTCTTTGCTTTTTCTGTTTCCATAATGCTAAAGACTTAGCTTTATCTGATCATGCTTCATCCTCTTATATCAGTACAAAGTCCTCCCAGTGCCTGACAAGTGCACATCCAAGGCACTTGGCTTTTGCCCACTGTGGTGAGTTTTATACCCTTAGCGATGCTTCACAAATACCTCCTGGGATCTGCTGCAGTCACTCAGTGGATGGCCACATCAAATAGGTGGCACTGGGTTTATTCTCTGTGAGTGGGGTCATGTCGCATCCTCTCTCATCCTGCCTCCAAGTTGTAGGTATTTGGGGGCCAAGATTCTACTCTCCCATCTCATGAGAATTGGCATGTCATTTCTTCTTGACTCAATGGTGCTGGTGTAGTGGACTTTGGGCTAGAGTGACAGCCCATCCTGGCTCTCCTGAGACTGAACAGTTTCCCCCGGAAGTGGAACTCTGACTAAAATAATAAAAGACTCTAAGACCAGCTCTCAACCACTGCAAAGGGCATATGGAGGACAAATCAGAATCTTACCCCATGGTGAATGGAATAATCCGCCTCTAGGATGGTCTCCCAATACCCTCAACCCCTTGTTTTCGGGCCCATGGATAGTCTCTTTCCTTTGAAGGTGGACAGGGAATGGCAGTGACTCCATTGTAGTAAATAGAATTGAGGAAAGATGGTGGGCTGCCTCTTCTGAAATTAAGTTATAAAAAAGACTTCCATCTTGCTGGCTTTCTTTTGTATGTGCTTTCTCCCTTACTTGCTCTGAGAGAATGTGGTTTACCGTGTTGGGAGATATTTGAGGGACAGGTCCATGTGACAAGGAATTTATGTCTCTAGTCAACTGTTATGGGTCAAATTGTGTTCCCCTAAAAGATATGTCAGAGTCTCACCATTGAGAATATGACCTCATTTGGAAATATGGCTATTGTAGATATGTTTTGGTCAATATGGGGTCTTCACTGGTGACATACCAGTATGACTGTCCCCTCCCCCACCATCCTTCTTTTCCTAATGATTCTTCCAACTTTATTCCCATTCTGCTATACAAGAACAAAGCGATGAGGTCAGAAAATACCAGCCTGGAGCACTCTTTTCTTTCTATCTCGATTTGGTCTCCTTAGAGAATATGTTTCTCTCGCTGGTTATTGGTGGCTTTCCTGTCTCCCCTGGGATGAACAACACTGAGGGGGTTTTTGGAATGTGGAACATGTTAAACACAATGGAAATCCCGAGTAAACTGGAATGGATTGTCACTCTAGGTGAGATGCCATATTTTTTCCACTAGGAGCTGCTTAGAAAACAAGGACAACAGCCAAATATTTGCCCAGGAAGGAAGGTTTTTGCCTGCTCCATCCCTGCAGGTTCTTCTGAACTTTCCATCTCAATTAGCTACTGTTAATTAACAATATATGGCTAATTATTGACCAGAACTAATTGCAATACATATTTTATTAAATCTTGAACAAAAGGTTGGCTTCAATTACCCAAGTGTGAAAATTTGATTATGGTGGTTTGCACAACAGACCCACGGTTACCACCACCAATTAGCAAGCTCGTGCCCCAAAAGCCCTCATTAATACAGACATTCATGACATATAAACAGAAATAAGAAAGCCATGGCACCATTCTTCTAAATTCCACAAGACAAGCAAGAGAACAGACCCAATTTATGTAGGATCGTAAAAGCAATCATCACACATTACGATGAAAAACCCAACCACACTTGCAACATGTTTGTTTGCCAAGTGTACAGTCCCATGTGAAGAGAAATGCTTTGCATGAAAATGCTGTCATCACTTACAAATAACTGGGACTTAATGAATGAATTCTGACCACAGTTGCTGAATGATAAAGCTGAAAACTTCCTTAGAACTGATTCTCTGTGGAGAGGAAGTTCAGAAAAGTGAAGTGACTTGCCCACAGGTCACAGCTACAAAGGAAGAACAAAAACTTTATGGTAAACCATGGCTTCTCAACTTTCCCAATCCTGACACTTTGGGTTGGCAAAGTCTTTGTTGTGTGTGTTAAGCTAACCTACCCAACAGCATGGCATCATACCAACCCCATTCAGAACAGTGGGGGGAAAAAATCTCCAACAAGGTGCCATGGCTTATGCCTGTAATTCTAGCTTCTCAGGAGGCTAAGAACTGAGGATCATGGTTCAAAGCCAGCTCAGACAGAAAAGTCCAAAAGACTCTGATCTCCAATTAACAAGCAAAAAAGCTGCAAGTACATAAGGTTGCAGAGCTTCTGCAGGGCAAATGACATAGCTAGCAAGATCAATAGAAAGCCCACGGATTGGGAGAAGATCTTTACTAGCCATACAATGGACAAGGGTCTCATATCTAAAATATACTTGGAACTCAAAAAATTAAACCCCTCAACAACAAATCCTCAAAGAAACAACTGCCCAATAAATAAGTGGGCGAAAGACTTAAAGAGAAGCTTCTCTGAAGAAGAAAGAAGGATGGCCAATAGACACATGAAGAAATGTTCAACATCCCTAGCCATAAAAGAAATGCAAATCAAAACAACATTGAGATATCACCTCACTCCAGTTAGAACAGCAAAAATCAAGAACTCTAACAACAACAGATGCTGGAGGGGATGTGGACAGAAGGAACCTTACTTCATTGTTGGTGGGAATGTAAACTTGTTCAACCACTTTGGAAAGCAGTATGGAGGTTCCTCAAAAGACTTCACATAGAACTCCCCTATGACCCAACAATCCCACTTTTGGGCATTTACCCTAATGTTTACAAAAAAGACCACACTAAAGCTACCAGCACAACTATGTTTATTGCAGCATTATTTACCATAGCTAAGATATGGAACCAACCCAGATGCCCCTCAGTAGATGAATGGATCAAGAAAATGTGGTATATATACACAATGGAATTCTATGCCTCCATCAGAAAGAATGACATTGCCCCATTTGTTAGGAAATGGAAAGGCTTGGAAAAAATTATATTAAGTGAAGTAAGCCAGGCCCAAAGAAACATAGGTCCCATGGTTTCCCTTATTTGCAATATCTAGTATAGGTATGAGTCAAGCGGAAAAGGTCAGATAATGTGATGTTAGGAAAACGAACCCTTAAATATGTATTTTAATGTTTTTGTTTCTTTCATGCATGTGTTTCTAACGCATTTATAAGATTATTTCTTTGTTGCTTTGTATGTCCCTCCCCCACAGTATAACCCCAGCTTTCACTATATTTGATGTCAGTATAACATGTGGAGGAGATGGGGACAAACAAGTCGTTTAAGGATTCAGGTGGACCTGTTGCAACAATGAGAAGTACAAAATGTCATGTCAAAACCAGCTTTACAATGTCGGTATGGGGGGGGGGGGGAGGGGGGGTATGATTGGGTGGGGGGGAGGGGGGAGGCTGGGAAGGGAGGTGAAGGGTAAACAAAGGAGGAGGCTGCAATGCTTGGTAAGAAATGTATGCATTATCCTGCCCATGTAATTGTAACCCCTCTGTACAGTATGTTCTCAAATAAAATAAAATAAAATTAAAAAAAAAAAAAGCTGCAAGTAGAGGCATAGTTCAAATGATAAAGTGTCAGCCATAAGCAAAAAAAAAAAAAAAAAAAAGATGATCAACACATGGGCCCAAAGGTTATTTCTTGAATCTCCCCATCTAACCCAGCAACAATACCTTGAACGAATGGCAAGATTCTACATGAGAAGGAGGAAATGCAACTATCTTAAGACAAAGGGGTTACAAGTTACTAAAATATAGAAATTAATTAACAAAGTGATACAGAAATTTTGGAGAAAATGGGAAAATATGTATTAGAATGGCTATGCCTCAAGACTCTTTCTGAATCAAATTCACTCTCTCTAACTCACCTTTTCATCCACAACAACAGAAAGTACATTCAGTAGAAACAGCATCAATGCTTTTTGGATGGATGGATGGATGGATGGATGGATGGATGGATGGATGGATGGATGGATGGATGGATGGGTGGGTGGATGGGTGGGTGGGTGGGTGGGTGGGTGGGTGGGTGGGTAGATGGGTGGGTGGATGGATGGATGGATGGATGGATGGATGGATGGATGGATGGATGGGTGAGTGGATGGATGGATGGATGGATGATCAATGAGAGCATAGTAGCTCCTTGAATGCAAAATTAAGGAAGAGGAATGACCCAGGAGACCAGAGCCTGCCTAGAAGCTGAGTGCTGTATGACTCTGACTTGCCCTTCTCCTCTCTCACTCTGTGTCCCCACCTACACAAATACAGGTCTGCCCTAGCGCTTCTTCTCTGTGATTCCTTCCATATCCCAACTCTGAGGAACTTCGTGAAGCTGGGATGGTCGAGCTGTCAGAGCAGAGCTGTGTTCCCTGGCCTCTACAGAGCAGGGCTCACTGCCCATCTGCGGGTCCTGTTTGCAGAGTGCCAGCAGGATGGGCGGGCAGTTGGGAGGTTTCCAACTTCGCTGAGAACATCACTGCAGATGCTTCTGAAAAGGGTGAGATGTGGGCCTGGAGGCAAGTGAGAAATTTGGAGCCTTGCCACTTGGTCCTGTCCCCATGTTCACCACACAGGCACTCCCCTCGCACCCCCACCCTGGCAGGGCTGAAAACTCCCCCACAGGCCTGGGGAGAGAGCAGAGCCTCATCCAACAGGATGCCCTCCCCCGACCACAACGCCCCTCCCGGAACCAGTGTCAAAAGACGAATTCCAGGAAGCTTTCCAGTGATGGCAGTGGCGAAATGCTTCCACTCTATTCTGTGTGGATGAGCACCGCCACCTTTAACCCTATCTCCAGCCTTGTTTTAGTCCATTCGGATCCTTCCTGTCCAGGGCACCTTCAAGTCTCTTTTACAGAGACATTCCTCAGCCTGCAAGTAGATAGATACACACGTATCCAAGTGAGGGAATCTCAAATCTATGGCCCCAAGCCCTCTCCAACCCAGCCAGGATGTCCTGCTATAATCTCTTAACAAATCATTGTCTCTGACTGAGCACTAGCTATGTCCCCAGAGTTATACTAGAATTCACTCGTGTAACCCTCACCATAGCCCCAAGAATGGTTCAGGGGCTGGGAATGTGGGCTTAGTTGTAGAGTGTTTGCCTAGCATGCATCGAAGCTCTGGGTTCAATTCCTCAGTAATACATAAACAGAAAAAGCCAGAAGTGGAACTGTGGCTCAAGTGGTAGAGTGCTAGCCTTAAACAAAAGAAGCTCAGAGACAGTACCCAGGCCAAGTTCAAGCCCCAGGACTGGCACAAAAAAAAGAATGGTTCAGATCTTAGACAAACACTCTTCACCCTGGACACAACAGCCAGACGTATATGTGTACCCTGGCTGCAGCCTCAGGGCACCATTTGCAGACCTGGTCCTCTGCCTCACATCTGCCTCCATCCTCAGTACTCCATGGAACACTCCACACTCTGCTTATGTTCATCTCCTCCACCAAGACCCCTTCGCCCCCTACCTGCTAAGATAGAACTAACTGCCCAAGAGAGCGACTTCATAAGGCTTGCTCGATATCAACCATCTCTCAAAGGAAAATATGTAAGTGGCACAATCACTGACCATTGCTATCCTTATTTCCCTTATTTTTTTTTTTTTTGGTCGGTTGTGGGGATTGAGCTCTGGCCCTGGGCACTGTCCCTGAGCTCTTTTGCTCAAGGGTAGTGCTCTATCACTTTGAGTCACAAGGCCATTTTCAGTTTTTTGTGTGGTTAATTGAAGGTAAGAGTCTCACAGGGACTCTTCTGCCCAGGCTGACTTTGAATTGTGATCCTCAGCTCTCAGCCTCCATAGTAGTTAGGATTACAGGTGTGAGCCACCGGCACCTGGCTCCAATCTTCTTTTTTTTTTTGGTTGGTCGTGGAGCTTGAACTCTGGGCCTGCGCGCTGTCCCTCAGCTCTTCAGCTCAAGGTAGCATTCTACCACTTGAGCCACAGTGCCTCTTCTGGCTTTTTCTGCTTATGTGGTGCTGAGAAATGGAACTTAGGGCCTCATGCATGTGAGGCAAGCACTCTACCACTGAACCACCTTCCCAGCCTTCCAATCTTATTTCTATGGACTCTCTTTCCAGGTGACCTAAAGGTCTGGTCTAGATTCAATTGTAGAATTTGGAAATAGAAAATCAGATCTTTTCTAGTAAATTCACCATTATTCCTGTGGACCCTGAAGAACTTTTTTCCCTTGACTCAGAGTCTCACTATGTTGCCCAAACTGGCCTTGAATTCCTGAACTCAAGTAATTCTCCTGCTCTTACCTCCCAAGTGAGCACTTCTATGTTAACTTTTTAAGCTTTAAGAAATCTTTCAGAGACAATGAACCTTTAAAGTACAGTAAGAGGTGAGCTGGGAGTATAACTCAATGGTAGAACTCTGGCCCCGCATGTGGAAGACCCTAGATTTGATGCCCAGCAACACACACGTGTGCACATGTGCATGTATACATACACACATACACACACACACACACACACACACACACACACACACACATACACAGAGCACACTAAGAAGCCATCAGTATAAAACCTTGATAATAATGTTAAAATGACACTAGTCCTTTGGGCATTGCAAATAGCCTTGACATAATTCTTATGTGGAAAGGGCAACTGTAACCCCTTTGTACATCACCTTTATAATAACAAGAAAAAAATAAGCTGGGTGCCAGTGGTTCATGCTCATAATCCTAGCTACTCAGAAGGCTGAGATCTGAGGATCGTGGTTCAAAGCCAGCCTGGGCAGGAAACTCAGTGAGACGTGTATCTCCAATTAACTACCAGAAAGCCAGACGTTGTGCTGTGGCTCAAGTGGTAGAGTGCTCGCCTGGAGCTAAAGAGCTTAGGGACAGTGCCCAGGTCTGTTCAAGAGTTCAAGGCCCACAACCAACCAAAAAAAAGAAAAGCTAAACAAAAGTACTGCACTCTTTTTGCGAGGGGGTGGCAGTCATGGGGCTCAAACTCAGGACCTGAGTACTGTTCTTGAGCTCTTTTACTCAAGACTAGTGCTCTACCACAGCGCCACTTCTGGCTTTTTCTTTTTATGTGGTACTGAGGAATTGAACCCAGGGCTTCATGAATGCTAGGCAAGCACTCTACCACTAAGCCACATTCCCAGCCCCAAGAAATGTACTCTTTACCAGATTAATGCAACTGTATATCACTACTATAATAATAAAAAATTAAAAATTAGCTCTCGCTGCTCTCTCTCTGCTCTCTCTCTCTGCTCTTGTCTAGGTCTTCTCAAGCTCTTTTCTCTCTCTTTCCTCTCTCTTTCCCAGCTCTCTTTCTTTCCTAGGCCTTTCCCAGCTGCGTGGAGTGCCAACCTTGCCTGGTCCCAGCAGGTCTACTGAATAAGCCTACCCCTTACCTGAATACCACCTGCTGGTGCTGTTCTTACTCGGCTACCTCTTTTTAAAAACCTAACCTAAATGGTGCCGTGACTCGGATAAAGGGCTTAAAGTCAGGATAGCTGGGATTTCTCTCTGGATTTTTTTCCCTCTTTTTTCTTTTTTTTGTTTGTTCTTCCCTTTTTGCTCTGAGGAATACCCACAGTTCTGACGGCCTTTTGCGAACCAGTCTGTCTGCGGCGGACACAGCGCATCGATACCATTGCTGCCTTCACATCCACGTCCACACCACTTCTCTACTCTGGTGAGTGAAGCTACTCTCTACGGTTCTCTGTTGCTCTCTCTAGAGGGCTCTGGGGGAAGTCGGGACACCGCTTCTGCCTGGTCAGCTCTCCTTCACTCACCACACTGACTCTCCTACACATTTAATGGGGTGCTGCGAGTCACACCTGAGCCGTGAAACCCCTTTGAAATGTCTCCTGTGCTCCCTGGAAAGCGCCTCATTTTATGCCATTCTCAGATGTACAGTTTTTGCTATTGCAATGGTAAATGGTCAGAAGCCTGTTTAATTTCAGGCTCTCTTTGCTCTCTCTCTGCCATTCATGCCCAACTTTCCCTATCTCTTCCTTTCTCTTTTCTACATTTTGGCTTGTGCCCTGAAGAGTGCGATGCAGGCTGGGTCCCGGGGACCCCCCTCTAGGTTTCCTCTCAAAGGCTAGCCAATGTAGGCTTGATCTATTTGCATTTTTTCAGAAATTCGCCATCTTGAGTTCGCCATCTTGGCCACATGGTGGGTTAAGGGTTTAGCCCCATCTGACCCTTAACCTTCCACCAAGCTTACTACTCCACCCATCTGTTCTAAGGTGCCTTGCTAACAAGTTGCTCTTTCACAGGCCCAACCATGTGATGTGCTTTGTTAGCAAAAATGTCTAAACATTGTTGTCAAAATTTTAGGTTTTGAGTGTTGCCTTTTTTGTTTTGTGTTGTGTTTTCTACTGAGTACATGGTTCTAAAATACTGGGCATATCTGTGCTAAAATTCTCATCACATCTAATGAGTTTTGTCATTTCAGAATATTTGTTGGCAATTCTTGATAAGAACCAGGTAAGCTCTACTTATTCTATTTGATCTCCTTGTTGCTTTAATTGGAAATAATAAAGGGTGTTTGTAGCAAAGATTGCAGTTCAAAGCCAACCCGGGTTGAAAAATCCCTAAGACTCCATCTCCCAACTAACCTGCAAAGAGCCAGGCTGGAAGCATGGCTCAAGACTCTTATCTCTAACCAGCCAAACACTGGAAGTGCTATTATAACTCAAAGTGGTAGAGCACTAGCCTTGAGCAGAAGTGCTCAGGGACTGCGCCCAGGCCTTGAGTTCAAACCTTCTTGAATACCAACTGGGACATGCCATCCCAGCAACGAGCACCTAGACTCAGCCAGTCTGGGGAACAAGGGAACATGGAGAGGAGTAAGAGGAGATGATGTCACATCAGCTAGTTTGTGCCTGCCCTTTCAAAATTAACCAGAGCCGGGAGGTCAATAGAAGTAAGAAGCCTGCCCAGTCAATGTCTATACCTCTACCTATTAACTGAACAGGAATTTATATTGTTGCCTTTGTCACCTGACTTCTCTACCTAGTCGCCAGATGTCAGAAGTAGCTAGGGACATTTCTACCAACATTATCAGCCCAACTCCTTCCTCTTGCCATTTATTTGCTGTCTAGTATTTTTTTTTCCAGCCCCTCAATGCTCATGAGACTTCTCCAGACTTCATCTAAGGACTCACGCCACCAAGGGACAGCTGCTGCTCACTGCCTTCTCTGGGAGGAGACCAAATTCCAGCCTTTTACCCCTATTGTCGACGCCCCTTGTCAGCAGGAAGTAGCCATTGAGAATCCACGCCCTATTTCATGATTATTAAAAGGCTGGAATGTAAGGTCCACTCCTGGACGGCCAGCAGACTCCACCCTCCTCGCAGCAAAGTCTCCACCCAGTACCTGTGTTACCTAGGCAACTGGGACACCTGGAAGAGGTCACATCTGCATCCACTGAGGTCACATCTGAATTTGATGTGGCCACACCTTTCTCTACCCATACCCTAGATAAGGCCTAACCCAGGCCCAGACGCTCTCTCTGCTCTTTTCTAGCTCTCTCTGCTCTCTCTCTGCTCTCTCTGCTCTTTTCTAGCTCTTTCCTCTCTTTCCCAGCTCTCTCTCATTCCTAGGCCTTTCCCAGCCACGTGGAGTGCCAACCTTGCCTGGTCCCAGCAGGTCTACTGAATAAACCTACCCCTTACCTGAAAAAAAAAAATTAAAAATTAAATAAAATAATAAAAACATCAAATATAAAAAGTAAAATAATAAATTTTAGTATAATAAAATAAAATGTTAATCTACAAAGCCTTGCTTACGTGCTGGTTTCCCTCAGGAATGATATCTCAAGATAAGGATTTGAATGCAATCATCCTGTTTGGAGGATGAGCTCCAGAAGCATCCGCAGGGACGAGAAGAGGAAGACGGAGAAGGGATGGGACCTATTTAATAGCGGATCATCGGACCAGTTGCCACTGTGCACCGTGAGAGCCCCAACGTCTGAATTAACCCCGAAGTCTGGAGGGAAAGGGATGCGAAGCATTCACCCGCTGCCTGCCACCTTCCACCGCCTGCTCCTTAGGATGTCCAGCCTGGTGCAGAGCATGATGGGAGCCTGTAGCACAGCCGCATACGCACACATGGAACAGTGGTGCCCAGCACCAGATGAGCCCTCTGCGGGACCAGCTGAGAAGCCGAGAGGCCCAGGTAGAAGACGAGCAAACTAACAGCCATCACCACCAAAGACAAACAACGTAAGAAAATACGGAGGCAGAGGGGGTTCATCCTGAGCTAAACGAGAGTCTAGAACCTTCCATTTGCCTCTCCTCCTCCTCGCGTCCTTTTGTGATGAAGACATCTGCCTTTTGCTTCTCCTCCCTCCTGGGCCTGGAGACCATTTTCTGCTTGGTCTAACTCCTTTCTTTCTCTCCCTCGACATTTCCCTTCCCACCCCTCCTGTCCCCACTTCTCCTCTCTCTGAAGAACCGGTGGAATGAAAGCACAATTACCCTGCTTTATATTTGTTTACCTGGGAACAGTGAGTTTTATGTATACTGTTCTTAATTAAATTCTCACCAAGTTTCTATTTGTGGATAGAGAACATTCCGCTCAAGGAGGGAGGATGTGGGGAGCTCTAAAATCTTGGCACCTAATTCCCAATGCACCCCAACTCTTGGAAGGAACACTTGGGATGCAGTCTTTCATTGGGGATCCATGAAGTCATGTTCTTGGTGGCACAGGATATTGGCGATTTCACTTGGGAAGGGACGTGGATTTCCTCCTAGACAGTCTACAGTGGCCCTTAGGAAAAGCTGGTGCCTCTCTGTCGCATCTTTGTGTTGCCTAATAGACAAAATGCTCCTGCAAAGTGCCAGGTGGGGCATCAAAGGGAAACCATCGTAGTCTAGAATCCTTACCCTCCCATTACTGGGAGGAGGGGGAAGCTCTCCAAATGATTGCAGCGAGCTTCTCCCTGTCTCCCAATGTCTTTCAGTGTATCCTCAGTACAGTGAGACTGTACTGAATCAATCACTGAATCAATCGTGCCACTGATTGATTCCCTTGACCCGGCAGGCCCCCTCTCCCCTGTACACTTCCCACTTGAGGCCCTCTGCTTGTATGGCACACCCCAGGGAGTACGGCCTGCTGAGCAGGCTGGACAGGCCCCTCCCGGTCAGCTTGTCTCTCCAGGCATTCACCAGAGTGTACAGACTTGGTGGATGTTTGCTGAAGAAACGAATGAGGGAGTGAAAGACTGGACGGACGCCAAGGAGACAGACTAGTTCATAGGAACTGAGCTGACAGCCCATCATGTGAGCAATCCAGGGCCCAGGAAGGCCACTGTTTTTGGTGTGGGGACCCAGAGGAGGCCCAAGGGAGTAAGCATGACTACCCCAAGATGGAACTAAGAAGCTCCTCGCCGTTGAGGTTTTCTATGGAGCTCTAGAAGTGAATTTTCGATTTTTTTAAGAAGGTAGAATATCATTGTTCTACAGAGGCCTGTTCCACAGTCTCCTACTCTATACCTCAGTAAAAGTAGACACCACACAGTAGAGGCTAGTCTAGAACCCAGGGTTCATTACTCCAGCCCAGGGCTCCTCAGCTCTACCCTGCCAACCCATCCAGCCTTATGGTTCTGGCTACAACTGAGAGCTTTGCCCCCCTGGAGGCTCATCCTCAAAAGGGAAGTCTGGGTGAAGACCTGAGTGGAGCAGGATCCAGCCTCCAGGTTGGGGAGGAGGCCAAGGAAATAGGGAAGAGACTCCAAGGACTAGGGAAAGCTTCGAGCCTACACCGGGCTTGGGAGGCAGGGCAAGGCCTGCCAGGCCTAGATGGTGGACCCAGAATGGCCAAATCCTGAAGGATGGACATCGGGGGAGGCCTAAAAAGGCAAACCCACACTGAAAGCCAGGTATCTAACTGCCTGCTTTGGGGGTTTTGTGAAACAGCAGGAGCCCCAGCAGCCTGTGGGCGCTGAGAGGCAGTGGGTGGGGAATTAGTGCTGCCACTTGCTGGCAGTTATAGGGACTGCAGCTCACACATTGTGGCTCAGGGTCTTTTGATTCTGTGTGTGTTGGTCCTGGGACTTGAACTCAGTGTGGGCACTGTCCCTGGGCTTCTTTTGCTCAAGCTTATACCCTACCTCAGCTCCACTTCCAGTGTTTTTTGTAGTTTAGAGGAGATGTGTCTCACAGACTTTCCTGCCTGGGCTGGCTTCACACCATCATGCCTGTCATCCTAGCTACCCAGGAGGCTGAGATCTGAGGATCAAAGTTCAAAGCCAGCCCAGGCAGGAAAGTCCGTGAGACTCTTATCTCCAATAAAGCACTAGAAAACCGGAAGTGGTGCTGTGGCTCACATGGTAGAGCGCTCGCCTTGAGCTGAAGAGCTGAGGGACAGCGCCCAGGCCCAGACCAACAACAACAACAACAAAAAAAAAAGAACATGGTTGTGTTGTTGTTGTTGCATTTTGGTTTTGGGTTCTGGTATGAAGGCTTGAACTCAGCTGGCATGCTCTCATTTGAGCCATGCCCCTAATTCTAGTTTTTTACTGACTAATAGGAGATAAAAATCTCACAGATGTGTCTGCCTGCGCGGGCTGTGAACTGTGATCCTCTGCTCTTAGCCTCCTGAGTAACTGGTGTCACCAAGGGCAGCCCAGGATGTGACTTCAGAGGAGGAGGAGGGGACTGCCGCCAGGTGTGCCGGTTACCTGGGTGACACCGGTACTGGGCAGATACTTAGCCAAGAGGAGAGAGGAGTCTACCCTGGCCTCCCAGGGCGGACCTTACAGCTAGAATTATGGGCCACCAGCACCGGGCTCAAATTCTAGTTTGTCACATTTGGTTTCCGTCAATCTACATGAAAGGAGAGTTTGTGTCCTATCAGGAAACAGGTGACATCGCCAGCCTCTGCTCTCACAACACTCAGGGGAGATTACGGAATAGTGATATTCTAGTTGCATCATTAGCGCTTGCTTTAAAATCAGAGATTCATTACTGGTTCAGAAGCCCCTCCCACAACAAAGATGGCCCCTGGGAGGAAGTCCTTTCCCAGGCTCGGCCCTGGCGCCACCCTCAACTCTCTTAGAGCTCGGGTAGCCAGTGAAGTGTCACCACATGCACACAGCCACTGAACACCTGCTGAGAACTGTCCCCAGCTCCAGACAGGCTGTAACTATAAAATGTATTTCAGATCTCAATGACTTGATATAAAAAAGTAATTAAAATGACTCATCAATCATTTTTATATTGTTAGTATGCTGAAATAATATTTTAATATATTGGGTTAATGAACTATATAGAATTAATTTTGCCTGTTCTTTTTGCTTTTTGAATGTGTCTATTGGGGAACTTTGAATTATATATGCAAATTACATTCTCTTTCTGTTGGATACTGCTGGTCTAAGATCTATTTGTCTCAACAAACTTATTAACTTTTCCAGTGAGTGAGTCACCACCTAAGTGTCAGGCTTTCTTCAGAAGATATGACTGAGAACAAAACAAATTCTCCTTTCTGTTCTTCAGATTGGTAATTTCTATTGATCTCTCTCTTTTTGGGAGGTGGGAGGTCAGTCATGGGGCTTGAACTTAGGGCCTGGGCACTGTCCCTGAGCTATTCCCCTCAAGGCTAGTGCTCTACCACTTTGAGCTACAGCTCCACCTCCCCTTTTCTAGTGCTTAATTGGAGATAAGAGTCTGATGAACTTTCTTGCCCCAGCTGGCTTGAACCACGATCCTCAGATCTTAGACTCCCGAGTAGTAGCTAGAATTACAGATGTGAGCCACCAGCATCTAGCTACTGATCTCTTTTTTAAGTTTGTTGATTTTTCTAGAGCACGTGGTAGAGTGCATTGCCAAGAAAAATAAATAAACATTAAAATAAATGAAAATAAACCCGGTGCCAGTGGCTCACCTGTAATCTTATCTACTCAGGAGGCTGAGATCTGAGAATCATGTTCTGAAATCAGCTCAGGCAGGGAAGTCCATAAGACTCTTTGTCTCCAATTGACCAGCAAAAAGCCAGAAGTGGAGCTATGGTTCAAGTGGTGGGGTACCAGCCTTAAGCAAAAAAGCTCAGGGACATTACCTAGACCCTGAGTTCAAGCCCTTGTACTGGCACAAAAACAGAACAAAAGATAATTGACAGAATCCCTTACACAGAACTGAATCATATACTAATAAATAACCTACATATGAACTGAGGACTATTCTATGTCAAAATGGGGGTGGGGTAAGCTAAAACAAACCCTGGAGGAAATGTACCATTGAAAAAGTATTTACCAAGCCAGGTGCCAGTGGCTCACACCTGTAACCTTGGCTACTCAGGAGGCTGAGATCTGAGGATCATAGTTCAGAGCCAGCTGGGGCAGGAAAGTCTGTGAGACTCTTATTTCCAATTAATCACCAGAAAAACCAAAAGTAGAGCTGTGGCTCAAAGTGGTGGAGCCTTGAGCGAAAAAGCTCAGAGACAGTGCCCAGGCCCTGAGTTCAAGCCCTACAACCAACAAAGGAAGGAAAGAAGGAAAGAAGGAAGGAAGGAAGGAAAAAAGAAAGAAAGAAGGGAAGAAAGAGAAAAAATATTTATCACCAAGCACCAGTGATATGTACCTATAATTCTAGCTACTCATGAGGCTGAGATCTGAGGATTGAGGTTCAACAAAGCCAGCTGGGGCAGGAAAGTCCTATCTGCAATTAACCACAGAAACAGAGAGAGAGAGAGAGAGAGAGTATATACTAGAAGTGGAGCTGTGGCTCAAGTGATAGAGTGCTAGCCTTGAGTAAAAAAGCTCAGGGACAGCACCCAGGGCTGGAGTTCAAGCCCCACGAAACTGGCATGACCCAGAAAACAATCTAACTTTGTTCATTAAAAAAGTTGAAAGCAAGCAAGAAAAATGAGGACAGCTTCGAGCAATAGTCATGGAGATGGAAACATCTAGGCAGATTTGGGATGTGTCTGGGAGACACAGTAAACAGGATGAGAAAGGCATCTAGAAGCTGGTGTAAAGGCCGCTGGCGATATAAATTTGGGAGCTGTGAGAATGTCAGTGATATTTAAGGCTCATCAACTGGAGGGCAAGTGCAGACCAAGAGCACTAGGGGGCCTCGGTGAGCTCACCTGAGCGGAACATGGCTGTATGGAGTTAAGATCCCCAAATCCGTTAGGGGCAGGGATGGCGCCTCAGACCGACAAAGCCCCTGCAGCCTGGTGTCTGAACTAGAATCCCAAGCAGGAGCATAATTGTCAGGTAGACGATGTCATTATCATTATCGCCATCATCACCACCAGCCAGCAGCAGCTGTTCATTTGCTGAATATCTCACGCAGGTGATATTATTATCTCTATTATACAAAAGGGGAAATGGGAGCTCAGCGAGAGTTCGTCATTTTGCTGACATCAGAGGGGAGGATTCAGCCCCAGATGTGGAGGGCTGGATCTCCAGTACAAGAATTCTCACTGCCCCGTGTGCACCAGAGCCACAAGACCTAGAAGCACCTTACTTCCATCAAATAAGAGACACTATAGGTACCAGGGATCGAAAGACCATGAAGACATATCCCAAAGCTCATCCACAGGGGTGGCAGCAGTAGATGCACCCAGGAAGACCCCGGTGGCGGGGAGGGGGGGGGAACCAAGCCATGCTCCACCCCAACAGATGGGTGTATAGCCTGTGGCAAGCCGTGTCTATCACGGAACCTCAGCTTCCTCATCTAGTCAGCAGGGACTATGACCCCCTCTCCTGCAACCCAGAGGTCTGCAGCAAACAGCCAGGCAGACATTGGCAGAAAGCTTTCATATCCACAGAGGGCTGAGCAAACTCGAGGGGGGATAGCCGCTGCTTCCAGAATTCCAAACAGGCGTGGCTCCACCCAAGAGCCGCTTGGAACCTAGAAGGCCCAGCCCCATTGGCCGTAGGACAGAGCTAGTGTTTGTACACACACAGAGAAACACCCTCAGACTTGAGCAACCCAGCCTAGTGCACCTACTTCAGGGGACTCTTCTCTGGCCTTCTTATAGCCAGATCCCCTTCCTATGTAGAGCAAGGAAGCTGACAGACCAAGAGCACATGGCCATTTGTGGCCCTCCTAGACCAGGTTATGGCTCTCGAGAACCCTAGAACTCTCTGCTCAAATGATCCTGAAGTGTATGCAGGATGCTGCTAATCTTCCTTTAGGTCCTTCCTTCTAGAGGTGGACTGTCCCAGTGTGTGGATCCCCAGCCTCAAAGAACCAAAAGAGGAATGAAGGAGGTAAATTCAGGACAAAGGGTCATAGCATAGAAGCAGACCCCTGGCAATGCAGACAACTCCGAGAATGGGAAGAGGAAAGGAAGAGCCACAGGCCAGAGACTCCCTGGGTGCCCTTGCCTTAGAAGCCTGGCTGTGCCCCTCCCCTTCCTCTGGAAGGTGCCGGTGTTAAAACATAAGGAGCAGAAACAAGCCTTGCTCAAGGCCTACTTCTGGTGAGCAGCCTGGCATTCTGTATATAGCCTCTGCTTTGGGAGAAATGTGCTGATTTATGCAGTTCCCAACATTTAAAGGTGGAGACCAGACTGTGGCTGAATCAGATCAGATCGTTCTCTGGGACAAACTGCAACCTTGAGCTGTTGAGCAAAACCTTGGAACGAGTGTCTGTGCCCTTCCGCCCTTTCGGGCCCCCAACCTGCCTGCCACCAGCGGTGCCTTGGGTTCTGGTCATTCCCTTGGGCTCAAGTTGGCAGAAGTTGATCTGCTCTCTGCTTGGCTTTGGGGAAACCAAGTCGCATGCTCGTTTTTCCCTGTGTGGTGTGTTTGTTAAAGGCAGCACAACACGCCATCTCCTTCAATGACATCATCTCCTGGCAGACCCAGATTTCCCGTGGTTAGTGATCAAAAGTGGGGACCACGTGAGAAGCAGCGTGCAGCAGGAAGTGAAGGCGCAGCGTCCCACCTGACTCTCAGTTTTGGGAAGCCGCAGTGGCTGACAGGCACACATGACCCACTGCTATGGAAGGACTGCCCAGCCTTCGCCTTCTCGATGGCAACTGGATCAGACACACCTCTCCCACCAAATCCCTGCCCCTCACCCCCAGTCACCTCTCCATCCTAGAGAACACAATGCCACCCAGCAAAGCCCCTCACTCTGTCCGGCTCCCTTGCACAACTTCTTACTGGCATCACACTTCTGGCCAGAGTGGAGAAGATCCATCTGAGATCTTCAGATCTCCATCTCAGATCTCCATCTGAGGCCAGCTGCTATTCTGAGCGGAGTCTGACAGTGCAGTTGTACCACCTGTGTTCTACACAGGGCACCTCGTCCAGGTGCCAGCAGGAGGAGAAATCCAATCCATTTTCCTTCTGCAGGCTCTGTAACCACATAAGAGATGCCCAGACAAGAGTGTTTTCTCAACTGCATGCACCCAGCCAGGGCTTTTCACATTGAAGTAAAAATATCCTGAAGATGAATGAAGCCTCTGCCCCCTTAGCTCCAATCCTCAGATTCCTGTGTTCATCTGGAACCCTTTCTCCGTCCATCACCTCTGTATTGGTCTCTCCTCCACTAGTTTTGCCTTCCGTTCCATGGCTGTCCTGGACTGAGGGTGACACAAAGCAAGGCCAGTCATCACTTAAGCATGTGGCAAAGAAGCCACAGGCACCAGTGGCTCACACCTGTAATCCTAGCTATTCAGGAGGCTGAGATCTAAAGATCATGATTCAAAGCCAGCCCAGGCAGGAAAGTCTGTGAGACTCTTTAACCACCAAAAAGTCAGAAGCAAAGCTGTGGATCAAGGGGTAGAGCAGTAGCCTTGAGTGAAGAAAAAAGAAGCTCAGGGATAACACACGAGACTCAGTTTCCTGCAGCCAGCCTCAGATGGAGAGTGGTGGATCTTCTCCTCTCTGGCCGGAAGCTGGATGCCAGTGAGAGGTTGTGCAAGGGGGCCGGACAGAGTGAGGGGCTTTGCTGGGTGGCATTGTGTTCTCTAGGATGGAGAGGTGACTGGGGGTGAGGGGCAGGGATTTGGTGGGAGAGGTGTGTGTGATCCAGTTGCTATTGAGAAGGCGAAGGCTGGGCAGTCCTTCCATAGCAGTGGGTCATGTGTGCCTGTCAGCCACTGCGGTTTCCCAAAACTGAGAGTCAGGTGGGACGCTGCGCCTTCACTTCCTGCTGCACGCTGCTTCTCACGTGGTCCCCACTTTTGATCACTAACCACCGGAAATCTGGGTCTGCCAGGAGATGATGTCATTGAAGGAGATGGCATATTGTGCTGGCTTTAACAAGCACACCAGAACTGGCACACCCCCGCCCCCTCCCCCCAAAAAAGGAAGCAAAAATTACTCACAAAATTACTGTGAAGCCGGGCGCTGGTGGCTCACGCCTGTAATCCTAGCTACTCAGGAGGCTGAGATCTGAGGATTGCGGTTCAAAGCCAGCCCGGGCAGGAGAGACTGACCGTGAGACTCCTATCTCCAATAAACCACCAGAAAACCGGAAGTGGCACTGTAGCTCAAGTGGTAGAGCGCTTGCCTTGAGCTGAAGAGCTGAGGGACAGCGCCCAGGCCCAAAGTTCAAGCCCCACGACCAACCAAAAAAAAAAAAAAAAATTACTGTGAATGTGCTAGGGGTACTAGGCAGGTTCACCCGCTACCTGGGACCCCCCCCCCCACACACACACACCAGATCTGATTTGGCCAGAACCATACTATGAAAACACAGTAGCCAGCCAGGCCACCAGTGTCTCACGCCTTTACTCCTAGCTACTCAGGAGGCTGAGATCTGAGGATCGAGGCTCAAAGCCAGTCCCGGCAGGAAAGTCCATGAAACTCTTATCTCTAATTAACCACCAGAAAACCAAAGTGGCACTGTGGCTCAAGCAGTGGAGTGCTCTCCTTGAGCTGAGGAGCACAGGGACAGCACCCAAGCCCAGAGTTCAAGCCCCATGACTGACAAAAACAAAAACACAGTAGCCATTAGCCATAGGCTGATATTAACCATTTACAACATGATTATTCCAAGTTCTAGGACTGTTCCAAGGACTAGGATTATTCCTAATTCTAGGACTAGCTCAATGGTAGAACATGTAACTTAGCATGAGCAGGGTTCTGGACTCGATTCACAGCAATGAGAAAAAAAAGTGACTACTCCAAATTTAAGTAAGATGTAAGTGTAAAATATACACTAGATTTCACAGATTTAGAAATTTTCAAATATCTCATTAGTAGTATTTCTCCTTTATGTGTTATGTGCTAAGGCAAAAAGAAAAAGTACCACATACTAAATAGCTAAAAGCAACAAACATTTCTGCTCTCAAAATTCTGGAGGCTAGCCGGGCACCAGTGGCTCACCCCTGTAATCCTAGCTACTCAGAAGAATGAGATCTGAGGACTACAATTCAAAGCCAACCTAGGCAGGAAAGTCCGTAAGACTCGTGTCCAATTAACCACCAAAAATCCAGAAGTGGAGCTGTAGCTCAAGTGGCAGAGCACCAGCCTTGAGCAAAAAAAAAAAAAAAAAAAAAGCTCAGGGACAGTATCCAGGCCCTGAGTTCAAGCCCAGGATCAGCACCATAAATAAATACATACTATAAATAAATAAATAATACAAGTTTTAAAATTCCAAAGGCTAAATATTCTCCATAGGACCAGGCTACCACTGCAGCCTGTAGGGGGAGCTCTTGCTTGCCTGGCTTTCAGAGACAGCCTTAATCCTTGGAGTTCTTTAGCTGCCAGCTGCACCATCCCTCTGATTTCTCCTGCACCTCTGTCACCACACAAGGTCCTCCCTGTGCCATCTGTGCTGTCACATGACCTCCTGCTCTCTTATAGGACCACTGGTCATACTGGATCCTATGCTACTTCACTGTGACCTCATCTCAACCAACTACATCTGCAACAACCCTATTTCCAAGTAAGGTCATGGCCATGGGGACTGGAGACTAAGATTTCAGCATATCTTTTGGAGGTGTACAATTCAGCTTGCAACACTCAAATAAATCAATGCATTAGGTTAAACTAAATAAAATGATTAATTGCATATGTCACCCACATGAGGCATACATTCTATTTGGATGGCATCATTCTGGCTGCACGTGCCGTGGCTTGATTTGTTGATTAGGTTCCTTCACCGCAGAAAATCAATAGTGACCAGTGACCTTCAACCTGGAAAGATGCAAATGAAAAGATGAGAACCCAAAAGCATGCAAATTTCTTGTACTTAAACTGACAATACCATTCCAACATATGTTAAGCAGCTATAAATATTTCTCACTCTCCTATAACCCCCCCTCTCTCCCTCTACCCCCCTCTCCTTCTCTTTCTCCCTCTCCCTCCCTCTTTCCTTCCCTCACAGGGTTTTGCTATGAAGTCCAGCTGGCCTCAAATTCTCCATCTTTCCTGCTCTAGTCTCCTGAGCGCTGGGATTACAGGCACTTACCACCACATCTGACTGGGCCCCTGTTCTTTCTTGAACTCAGTACTATCTTGTTGGCTTTTTTCACTGCTGGAGTTTGGCTAAACATTTGACCAACACTCACTTTGTGGACATTTAAGTCTTAGGAGTGTGCACTCTGAGAGGGGCTAGTGTAGCTTGACGGTGGGTTTGTGGCCTCCCTGTCCTCGCCAGCCCAGTTCCTTGTGTGACTTTGCCTGAGTGAGAGCTGGGTCCTCGGGAATCAGTAGCTGTGGGGTGCCCTGCTTCATATACAATTAGCCAGTGAGCCATGCAGAAGTAGCAGTGAAAGTGGCTGTCCCAGCAAAAAGCTGGACTTTCGGGATCCATAGACCTGCGTGAGACTGCTGGACCTTCCTGACCTTTAGAAGCCAAGAAGTGCTGACATGGGCTGGACTGCTCCCCAGCAAAGCTAGGAGTGTCCAGAGATGGAGGAACTGAGAAAAGAGAGCCCACAGCCAGATCCTCAGGGCCAGAGCTCTTTTATCTCTGCCCATATAAAGGAAACTCACCGACCAGACCTTGAAGCAGAGGGAAAGCCTGAACAACCCTCTCTTCACTTGGGTCTCGTGGCTTACTTTCATCATGAATGGTAGCTAAACAAGTAACAGCTTTGCTATAGATTAACAGCTGTGGCCTATGTTCACCTTGGTAATGATGGCTGAGGTGTTTTGTGGGTGTTTTTTTTTTTCAGGAGTTTGGTGGCAGCCTTGTTTATCTCAAACTGGGTAAAACTACTAATCTCCACTTGGGCACATGCAAAGGACTGATGGGTGACTTCTGACACCAGAGGGAGAAAACCATGACTTAGCACTGGCATTTCAGAACACAGTCCTATGAAGAGCCACAAGGGCTTGATTAGGCATGCACAAAGCATCACCTTCCCGGCCTCCAATCACCTCTCCCACCTCCCCACCCCCACCCCCACCCCAGCCCACCCCACCACTACCACCCTCAGGCTATGGAGCTTCTTTATCCCTCCCTGCCCACACTCCACTAAGTACAGCTAAAACTATCCTTGAACTAGTACCAGGTCGGATCCAGGCACCTGTGGTTCATGCCTGTAATCCTAGCTACTTAGGAGACAGATCTGAGGATTTTGGTTCAAAGCCAGACTGGGCAGGAAAGTCAATGAGACTCTTATCTCCAATTAGCTACCAAAAAAGTCCAGAAGTAGAGTTGTGGCTTAAGTGGTAGAGCGTTAACCTTGAGAGAAAAAGCTCAGGGACAGTACCCAGGCTCTGAGCTCAAGCCCAGGAACTGGTACAATAAAAAAGGAAAAGAAAAGACAGAAATTAAGATTGGATAATTTCTATTAATATATCCTTATTTCTGGTGGTAGTGGAGTTTGAACTCAGAGCCTTACACTTGCTAGACAGATGCTCTACCATTTGGACCATATCTCTAGCCCTCTATTGATGTATCCTTTAAGTTTATTGATTATTTGATTACCTATAGTCTCTTGCTAACCCTATTCAATGAACTTAACAAGATAAAAATGTTAATATTTTCTTTAAGGTCGGAATATCTATTTGGCTCTTTTCTGTATAGTTTACTTATCTGTTGGAATTTCCTATTTGTTCATTGTTTTGAAGTATCTTCTCTTTGGAATCTTTGGACATAGCTTCTGTGTCTACTTTGAAACTTATTTTATGCTGGTGACAATTCCTAAGCTGCAGATGCTGAGACAAAATTAGAAGCGCACATGATTTATCCTGGAATGGGAAGGAGGGAGCAGGACAGGGGAGGATTTCTAATACTTCTGTTAGCCTATAGGGGGCAATCTGGAGCAACAACTGCCCAGTAAATTAATCCCTCTTTCTTGGGTCAACATGGCTAAGCTTTTGTGTTGCTGCATTGCTCAGTCTTTGACTGGAAGCCACCTAGAGAAAATGGGGCTAAAAAATAACTGTTGTCTTCTTTTACCCTTAGCTGGTAGAGTGGCTTTGAAATGTGTGAGCTTGGCTCAGCTGAACTACATTTCACAAATTGCCTTTACCCCTAAATTTCTTGCAGGAGAGGTTCTTGTGGAAGCTGAGAGGGCAGAGGCCAAGCTCAGACCATCTGTAGTTCACAGGTACCATCTCCTACCTGCAGGCTCACCTTTGAGTTCTTGCATATTCATGAATGTCTTTCTTCCATCCAATCATGTGATTTTTATTTTTATTTTTTTTTTTTGTCCATGGTGGGGCTTGAACTCTGAGCCTCGGCACTGTCCCTCAGCTCTTCAGCTCAAGGCGAACACTCTACCACTTGAGCCACAGCACCACTTCCAGTTTTCTGGTGGTTTATTGGAGATAAGAGTCTCATAGACTTTCCTGCCCAGGCTGGCTTTGAACTGCAATCATCAGATCTTAGCTTCCTGAGTAGCTAGGATTACAGGCGTGAGCCACCAGTGCTTGGCTTGATTTTTTTTAAGTCAGGTGGTCCCTTTTTCTCCATGGACTGAACCAGCTATTCAAGTCTTTCCTTGGTTCAGGGAGATTTTCTTCTGGCATGTGTTTAATTATTGCCTCTCTTCTGACTCTTACTTTGTCTCCATCTGGAACATTTGTTCTCTGCATGTTGGGATTCCTGGATCTTTCCTCTAAATCTTTTATCTTTTCCCTCATGGCTTTTACCTCATTAACTTTCTTCTCTGAGCTTTCAAATATTTCTTCTACTTGATCTTCCAGGTTTCTGATTTAGGCCTCAACAATGACATCCCCTCTTTAATTTATCTACTCTTTTTTTTTCTTTTAAAGCTTCATGTTCTTGTTTTATGCTTCAGAAGTTCTTTTCACGATGCATTGGGATCTTCTTAAAGCCTGCAACTATTAAAGAAAATTCAGGTGTTACTTTGTCTCTTCAAGCTGCAGTTCTGCTTAGTGGACATGTACACAGACCTACGTCACTTTGGGAGCCCCTGCTGGGATGTATCTTTTGCTGGCTGCCCTTTAGATTTTACCTAATACCTGCTGTGCTCTCTGCCAATCACTGAAGCTGTGAGCATTGCCAAGAAAGTTTATTCACAAGGCAGCTGAATGTGAAGAGAACTCCAAGTCTCAAACCCATCTCTCCAGGATAGTAGAATTGTGTGTGTGTGTGTGTGTGTGTGTGTGTGTGTGTGTGTGTGTGTGTGTGTGTGTGTAGGTGCTGGCACTACAGCTTGAACTCAGGGCCTGAGCTTTATGGCTCAAGGCTAGTGCTTTACCACTTCAGACCCAGCTTCTAGGATTTGGGTAGATAATTGGAAGGAATTCATGGACTTTCTTGCCTGATCTGGCTTTGAACCATGACCCTCAGATCTCAGCCTCTGAGTAGCTAATATTACAGACATGAACCAACCTGGCTCCAACCTTAATTTCTAAATGTACGCATCTATTCTTCAAAGTTATAAGACTGCATTATGGAATGTATAATATATGTAGATGAATTGCCTATGAAAATGGTAAGCATGAAGGTAGAGGTGGGGATAAATGGAGCTATATATCTGTAAGGTTCTTAAATGTTTCGTGAAATGGTAAGTTTTTTAAATCAAAGTGGAATATAGACTCTAAGTCAAGGATGAATATGTAATCATTAAGCAGCCACTTTTTAAAATGGAAAGAAGTATTACTAAAAAAACTAAAGTAGACTCCTAAAAATTACTTACTAACCACTAAAGAAGACATAAGGAGGAATAAATAAGTATATATGTGTATCTATGGCAGACTAATAATAAAATGATAGATTGTATCAAGCCATGACCATAGTAATGTTGTATGTTAATGAGCTATACACTCCAACTAAAAGGCAGAGCATGGAGACATGGGTTTTTTAAGCTATATTCTGATTACAAGAACTATTAACAATGCAGATATCATACAACATACAATTGAGCCACAAGAAGGCTTGAATTAGGAACAGATTAATTTAAAATTTAAAAAAGACTTCAGAACAAGTATTAGATGGGGGTATTGGACTAGGAATATGGCTTAGTGATAGAGTGCTTGCCTAGTATGCATGAAGCCCTGGGTTCGATTCCTCAGTACTACATAAACAGAAAAAGCTGGAAGTAGTGCTATGGCTCAAGTAGTAGAGTTCTAGCCTTAAGCAAAAGAAGCTCAGGGACAGTTCCCAGGCCCTGAGTTCAAACCCCAGGACTGGGGAAAAAAGAGAGGGTGTCATTTAGGCAAAGTATAGTACTTCATGCCCATAATTCAGATCACAAGTCAGAGACCAGACTAGACTGTATAGTCTGTCTCAAAAAAAGAGTCTGGAGGCACAATCACCCGAGTTAGAACAAAGCAAAGGCAAAGCCCTGAGTTCAAATTCAGTTCTGAACAAAAAAGAAAGAAAAAGGAAGGAAGGAAGAAAGGGAGAAAGAAAGAAAGAGCTAAATAAGAGATAAAGAGGAACATTTCATTATAGTAAAGTGCTTCATTTCCCTCGGGAAGACATAAAAATTATAATTACACCTAATGATAGAGTTTCAAAATTCATGAAACAAAAGCTGATTGAATCTAAAGCTTCTCTCTCACCATTGACAAAAGAACTTCATTTACAGAAATCATTAAAGATGTAGAAGATTTGAACAATGCCATAAACCACCTAGATCTAATTTATACTTATGCAACAGCAAACTTAAGAAGAGAAAAAATACACTTTCTATTCAAAAGTTCTTCATATATTCATCAATAGGGACCATATTGCGGGCCACATAGGAAGTCGCAGTAAATGAGGTTGAACTAGTGCAAAGTGTGTTATCTGACCATTATGGGATTAAATTTCAAAATCAATAAAAAAGTAAGTTTAGGGTCTGGGAAGGTGGCTCAATGGTAGAGTTCTTGCCTTGCATGCATGAGGCCCTGGGTTCAATTCCTCAGCACCACATAAGCAGAAAAAGCTGGAAGTGGTGCTGTGGCTCCAGTAGTAGAGTGCTAGTCTTGAGCTGAAGAGCTGAGGGACAGCACCTAAGCCCAGAGCTCAGGCCCCATGACTGGCAAAAAAAAAAAAGGTAAGTTTATATTGTTATCATTTTTTTCCAGAGCTGAGGACTGAACTCAGAGCCTTGTGCTCGTCAGGCAGGCGCTCTTCCACTGAGCTAAACCCCAGCCCCTATTGTTATCATTTTAATACTAAACATTCCCCCACAGATTCATAAGCTGATGGTCCCAGCTGGTGGTGCTACTTGGGGAGGTGCTAGAAACTTTAGAAGGCAGTGCCTGACTGGAGGAAGTGGGTCACTGGAAGCTGGGGCATCCTTGGGACTCTATCTCTCTTGGCTCCATCCTGTATCTCTATCTCGGTGCTTCCCGGCTGCCATGAAGTGAGCAACTTTACTCCTTTCACCAGGAAGCTCTGCTTACCCCAGCACAGAAACAGCAGAGACAGATGGCCATGGACTGAACCCTCTAAAACACATGACTCAAAACAAAATTCTTACTCCTTTATATTTTTTCTCAGGCACATTCACATCAACAAAACATCTGACTAAGTCAGGCTCTGGTGGCTTATGCCTGTAAGCCTAGCTACTCAGGGGGCTGAGATCTGAGGATCGCAGTTCAAAGCCAGCTTGGGCAGGAAAGGCCATGACTCTTAACTCCAATAAACAACTCAGAAAACCAGAAGTCGTGCTCTGGCTCAAGTGGTAGAGCAGAAGCCTTGAGCTAAAGAGCTGAGGGACAGTGCTTAGGCCTAGAGTTCGAGCCCCATGACCGACAAAAAAGAAAAGAAAAAGAAAAGTCTAACTAACAGATTTTTTTTTTAATCATTGGAATATAATCAGTGAAAAAATCACATTTTATATGAACAGTAGAGATACAGCATAACAAATTTGTGGGATACAACTAAAGCAGTATTTAGAGAGAATGTCAAGATTGAAATATTTATACTAAAAAGTAAAGTAGGTATAAAATAAATGACCTGAGTTTCCACCCCCAGGAGGCTAGAAGAAAAGTAAAGCAAATATAAAGTTAAGAAAAATAAAGGGGAAAGGAAAAACTGGGAGAGAGCAAAGGAAAAGGTGACATTGCCCAAAGAGAAATGTATTCATAACCTGATTTATGTAAGTGTAACCCCTTTGTATATCACCTTTTTAATAACAATATAGAGAGAGAAGAAATAAGGGCTATTAAGAAAAGGGAAGAAATCAACAAAAGAGCAAATAAAGAAGAAAGAAAAATAAACAAAGCCAAACGTTGGCACTTTAAAAAAAATGAATCAAATTAATAAAACCTTAGCTCAGCCAGCCAAGAAAGGAAAAAAAACATGAGGAATGAAGAGGAGAACCTGTTGTAGTTTATATGTTTGTGTCATTCCCCTCCTACCTCCAAAACTGATATAATTAGAAGGTTTGTCCACAGGGAAGTTGTAGAACTGTTAAGAGAGGGGACCTAATGGGAAGTCCTTACTCTAAAGAGAGATAGAATTGTTTAAAAAGCTGTAGCCCAAGCCAGCTGCTGGTGGCTCACACCTATAATCTGAGCTTCTCAGGAGGCTGAGATCTAAGGATTTCAGTTCAAAGCCAGCCTGGGCAGAAAAGTCTAGGCCATCTAGATCTTCAGCTTCCAAAGCTATGAGCAAAATAAACCTCTTTTCTTGGTAAGGAGGTATGTCTCGGGTATTTTGTTATAGTGATAAAAAAAAAAAAAAGCTGTCTTCATAAGCTGCCTTAAAAAACCTACAGCCATTAAAAATAATAACAGAATATTTTAAATAATTTTTATGCTACAAGTTGTTTCAACTACTTCCATTAAAATTGACATTTTCCTTAGAAAATACAACTTGCCAAAACTGATACAAAATCATGCACTCTAAATAGCTGTATATCTAATAAGACATTAAATTCATAATCTAACACCTTCCAAATGCCTACACCGTCAGACTTCCCACAAAGAAAACTCTGTATGGCTTCACTAGTGATTTTTTTTCACTAAGAGAGAATTAACATACAAAGCCACAAAATGGAAAGAACATTTCCTGATTTGTTTTATGAGCCTTGACATAATCCTTATGACAAACCTGACAACAAAATTGTAAAAAAAATAAAATTCTAGACCAATATTCTTCACAAACACTGATGCAAAAAATAATCCTTCACTGAATGTCAACAGATAGAAATCAGCAATATAGGGGCTGGGAAGGTGGCTCAATGGTAGAGTGCTTGCCTTGCATACATGAGGCCCTGGGTTCGATTTCTCAGCACCACATAACAGAAAAAAACAGAAATGGCCTTGAGGCTCAAGTGGTAGAGCACTAGCCTTGAGCTGAAGAGCCAAGGGACAACGCCCAGGCCCAAAGTTCAGGCCATGACTGACCACAAAAATAAATAAATAGAAATCAGCAATATAAAAAGTAGTATGTGCCAAGCACAGGTAAGGCTCAAACCTATAATCCTGGCTACTCAGGTGGCTGAGATCCGAGGATCACAGTTTGAAGCCAGTCTGGTAGGAAAGCCTTAAGACTCTTATCTCCAATAAACCACTCAAAAAAAGCCAGAAGTAGCTCTGTGGCTTAAGTAGTAGAGTGCTAACCTTGAGCAAAAAGAAGCCCAGGGACAGTGCCCAGACCCTGAGTTCAAGCCCCAGGACCAACAACAACAAAAAAAAAAGTAATATTCATCATGACCAAATTGGATCACCCCTAAGAATTCAAGGTCGGTCCAGATGACACACAGCCAGATGATAGCAATCATATTAACAGATTTTTTAATCATATGTTTATTTAAATAAAAGTAGGAAAATCATCTGGAGGAAAAAAAATAATCCACTATTTAAAAATAAAAGCCAGAACAACAATTCATTTCTCTAAGCTTAGTGACCCAAGAGATTGAAGCAGGAGGGTCAGTAGAGCTCAGAAATTGGAAGCTATCCAGAGCAAATAAGATTTTTGTTTCAAAAAAGAAAAGAAAAGGAGAGAAGAGGAGAAGGGTAAGACAGAAGAGGGGAGGACTGGGGAGGGGAAGGAAAGAAGGAAATGGAAGAGAGGGAAGAGGAGGAGAAAAACTGGATGTGGTGACTCAAGCCTATAATCCTAGCTACTAGAGAGGCAGGAGATTGGGATTGTGGTTCAAGGCCAGCCCTGATGGAGAAGTTCACAAGGCTCTACCTCAACCACTGGCCATGGCAGACTTGGGGGCATGCTTAGCTCCGGCTCACAGAACACAAGTTTACAAGGTTAAAATGAAGGCTGGGAGACCGCCTCTGGGCATGCCCCACCAGTGTCATAAAGTTTTACCTGCAAATAAAGAATACGTTGAAGGTGTATCGATATAGAAGTTTACCCCTAATTGAACTGAACCATAAACTAGCAAACTTATGGGTACAAGGACAATACATCCAAATCAAGTGTATTTTATATTCCAGCAGGGAGAAATTGGAAAGTAAAATTAGAAAAACAATTTCATTTACTGTATTATCAAAAAGCATGAGATACTTGGGGGGAAATATAACAGATGACATTACCTCTACATTAAAAACCACAAAATATTACTGAGCGGAATTTAAAAAGGTTTAAATAAATGGAGAGATATACCAAAGCTATTGATTGGAATATTCAATGTTTTTAAGATATCAACCATCCCAAAATTGATCCATACATTTAAAGCTGTCATAACCATAATTCAACCCAACGATTTTGTAGAACTTGGCTAATTGATTCTAAAATGTATATAAAAATGAAAAAGACCTAAAAATATTTAAAGTAATCTTGAAAAAAGGATGAATTTGGAGGACTAATACAATCTGACTTAAAAACTTTATATGATGCAGCAGTGATCAAGGCATAGAAATAGAATAGAAAAAAGAACACAGTGGATCCTCAGTCGTAGAGCAATTTGATTTTGAAAAGAGACAACAAAGCAAACCAATAAAGAAAGGAAATGTTTTCAGGAAATGGTTCTGGGACAACTAGAGAACCTATAAGAAAAAATTAAACATTATGATCCTCAATCCTCATTGCTTCATACCACACCAAAAAGTCAGGAGGGATCATGGACCCAAACATAAAAGCTAAAACTACAAAACAAAATGTAGGAAAAGAAAAAACTAAGCCCATGCCGGGCCTCAACCCTGTAATCCTGGCTACTCAAGAGGCTGAAATCTGAGGATTGGGGTTCAACGCCAACCCAGGCAGGAAAGTCCATGAGATTCTTTTTTTTTTTTTTTTTTTTGGTCGGTTGTGGGGCTGCAGTTCTGGGCCTCAGTGTTGTCACTCTGCTCTTCAGCTGAAGGCGAGCACTCTACCACTTGAGCCACAGCGTCACTCCTGGTTTTCTGGTGGTTTTATTGGAGATCAGAGTTTGACTTTCCCGCCCGGGCTGGCTTCGAACTGTGAACCTCAGATCTCAGCCTCCTGAGTAGCTAGGATTACAGGCACGAGCCACCAGCGCCCAACTGAGATTCTTATCTCTAATTAACCACCAGAAAACTGGAAGTGAAGCTCTGGCTCAAAGCTGTAGAATGCTAGCCTTGGTCAAAGGAGCTTAGGGATAGCACTCAGGCCCCAAGTTCAAGCCCCATGACCAACAAAAAAGAAAAAGAAAAAATTATTTTAAAAATACACATACACACACACACACACACAAACTTCTAGCTGAACACCAGTGGGTCATGCCTGTAATCATAGCTACTCAGGAGGTTAAGAACTGAGGGTCATGATACAAGGCCAGCCTGGGCAGGAAAGTCAGTGAGACTTTTATTTCCAATTAACCACCAGAGGAAGTGGTGCTGTAGCTCTAGCGGTAGAGTGCTCGCTTTGAGCTGTAGAGCTAAAGACAGCACCCAGGCCCAGAGTTCAAACCCCACTACCGACCAAAAAAAAAAAAAAAAAATCAATTAACCACCAGAAAACGGGAAGTGATGCTATGGCTCAAAGTGGTAGAGCACTAGCCTTGAGTGAAAAAATCTCAGGCACAGTGTCCAGACCCTAACTTCAAGCCCCCACAACCAACAAAAACAAACATACAAAAAACTTCTAAAAGAAAATATAGGCTGGAAATGTGGCATATTGGTAGAGTATTTGCCTATGGTGCATGAAGCCCTGGGTTTGATTCCTCAGTATCACATAAACAGAAAAAAAGCAGGAAGTGGTGCTATGGTTCAAGTGGTAGAGTGCTAGCCTTGAGCAAAAGAAGCTCAAGGACAGGACCCAGGCCCTGAGTTCAAGCCCCAGGACTGGCAGGAAAGGAAAGGAAAGGCACAGAGAGAAAGAAAGAAAGAGAGAGAGAGAGAGAGAGAGAGAAAGAAGAAAGAAAGAAAGGAAAGAGAGAGAGAAAGAAAGAAAAAGAAAGAAAGGAATGGGCTGGGAAGGTGGCTCAGTGGTAGAGCGCTTGCCTCGCATGCATGAGTCCCTGGGTTCAATTCCTCAGCACCACATAAGACAGAAGTGGTGCTGTGGCTCAAGTGGTAGGGCGCTAGCCTTGAGCTAAAGAGCTGAGGAATAGCGCTCAGGCCCAGAGTTCAGCCCCCATGACTGACCAAAAATAAATAAAACACACAAAAACAAAAACAAAAAAAGAAAGAGGGGCTGGGAAGGTGGCTCAGTGGTAGAGCACTTGCCTTGCATGCCTGAGGCCCTGGGTTTGATTCCTTAGCTCCACATTAGCAAAAAGAAAAAAGCCGGAAGTGGCGCTGTGGCTCAAGTGGTAGAGCACTAGCCTTGAGCTGAAGAGCTGAGGGACAGCACCCAGGCTCAGAGTTCAGGCCCCACGCCTGGACCCAAAAAAGAAAAAAAAAAAAAAAAGAAAGAAAGAAAGAAAGGAAGGAAGGAAGGAGGGAGGGTGGGAGAGAGAAGGAGGGAGGGAGGGAGGGAAGGAGGGAGGGAGGGAGGGAGGAAGGAAGGAAGGAAGGAAGGAAGGAAGGAAGGAAGGAAGGAAGGAAGGAAGGAAGGAAGGAAGGAAGGAAGGAAGGAAAAGAAAAAAAGTCTACTGCCAAAATAGGGATGGATTACCTCAAAGAGTGTGGTCACAGTTCACATAAGGATTGATGGCAGGAAGCTGACAGAATTTATCAAACAGAATAGGTTACTAAGCGGAGAAACTGAGCCCGCCCCCCTCCTTTGTGGCCCGTCCCACATGGTCTGACTAGCCTCTTGGGCTGTGGAAGTGTAAGCCTGTACATTTGATCTGTACCCTTACAATTTAAACTCCATCAGAGTGGGCCTTTGTCTTCGTTGGCCCAGGGTATGGACATCTGGGGTTTTAGAATGGAATTCCGTGGCATCCCTTGGTCTTTCTCTTATCTACCTAACTACCTGCCCTAGGCAAACAGGGCTACATAGCTAGTTCCAGGCTAGTCTGGTCCACCTAGTGAGACCTTATCTCAATTTAAAAAAAAAAAAAAGCAGGGTTTGGAGTGGGGTGTAAGACCGGAAGCGCTAGTCAATTGGAAGACTGCTTATGTAGCATGCCCAAGGCTGTGAGTAAAAACCCCCACCTCATACCACAAAAAGCAATAAAAGAAAAATTATAAATGATGCAAAGGGGAAAGAGACTAAATAACATTTATACCACGTTATTTCATTTACCAAGACCAAATGCTTACGCAGGACCTATGGGTTCTCCCGGTACACCTCACCTCCAGCCTCTGACTGTGTCTCCACCCCATGTCTAAAGAGGGATGATACTGCTGTGGGTCAAGTTCATGGGCACTAAGCTAGGGAAGAGCCTGGATTCAAGGGCTGGCACTCTCGGCAGAGAGGAAGATGTGCATTTGCCTCCTTGGGAGCTGACCCTTCAGGTCAGAGGAATGCTGAGGCTGCTCCCTCTGGGCTGACGGCTGGCCCCTGTCCCTACCTCTCACTCTGTCCCTCTCAAGAGGTTGGGGCAATGAGTTGGTCGACACTGTGGGTGAGACGAAGCTGTCCCCCATTGAATTCCCAACATGTTGGTAGCAGAGCCTGGGCCCAAACCTGAGGATTCCTTTTCTACTGACTCCTTCACCACCACACACAGCACAGCACTGGCACACAAATGGCTTAGTCTCATCTTTACTAATGGAGTGAACTTTTCCTTCCACCCACCCCGAGCTCCAAGCTCCCAAGCCAAATGAGTCTTCAAGAAAAGAAATGATTCCTGAGATTTGATTAAGAAAAACTTGATTCAAGAAGGGGCCATGGGAGGAGGCTGGGAAGGTGGCTCAGTGGTAGAGTGCTTGCCTAGCATGCATGAAGCTCTAGGTTCGATTCCTCAGTACCACATATACAGAAAAAAAAAACAGAAGTGGTGCTGTGGCTCAAGGAGTAGAGTGCTAGCCTTGAGCAAAAAGAAGCTCAGGGACAGTGCCCAGGTCCTGAGTTCAAGCCCCAGGGTTAGCACCAAAAAAGAAGAAGGAGGAGGAGGAGGAGGAGGAGAAGGAGGAGGCCATGGTGACAGGTATAGAGACAGAGACAATGCAGCCCCTTGGTAGGCTGAGACTGGATTCCATTCTGTCTCTAACGAAGACAGGTGGAGGTTTGCATGCAGGAGGCAGGAGAGAAGTGAGTAGAAGGAAAATTCAGGTGCAAAGAAAGGGGTCTCTTATTAGTGAACACAACGGAAAAGTCTTGCAGAAAACAGACCAGGATAATAAGATATCAGGAGCCAGGGGAATTTCTCTAAACTGACAGCAAGATTCTTGTTCAAACTGGATCCTACAGGGACAGAGGAAGTTCAAGGTGAGCTGGCCGAGCCCAGGACTCAGAGGGGCCCTGCTGAAGTCTCAGTCTGTCAACTCCAATAGAGCGGAAAGTCTGAAGTAAGGAGAAAGAGCATGTGGCTGTGGTGGGTCAGAATTTCGCCTCCCTCTGAGGCCCCCACAAAGTGGCTGAGCACTGGCTGTGGGGGTTAACCTTTAAATCTTGGCCTTGCACATTACACTACACAACCTTAGGCCTCAGTCTCCCTTTAGAGAAGACCAGGAGACATACCTTGAGCCTGGCAGAGGGACCACAAATGTACAGAGCTCCAGTGTGGCTCAGGACGCAGAGGCCAGCTTTCTAGAAGGTCCCAACTTGACTGTTTCCTAAAGAACAAGAAGCAAATCTCTTTCTTTGGCAACTTCTGCATTTACATATAAATTGCTACCTAATGGCTCTGCCCTCCTTTATCTTAGCTCCAGATTCTAATGAGCTGGAAAAAAAAAAAAATGTTCTGTGCCAGGGAATAATGAAGCTTCCAGGCAGAGAATGTGGTGCTCCAGGGAGGACAAGGGAGGGGGAGAGGATGCCCTTTTCCTCTTCCCCCTACTAAGGACACAGGACCCAGTATCTCAAAGGAAGGGGGTGAAAACATTTTGTTACACTTTAAAACACAGTAGAAAATCGAGCATGAAAGTATGTGAAATCCACTACACGATTTGTGAAAAGTGAGTCATAATTCTATTCGTTCTGCCCGGTGTATGCATGGCAAATATTTCATCGAGACAAAAACTCCAAGAGGAAGATGAGCCAGGAGCGCCATCTGGGTGTGATCTCAGCTGCTCAAATCCAAAGATCTCCACAGACACTTGGGAGGGAGGGGGCAGTGTATTATTATAAAGTATCTTCCGCTCCCCAGTACACACACACACACACACACACAAACACATACACACACAGGTATGCCAGGCCCCTCTTCAGACATTTTAAACACATTCTTTTGTATATGTGTATGCCAGTCCTGGGGCTTGAACTCAGGGACTGGGTGCTCTTCCTAAGCTTTTTGCTCTTCTTTGCTCTGCCAGTTGAGCCACAGCTCCACTTCTGGTTTTCAATGGTTAGCTGGAGATCAGATTCTCAGGGACTTTCCTGCACAAATTGGCTTCAAACTGCAATCCTCAGATCTCAGCTTCCTGAGTAGCTAGGATGACAGGTGTGAGCCACAACACCCACCTCATTCTTTTATTTAATTCCCACAACAGCATGTAGAGATTCTCATCTTAGTTGAGAAAACTAAGATTCACCCACCCATGACACTGACTTGGGATTCACTTACACTTTATTGCTGAATGAGTCCATCAGAGCAAAAGTTCTTCACTGAGGTCCATGGATAAAATTCAAGAGACAGCCAGACATTGGTGGCTCACACCTGTCATCCTAGCTACTCAGAGGGCTGAGATGTGAGGATCATGGTTCAAACCCAGCCTAGGCAGAAAAGTTTCTGTAACACTCTTATCTCCAGTTAACCACTCAAAAACTAGTAGTGGAGGTGTGGCTCAAAGTGGTAGAGTACTAGCCTTAAGCAGAAAGAACTTAGGGACAGTGCCCAGACCCTGAGGTCAAGCTCTAGGATTGACAAAAAAAAAAGTCTCAGAGAGAGTCTTCCATGAATGAAAAAAAATTACATTGCTATTTTTTCCTAATTGAAATTTAGCATTTCCTTTGCACATGAATACGAGCAACATACCAGTACCTGTGGCTTTGCAACCAGTGGAAATCACAGAATCTGTAATAGCTGTTGACATCTGAAAATACCACGAGTGCTCATCGCTATAGGATGGTGTCCTAGGCAGTAGTTAATAGGTGGGCCGCAGCTTCTTGTCCTTTCATGTCTTAACACAGACTCACTGTAGATTGAAGTGCTGTACTCTCAGCACTCAAGAGTCTAAAGCAGGAAGATCAAAAATTTGGGCTATATAATGAGACTCTGTCTCAAAATTTAAAAAATAAATAAATAAAAGAAACAAAGCAAGCATTGTAGTAACCAGCTGGCTCCTAAAAATAAAGCTCTGTAGACAGCATTTACCAATTCCCCTAGTGTAAATACACTTATTACTATGTTCAAGGATGGTCATGCTTAACAAGTGGTTTGCAAACTTCCTGAAAACTTAACGATCAGTTCCTGGAAACATGACTCTAATATACCATTGGTACCTGAATGGGTTTTTCTAGACCTGCCCATCTTCAATATGCCCTGGTCTTCCCTGAAACTCCTGATATTTCAGGGCAACACTACAAAAAAAATGAACAAAGATATATTATTCTGTTGCAGTCATAATCATAACCACCTTCCTCAGTTAAACTACCACCAATGCCATAAATACTACTGGAGTTGTTCTCAGCAGAATAGATAAGGGAAAAAGCTTGGTGCCCTAGGAACACGCAAAATCTGAAGACCTTCTTGGTTGTCATAACTGGGTTTGCTAGTGGCATCTAGTGGGTAGATGCTGCTAAACACCCTCCCAGTACACAGGATATATACCCCCCAACACAGAATTATCCAGTCCAAGAATGTCAACATTGAACAGGATATAGCTTAGAAGGTAGTGCATCTGCCTGCAAGTTTGAGACTCTGAGTTCAAACCCCAGAACACACACACACACACACACACACACACACACACACACACACACACACACACACACAAATCAAAGTGTTGAAATCGTTTTGTTAAAAAATCCTGTTACTATGTATCTCTTTTTTGACATAGAAAAACTGCAGCCCACAGGATTTTGTCCAAATGCATGCAGTTTTCCTGTAGTAAGTTCCACGTGAAGACAAGTTCCCAGCCCTGACTTTCCCTCAGCAGATGGAAGACTTGCTTAGCAGAAAGAAAGCAGCTGCTAGGATTATCCTAGGCAACACTGAGGCCAAGATTCCTTTCATGGAGGCTCGAGCATCTCATTATGGAACTTCCAACCCCAGCTGCTGCAAAAGAGTGAGGAGACATGGCCCCAGAAACTATCCCCAAAGGGAGTCGACCAGATGGCCCAATGGATAGTCTGCGAATCTCATTTGAAAACAAGAAAATGGAGAGGAAGAGTGAAGATCATCTATTCCACAAATATTTAGTAAGCATGTGCTATATGCCAACACTTTTCTAGGTGTTGAGCACAGAGTAAGGAACACAACAAAAATGACTCTTGTAGCTGGGCGCTGGTGGCTCATGCTTGTAATCCTAGCTACTCAGGAGGCTGAGATCTGAGGACCGTGCTTCAAAGCCAGTCCAGGCAGAAAAGTCCGTGAGACTCCTATCTCCAATGAACTACCAGAAAACCAGAAGTGGTGCTGTGGCTCAAATGGCAGAGCACTAGCCTTGAGCTGAAGAGCTGAGGGACAGCGTCCAGGCTCAGAGTTCAAGCCCCACAACAGACAAAAAAAAAAAAAAAAAAAAAGACTCTTCTTCTTATGCAGCTTTCAACTGGGTAGATGGGACAAAACAGCAGATCAAGTTGGAATAATAATAGGCCATGATGAATGTCATGAAGGGAACAGGGGATCCTTTGTAGGTTGAATGGGCAGGAAAGACTTCTCTGGGGAAAGGATAATGGAAGGTAAGGCCTGAGGAATGAGTAGCCAGCCTGAGAAGAGCAAGGATATGGATCAATGCTGAGCGGGGACTGTCTGGGCAAGCAGAGAAGCTCTGAGGAACAAGAGGTTGGAATGTTCTAGCCATCTAACGGAGATCATCGTGCCTAGAGCAGGGAGGACAGATGCAGGAGCACCTCAGTACCATGGAGGGCTTCAGGGGCTTGTCACACTGGACTCTAGGTCCAAGCCTCACTGCTCCAAATACACCATGAGTCAGAGTGGGTATCACCTGGCTTACTGAAGGACGAGGTGCTGGGGGAGAGGGGTAGCTGTAAATACACAGGTGAGCTTCTAGACCTCCCTCAACCCTTCACCACCTCCCTTACCCAATACCTCTACTGATGCAATATTCCCAGATACCAAGACCCAAACGTGCATGCATATACACATGTGTGTTTGTACATGTGTGCAACAAGAATGATGATCAAACAATCAAATGATTACTAGCAAAATCCTCAACTCCCACATCAGTCACAGCATGGAGGAATCAGGGTCTGGCTCTGTGCTGAGAAGTCATTCTAATAACTAGTGACCTGCTAAGCAGCTGCCCACTTATGCCTAACCAACAGTCAGACAGGCTGGCAACTTGAGGGCCAGATTGATTGCCCTGAGTAATTAACAAACTAAGCTCCATTCAAGGAAGCCAGAATGCTGGGAATCTCAGACCAGACTGGAAAAGGACATAAAGCAGTACTCAGTCTGGGACAGCCACTATGTGAAGCTTTACTGCATAAGCTTTGCCTCATTTAATTCCTCCATTCAACCATATAGGGGATACTATTCCTGCTCACCCCTATTTTCAACTGAGAGGAAAAATTGTGCTAAACTTGCCTAACTTTCCAGAAAGAACAAGTTCCCAGGAGCTGTGCAAAGGTATTAGAAAGTAAGGGGCCCATCTAATAGATCCATCGTTTTTCCTTTTTTTTCCTTTATTTTGGTACTGTTCCTGGGGCTTAAACTCAGGGTCTAGACACTATCCCTAAGCCTCTTTGGTCCAAGGCTAGCACTTGAGCCACAGCACCACTTCTGGCATTTTCTGAGTAGTTCATTGGAGATAAGACTCTCAGGGACGTTCCTGTCTTGGCTGGCTTCAAACCATGATCCTCAGATCTCAGCCTCCTGAGTAGCAATGATTACAAGTATGAGCCACCAGCACCCAGTGATGCGTCTTTTTTCATTCCTGTGCATCATGAGACTCTGTGTTCTTTGTCTCTTCCCCCCTCCATTAAATCAACGGCATTTATTACTCAAAGTGCAAACATGGAGGCCATTGCTTAGTTATGAATTACTATATGGAAACAGTCATCAGACCTTGGGCTGGGAAAGTGGCTCAGTGGTAGAGTGCTTGCCTTGCATGCATGAGGCTCTGGGTTCGATTCCTCAGCACCACATAAGCAGAAAAGGCCAGAAGTGGCACTGTGGCTCAAGTGGTAGAGCATTTGCCTTGAGTTGAAGAGCTGAGGGACAGCGCCCAGGCCCAGAGTTCAGGCCCCATAACTGACCCCTCCCCCCCAAAAAAAAACAACTGGACCTTGCTAAGAGGCAAAAGGAGGTTTTAAAGTCCAGATCCTCCCTTTTTCTTGATCAAGGCTAGAGCCTAGAGGTCTGAACCTGGAGTTTTTTTTGGTTAGTTTGGATTGGACTTTTTTTTTTGTCGGCCTTGGGGCTTGAACTCTGGGCTTGGGCGCTGTCCCTGCACTCTTCAGCTCAAGGTGAGTGCTCTACCACTTGAGCCACAGTGCCACTTCTGGTTTTCTAGTGGTTTATTGGAGATAAGAGTCTCACGGACTTTCCTGCCCAGGATGGCTTTGAACCACGATCCTCAGATCTCAACCTTCTGAGTAGCTAGGATTACAGGCATGAGCCACCGGCACCCGGTGTGGTTTGGATTTTTTTTAAATAAAGAGTCATGAGATGGGATTCACTGAGGTCAGCAATGTGTCCACCCAACAAGAAGGTGCTTCCTTCCAGGCCTGGAGATAGAATAGAGAGCTTTAGAGCAAACATCAATACATATCATCTGAAAGTCAGGAGCTGTGCTCTGCATGTTGAAGATCTAAGACTAAGCCACAGGCTGCCCCAGAAACAACCATAGAGCAGAGACGTGGAAACAGGGTTGGGGTATCCATCAGGGTTGAATCAGGAGAGAGAAGGGTGGGGGAGCACTTCTACAAAGCATGACGGGAATAAGATTTCATACTGGAAGAAGCAGGCCCATAGATGTGGATGATGGTGAAGACAGGAAAAGAAAAAAAGGGGCAGAAACAGCTACCACCAACACTTCTGCAGGATGTTCTGACACGAACTTAGCTGAGCTTGCAGGAAAACCCAAGAGGATGCTGGGCGCCGGTGGCTCACGCCAGTAATCCTAGCTACTTGAGAGGCTGAAATCTGAGAATCATGGTGTGAAGCCAGCCAAGGCAGAAAAAAATCTGTGAGGGGCTGGGAAGGTGGCTCAGTGGTAGAGTGCTTGCCTTGCATGCCTGAGACCCTGGGTTCGATTCCTCAGCACCACATAAGCAAAAGAAAAAACCCGGAAGTGGCGCTGTGGCTCAAGTGGTAGAGCACTAGCCTTGAACTGAAGAGCTGAGGGACAGCACCCAGGCCCAGAGTTCAGGCTCCATGACTGGACCCCCCCCCCAAAAAAAAAAAAAAACTGTGAGATTCTTATCTCCAATTAACCAGCAAAAAGAAAGAACGGAGGGTGTGACTTAAGTGGTAGAAAGCCAGTCGGGCAAAAAAACCTAAAGGATGGCACCCAGACCCTGAGTTCCAGATCTAGTGCTGGCACACGTGCACGCACACACACACAAACACACACACAAACAAACACAAGAGGGGCTGGGAAGGTGGCTTAGTGGTAGAGTGCTTGCCTTGCATGCATGAGGCCCTGGGTTTGATTCCTCAGCACCACATAAGCAGAAAAATCCAGAAATGGTGCTGTGGCTCAAGTGGTAGAGCACTAGCCTTGAGCTGAAGAGCTGAGGGACAGCGCCCAGGTCCAGAGTTCAGGTGCCCCACATGATCAACAAAAAAAGAAAGGAAGAAAGGAAGAAAGAAAGGAAGGAAGGAAGGAAGAAAGAAAGAAGGAAAGAAAGAAAGAGGAGGCCATTTTCTGCCAGCCAAAGGAAAACATGAGTGACTGACTGAGGACTTACTAAGCATCTCTTATAAAAGCCATTTTGGTTTCCTCTCTGTCTCTTTCTCTGACTCTGTCTCTTGGTGTCTGGGTGTCTGGGTGTCTGGGTGTCTGGGTCTCTCTCTCTCTCTCTCTCTCTCTCTCTCTCTCTCTCTCTCTCTCTCTCTCTCTCTCTCAGACTCCCCCCTCTCTCTCTCCCTCCCTCCCTACCTCCCTTCCTTTCCTCCCTCCTTCTTCTTCCCCTGGCTTTATAACATCATGTCACCTCACCTCAGGGCTCTGCAGATAAAACTTGCTACTAGGAGGAAGGGCCTCACTTCCATGTCAGTGCCACGCTCTTGGATTTTCCAGGCCTCACACTGTGACATGAACAACCCTCTATTCTTTCTAGTTTACCCTCTCTGTGGCATTCCATGATCACAACAGAAAGCAGACTAAGACACCCCAAATATGAGGGTATACAAGACATAATAAGTGAATAATCAAGATAATGTTTTGATGCAATAGCTGTTTTTTTTTTTAAATCAAAATTAATGAAAAAAAAAATGAACAGAATCAGTCACTGGTGATTTTTGCCTCAGCCTTCAATATGGCAAGGCTCAGCGAGGTTACTGATCCTGTGTTGATTAAACATTCTGAGATTTCGTTCATCCTGGATTTGTTTACATTTCTTTTTTTTTCTTTTTAATATTGCACTGAAACATAATTTGATCTCTGTGGCTTTGGGGGAGGCCCCTTTCATGGTGCACCTGAGCTAAGGGCTTCATTCACCTCACTTTGTTCCAGCCGAGAAGCTCTGAAGAAAGGTCAACCAAGATTCAGTCCTGCACATACACAGGGATTAAGTGAGACTGCAGATGCTCAATGATTCAACCTAAGCAGACATTGACTCTGTGTTGCAGCAGATTCTGTGGGTACCTGGCCTCTCTCGAGCTTTGTCATTTCAGGACACCCCAGCTCTAGGTACGTGCATTTCCTGCCTGAGGACTTTCTTGGCCACTTGGTGAAATCAATTGGGTTGTTAATACCCTCAGAGCCGCCCTGAACTTATGGTTCACAGGAGTTGGGGGATAAACACCCCAGCTCCCTCGTCCCTTGATTGGGATCATTTTGAGATGCAATTTTTTTTAGTGTATCTTAGAGCATATTTACACTTTAGAAAGTATTTATGTGTAAGCAAGATAGGCACTTCAAGACACATTCCAAAAGCCTTGTTATCAGATGTTATTGTTTCTGAAGAGTTTGAAATCTGACAAGACATGGAGGAAGAAGACAACGATATTGGTGTTTCCTCTCATTAAAAAGGACCCAGGTATGTTTGTATCCTAGTATTTAATGAAGAGCTTAAAAAGTTAAAAAATAATAATTCATAAATATTTAAAAGCTATCTGTTAAGTTTCCTGCACAAAACCCAGATTCTTTTTTTTTCCCCTCCAGTCATGGGGCTTGAACTCTGGGCCTGGGCGCTGTCCCTTAGCGCTTCAGCTCAAGGCTAGTGTCTACCACTTGAACCACAGCACCATTTCCGGTTTTCTAGTGGTTTATAGGAGATAAAAGTTTCATGTTCTTTGCTGCCCAGGCTGGCTCTGAACCTTAAACCTCAGATCTCAGTCTCCTGAGTAGCTAGGATTACAGGCATGAGCCACTGGCGCCCAGCACAAAGCCCAGATTCTTGAGATGCAACTTCAAGACTTATTTTATGAGTCCCCAGGGAGATTAGGCTCTCCTTACCCACAGTGCAACTGGCTTGATAATAGACCTATATCCTGGGTCCCTTCCCATCACTCCTAATTGTGTTTGAGAGAGGCCCCTGGCCAGTCCATCACGTACATGAGTCCTTTTCTCAGGCCCAAACTAAGACACACATTTTTCCTTCCTCTCTTTACCTTCTTCTCTGTGGAAACACTGGGCATTCTGCGGCACACACGTGAAAGTCTGAGCAAACCCTCAAAGAAGAGAGACCTCCAAAGAAGAGAGACACCTGGCTCCCACAACTCTCCAGGAAAGGATGTCTGCACTAGGCTAGCTAGCACTCGGATGCCTAGAGCTGAGACTAGCTAGCTCTGCAGAGTTTCTGTAATCTGTGCACCTTGAGTGCAAAAAAAATAATTGGCAGACACCTTTCCTGGCCATTAATTCTTTACAGCCAACTTTGAGTGCTTGGGGCGAAAGCTGATTGTCTGCAGTTACTGCCAGCCTGGCCCTGAATTTAGAACAGGGAGCCTGGCTCTCCCATCACCCTTTTCACAAACTCTTCTCCTGGGGCCCCACCACCTCCACCAGACACACACACACACACACATACACACCACCTCTTCCCAGGGCTCCAGAAATGCCAGAGGAAGCTCTTTGTTTAGATTAGAGGAGACTAGAAAATGGCCCTCAATCCAGAGCAACAAAGCCAAGGATTAAAGATGGTGGAAGGCAGAGCCCTTTTTCATGCTCTCTTCATGGCCTTGTGCCATGGTGTTGTGATTATGCCACATGATAAAGAAGCTCGGGGAGGAGAAGGGTCTTAGCACAAGCCACACAGAGAATGCAGGGACTTGAACTCCAAACCCACTCTCTTCCCTACGTTATATGTTGGTGCTATTCCTGCAGCAAACATGTCCTAAGCACCTACTAATGCACCTGGCTCAAAGGAGGACACCCAGATGAGTAAGAAATAATCTCACCCAGCTGTGTGCCAATGGCTCACACCTGTAATTCTAGCTACCCAGGAGACTTGAGATCTGAGGATCATGGTTCAAAGCCAGCTGGGAGAAATAAAGTCCATAAGACTCTTACCTCCAATTAACCACCAGAAAACTGTAAGTGGTGCTGTGGCTCAAGTGGTAGAGCACTAGCCTTGAGCTGAAGAGCTCAGGGGCAGTGCCAGGGCCAAGAGTTCAAGCCCCAAATCTAACAGAAAGAAAGGAAGAAAGAAAAGAAACAATCTCCCCACCCAGCACATTCTCTGCACAAGCCATCAGTCAGCATGTGTTTTTTTCTTTAAACATAAGAGGACTGGTGCTGGGAAGGTGGCTCAGTGGTAGAGCGTTTGCCTTGCAAGTATGAGGCCCTGGATTCGATCCCTCAGCACCACATAAGCAGAAAAAACCGGAAGTGGCACTGTGGCTCAAGTGGTAGAGCACTAGCCTTGAGCTGAAGAGCTGAGGGACAGCATCCAGGCCCAGAGTTCAGGTGCCCCACAACAAACAAAAAAGAAAAAAGAAAGAAATCCACATAGAGGACCTGTAACTTATAGACACTTCCTTTTTCTTTTCTTTTCTTTTTTTTCCGTACCAATCCTTGGGCTTTAAATTAGGGCCTGGGCTCTGTTCCTGTGCTTTTGTGCTCAAGTCTAGTGCCACAGCTCTACTTCCTGGTTTTTTCTGGTTAATTGGAGATAAAAGTCTTATGGACTTCCCTGCCTGGGCTAGCTTCAAACCCTGATCCTCTGATCTCAGCTTCCTAAGTAGCTAGGATTACAGGCACGAGCTACCAGTGTCTGGCTATGACCACTTCTTAAAGAGCATATTTGAATAGGTAAAACAGCCCAAATGGCCCACAAAGCCATTCTGAAATTCCTGGCCCTTTATAGAAAACACTTGCCAATATACTACTGAAAGTAACCTACATGTTCAATGTAATCCCCATCAAAACTCCAATGATATTCTTCACAGAAATAAAACACGTCAATCTTAAAATTCATATGGAAGCACAAAAGATCCCAAATAGCCAAAGCAATCCTGAGCAAAATGAGCAATGTTGGAAGTATCATAATACCTGACTTCAAACTCACTAAGAGCCATAGTAACAAAACATTATGGATTAATGTTGAGAATATATACAGAGGGGAAGGAAGTAGAGTAGAGGGGAGGGGAGGGGAGATACCAACAGAAGAAACAGTCCAATTAATAAGTGAACAAGCCAGGCTCTGGTGGCCCACACTTGTAATCTTAGTTACTCAGGAGGCTGATCTGAGGATCATGGTTCAAAGCCAGCCCAAGCAAAAAGTCTGTGAGTATCTCCAATTAACCACCAGAAAACCGGCTGTGGCCCTGTGGCTCAAGTGGTAGAGTGCTAGCCTTAAGCTGAAGAGCTGAGGGACAGCGCCCAAGCCCAGAGTTCAAGCCCCATGACTGACCAAAAAAAAAAAAAAAGTGAACAAATGAATAGAAAATTCCCAAGAGAGGGTGTGGGGTGGAGAGTGGGGGAAGTGTAGTTAAGGAGGTGGGAGGGACAGGATGGTAGAGGAAAAACAAAGGAGGAGGCAACAATGCTGGATGTAACTTTGCTCATGTAACTGTAACCCCTCTGTACAGTATTTTCACAATAAAAAATTTATTTAAAAAAAACAAAAAACATACTAAGCAATGAACATTAGCTAATAAATAAGTGGTAAATAATCCTAATAATCTTAAAAAAAAAAAAAGAAAATTCCCAAGAGAAATACAAGTGGCTGATAAATACATGAAGAAAAGTTCAACATCCTTAGCCATAAAGGAAATGAAAACCAAAAAACTACATTTATATTCCATCTCACCCCAAGCAGAATGGCCATCCTCAAGAAAGCAAGCAATGAAAATGATGATGATGATGGAGGAAATCAGGATGGAGGAGTCTTTTCACTGTTGGTAGGAATGTAAATTAGTATCACTACTATGGAAATCAATATGGCGGTTCCTCAAAATAAGTAACACTAGACCCACCATATGCTCCTGCCATACCATTCCTGGGCACATATCCAAAGGAATATAAGGCAATATGCTATAGAAATATATACACATTCATCTTTACTGTGTACTATTCATGATAATCAAGCTATGCGAGCAGCCTATGTGACCACTGACCAATGAATGGATAAAGAAAATGTGTTACATTTACCCAGTGGATTACTAGTCAAGCATAAGAATAATAAAATTGTGTTTTTGTAGGAAAATAGTTGAAGCTGGAGATCATTGTGTTAAGTAAAACATTTCAGGGGAAAAAAAAAACATCTTTCTCTAAAAATGTAGGATTGGGACCTAATGTATACACTAGGTCATGTTTATCATCATCTGCCCAACATGAATGTAAAAAGGGATCAGTCTGGGAAAAAACAGGAAGTAGGTTGTAGGATAAGGAGGGGGGGAGGGGGAAAGAAAGGAAGGAAAGAAGGAAGGAAGGAAGGAAGGAGGGAAGGAAGGAGGGAAGGAAGGAAGCAAAGATGGGATAATGAAACCAATTACAAAATGTTCATGCCAGGTGCCAATAAATCATGCCTGTAATCCTAGCAACTCAGGAGGCTGAGATCTGAGGATTGTGGTTTGAAGCCAGCCTGAGCAAGAAACCTGTGAGACTCTTTTTCTTTTTCTTTTTTTTTTTTTTTTTGGGGGGGGGTGTCCAGTCATGGGGCCTGAACTCTGGGCCTGGGCGCTGTCCCTCAGCTCTTCAACTCAAGGCTAGCGCTCTACCACTTGAGCCACAGCGCCACTTCGGGCTTTTTTTTTTCTGCTTATGTGGTCCTGAGGAATCGAACCCAGGGCCTCAGGCAGGCAAGGGAAGCACTCTACCACTGAGCCACCTTCCCAGCCCCCGCCGCCTGTAAGACTCTTATCTCCAATTAATCACAGAATAAGCCAGAAGTGGTACTGTGACTCTGTGGCTCTAGTGGTAAAGCCTTGAGCAAAAGGAGCTGAGGGACAGTGCCCAAGCCCTGAGTTCAAGCCCCAAGACCAGCAATTAAAAAAAAAAAGTTCACATAATATATGCTAACAACAACAACCAAAAAAAAAAGATGAAATTTGCCAATTACTGGTTTACCCCAAGCTACACACTGCTGATACACAATCTTAGGCTATGTTCAGCTCTGCTCTGTGAGGTATCCTGTATCATATCCATTTCACAAAGGAGGCTGAGGCAGAGACAAGAGATGTCTTGTCCCATTGCTGCAGGAGTCTAGAGCCAGGTAGCTTCAAACTTTCACATTCTCTTTATTAGGGTGCTCCTCCCCTGCTCCAAGACACTCAGAGAACATTGATAAGTCACGTTTTAAGCCACTGGCATTCACTCTTGAAAGTATGGACAGGCCGCTGGCCACTCCCAGCTCCCTGGTATATTAACTGTGTGTCACTACAACAAAACACCCAAGGTAACTAACTTTACAAAGAGAAAAGGTTTAATAGTTTACAGATTTGGAAAACACTGGGGTTGAGGGTGTTGCTCAATGGTAGAGCACTTACCTCGCACAGGCAAGGCCCTGGGCCTAAAGCAAATTCAAACGTGAGTCAGTACCATCTGTTCAGTCTCTGGTGAAAGCCGGGGATGGCAGAATGCCACGGCAGGAGCATGCGTGGAAATAAGTGGTCAGATCTCAAGCCAGGAGTAGAGAAGTCCGGGCTGGACAGGGTTTTATGAGAATTTTCAAATAATTCCCTCTCCAGAACACAAGAGGTCACATGGTGACTATTTCATAGTCCTTGCCCCCAGTAATACAAAGGATCTCCCAATAGGTGACTTTTTCATATAGTCCCCGCCCCCAGTACACTAAGGATCTCCTAATAGACCCCCCCATCTCCCAGAGATTCCACCACCTCCCAACAGTCCCTCCCTGGGCATTGTCAAGCTTTTAATCACAATAGACCTTTGGGGAACACACGAATAGGTCAGTAGGTCATACCCCACTGGCTGCTCTCTTACCAGGGGACTTCTGCCAAGAGCAGAACCAGGTCCGGTGGCAGCCCTGACTGCATGTCCCTCTCCCATAGGCATCATTAAGACTTACAACATAGCTGCTCCCCACACCTGTAATCCTAGCTACTCAAGAGGCTGAGATCTGAGGATTGAAGTTTAAAGCCAGCCTGGGCAGGAACATCTATGAGACTCTAATCTCCAATTAACCACCAAAATGCTGGGAGTGGAGCTGTGGTACAAGTGGTAGAGCACTTGCCTTGAGCAAAAGCAGCTCAGGGGCAGTGCCCAGGCCCTGAGTTCAAGCCCCAGGACTGGCAAAAAAAAAAAGAGAGAGAGAGAGACTTGAAGCTGGTGCCTATAATCCTAGCTACTCAGGAGGCTGAGAGATCTGAGGATCGCAGTTCAAAGCCAGCTGGGGCAGGAAAGTCCTTGAGACTCTTGTCTCCAATAAACCACCAGAAAACAGAAAGTGGCACTATGGTTCAAGTGGTAGAGCATGCACCTTGAGCTGAAGAGCTGAGGGACAGTGCCCAGACCCAGAGTTCCCCACAACTGACCAAAAAAAATTTCATAATGTTATGAACAGACATTAGTGTGTTGATCCCAAAATTTGAGGTTAATGTAATTAGCTTCTGCTGGTTTGGTTATTAAACCTCTGTGGGAAGGACAGTGGTAGCAATGCAGGTTGGCATGCCAAGGAGAATCTGGCAAACTCCAGGAAGATGACAGCAGGGACCAGCTGGAGTGTATTTCATGACTGAAGTGGTCCAAGCCAACGCACAAGAAGTTACACGATTGCATTTTTGTCTGTGGCAAGTGCCGTGAATCGCTTTGCAAGGGGAAGCAGCTGACAGGCGTGTGGAAGATGCTGTTTGCACCGTTCCGTCTCCTCCACGGCCAGCACCAGCTTGCTGGGAACACCTGCCTCTCTTGGCTTGATTTGTGGCTGGGCAAGAACATTCAGCCCCCGGGGCCAGCTGCAAGTATCCAAGAGTGAATGCTCCTGGAAGCAGCCCGCAGCCAATGACAGCTGGGCAGCTTCCTCCGTGGTGACTGTGAAAACACAATTTCCTTCCCTCCAGGTAGTGCATTTGGAGGCTGGCCTCAGGAAATAACAGCGAGAGATGTTATGGGACAGTGTATTCTGCTCCAGGTCCAGTTTCTGCTTCCCTTGCCATCATCATCCCCAGGAATCTTCTTCTCTCCCAAAGATGGCTAGATTGGGACCCAGGGCTGCTCCCAGAATCCACCTGTCATAAAAGATACAGTGCTAATAGCTGGGTGCTGTGGCTCACACCTGTACTACTACCTACTCAGGAGACTGAGATCTGAGGATCACGGTTAGAAGCCAGCCCGGGCCTGAAAGTCTGTGAGACTCTTGTCTCTAATAAACTACTCAGAAAAAGCTGGAAATGGCGCTGTGGCTCAAGTGGTAGGGCACTAGCCTTGAGCAAAAGAAGCTCAGGGACAGCACCCAGGCCCTGAGTTCAAGCCCCAGGACCAGCCCCACCCCCCCAAAAAAAATACAGTACTGTTGGAAATACAACAAGAACTTCTGTTAACAGTCACATAACTTGACTGATACTGTTACTTTCTCTGTTTTATAGACAAAGAAACTGAGGTCTGAGCAGGTTAAAACTTTGTCCAAGATCTCACGGCTAACAAATGATGGTACTATAGCCATACCAACTAGCTTCAGATAAACACGTACACAACCCTCTTCATCGAAAGGTGCCTGTGGAGCAGTCAAGGGTTCTCCTGGTTTTCAAGTAAGAGTCAGAAAACTTCAAGGTGAATAGAGGCTTGACAATTAGATTTGGATTCAGCATTCTCATCCTAGAGACGATCCACATTCAGTCTCCTGAAAGTGTGTGTCTTTCCAAATAAACTCTCCTATCATTTTACTAAAAACAACAACAACAACAAAGAAGCCAATTGGATTCTGAGACCTTCAAAGACCTTCCATGGTTGAGCTTCATGGACATCCACTTAATTGACCCTACCGCTGTAACAACAGAGATGCCCACCAGGTGGCAACAAAGACACAGCTTCAGCACCCTGGAGCAGACCTTAGACTAACTAGAAGACAAAACCAAAACCAAGAAGATGGTTGGATGGATGGATGGATGGCTGGATGGCTGGCTGGCTGGCTGGCTGGCTGGCTGGCTGGATGGATGGATGGATGGATGGATGGATGGATGGATGGATGGATGGATAGATAGATAGATAGATAGATAGATAGATAGATAGATAGATAGATAGATAGATAGATAGATAGATAGATAGATATAGATAGACCGACCAAAGATACTCACCAGCAGAGACCACAAATCAAATATTTAGTGGAGCTTTAATCGTCACACACACAGCAGGCACAGTTCAAGGAAGTACTTGTAATTTTTTTTTTGGGGGGGGGGGGTCCGGTTGTGGGGCCTGAACTCTGAGCCTGGGCGCTGTCCCTCAGCTCTTCAGCTCAAGGCTAGTGCTCTACCACTTGAGCCACAGCACCACTTCCGGCTTTTTTCTTTTTGCTTATGTGGTGCTGAGGAATGGAACCCAGGGCCTCATGCATGCAAGGCAAACGCTCTACCACTGAACCACCTTCCCAGCCCAGTACTTGTAATTTTTCCTGAGAGCTTTATTACCCTTTTTGTTTCAATTTTCCAGTGAACAACAGACAAGCTGTAAAGTAAGTAAATTGTAAGTACGCCAATCAATGCATTTTCACATACATACACACCTATTTCCAGCACCCAGCTCAGGAAAGGAAATGCAACCAGGACCCGGAGATCTCAAGTCTCTTCCAGCCACTTCCCCTCCAAAGTGAGGAGGGGCCTGCCTTCCAGCACAGCCACCAGCTTTGCTTATTTTTAGATAGCATGGATTCCTTTGTCTCCTCTGTATAGCACGTGCTTAACATGGTCAACCTGGATGCTTTAGTGTTGTGTTTGTTGTGAATATACAATCCATTTCCTCTGCTGAGATATGTGTCATCTGCATGGTTTCTAGGTTGGGGACATAGTACACCTAATGGTGCTATGTTTTTAGTACTGTAGGTTTATGAACACATTTCCATTGGGTACATAACTGAACTTCTAGGTCATAGGAGCAAGCTGTTTCCAGCTTTCACCTCTAGTAGATCAGATTGTAGCCACTCTGATGGAGTTTCCCAAAGTGATTTAACAATTCACGCTCCCATTTACAATGGCTGAGCATTCCAGTGGCTCCCTGGCCACATGGAGATTTTCTGCTCAGTGAAGGAGAGGACTTTCCTGTCTTGGCAGCACTAATAGATAGCCATGAAGTGGAAAGCAGAAGATTTCCAATGAAACCATGAGCCCATATGGCCAGGGAATGGCTGAATGGAGACAGCAACAGCCTATACCAGGAAGAAGTCCTGGATGGCCCTGGTCTTGTGAAGTCCTCTTTGAGCACCTGACACTCTTCTCAGTGCTAGAGATGGAGAAGGAAGAAGACAAACGCCATGCCTGCTCTGGAGAAGCTCACATCCGAGGGAAAGGGGAGACTAAATAAATGTGTCCCAGGATGAAAAGTAATACAAGGAAAAATTAAACAAGGCAAGAGGTTATGGAGGGCAGTGTGTAAAGGTGCTATTTTTTTAATGGATGGTCAAAAGAGGCCTCTTGATAACATTGAGCAGAAACCAGAAGGAAGTGACCATAAACCATAGGAAAAGAAAGTTCTAGAAACAGAGACCCATTTTGTGAAAAAGCCCTGACATGAGTATATGTTTAGCACATTCATGTAAAAAGCCAACAGGAAGAGGGTGAGGAAGAGGGTGAAGCAATAGGACTTGTTGGTGGGATGTGCCTAACTGGGATGTAACCCCCAACTGTGGTTTAAAGTCACCAAAAGCTAAGGGTAGACTTCAGTGGTAGAGCGCATGCCTGCTGTGCAAGAGGCCTTGAGCTCAAGTTCAATCTCCAGCACTGAGGAGAGGGAAAACGAAGGATGAAGAAAAAGAAGCAACCACCTGGTCAATTATGATTAGACTGTCAATAAAGTGTTGGAGTTTATAGAGATTTTTCGGTAATGGTTATTTACAAAAATAAGCTTATACATAGTTTTAAAAAAAAATTGGTGCAAAGACTATACTTTCAGGGATCATTTCTATAGTGTGTTACTAGAGAAATCTCACTGATCGTGTGGAGTACCGATGTGTCTTTTGGCCATTCTTCTTAAGCCAGGCCCAAAGAAACATAGGTCCCATGGTTTCCCTTATTTGCAATAACTACTATATGTCTGAGACAAGCAGAAAAGGTCAGATAAGTTGACGTTAAGCGAAATGAACCCCATGTTAAGGACTCAAATGTTTTTTTTTTCTTTCTTGCTATTGTGTCTAACATATTTATAAGATATTTGTTGCTTTGTATGTACCTCCCCCACGGTATAACACCTGTTTTCACTGTATTTGATGTTGGTATAATTTGTGGAGGGGAAGGGAAAAAACAAATTGTTTAAATAGGAATACAGGTGGAACCATTGCACCAATGAGATGTACAAGATGTTATGTCGAAAATGAACTTAACAACTTTGTGGGGCAGGGGTGGGGGGTGGAGGGGTGGGAAGGGAATGGATGGAAAGGGGAAACAAGGCAACAATACTTGATAAGAAATGTACTCATTACCTTGCCTATGTAATTGTAACCCCTCTGTAAGGTATTTTCACAATAAAAAAAATCTCGCAAAAAAAAAAAAAAAATTGGTTTAGGTTCTGGGGGCTTGTACTCAAGGCCTAGACGCCGTCCTGGAGCATTTTGCTCAAGGCAAGGGCTCTAGCACTTGAGACATAGCTCCACTTCTCGTTTTGTGATGGCTAATTGGAGATAAGAGTCTCACAGACTTTCCTGTCTGGACTGGCTTTGAACCATGATCCTCAGATCTCAGCCTCTTGAGTAGCTAGGATTATAGGCAGTGCCTGACAAAAAATTTTTTTTAATTATTTAAAAAGGTTCTTCAGGGTTTTCAAGCAAGACTTTACCTCTATATATACAACACAATGGTTACTTAAGATTATTATGGACTGAAAGCCAAACACAATATGCAAATGAATGTGGCTACACTCAAATTTTTAAAAATGGGGGGATGGAGGGGGGTTAGTCATGAGGCTTGAACTCTGGGCCTAGGCACTGTCCCTGAGCTTTTTCAATCAAGACTAGTGCTTTACCACTTTTGAGCCACAGCCTCACTTCCAGTTTTCTGGTGCTAATTGGAAATAAGTCTCACAAATTTTCCTGTCCAGAGTTGGCTTTGTACTGCAATCCTCAGATCTCAGTCTCCTGAGTAGCTAGGATTACAGGCGCGAGCCACCAATGCCTGGCTCAAATAAGATTTTATTCACAAAACAAATGGAGGACTAGATTTGTTTGGGGCTGTAGTTTGCTGGTTTATATGCCTTCAGTGTTGAGCTGCAGAGAGCAGTCATGGGCACATAATAGCAGTCAAGAAATATTTGTGAGGGCTGGGAAGGTGGTTCAGTGGTAGAGTGTTTGCCTTGCATGCTTGAGGCCCTAGATTCGATTCCTCAGCACCACATAAGCAAAAAGAAAAAAGCCGGAAGTGGCGCTGTGGCTCAAGTGGTAGAGCACTAGCCTTGAGCTGAAGAGCTGAGGGACAGCACCCTGGCCCAGAGTTCAGGCCCCACGACCGGACCCCCCCCCCAAAAAAAAAAAAAAAAAAAAAGAAAGAAAGAAATATTTGTGAAAATTTTGTATGCCAGCCCTGGGGCTTAAATTCAGGGCCCGGGTGCTGTCCCTTAACTTTTTTCACCCAACACTGGTGCTCAATCACTTGACCCACAGTTCCACTTCCAGTTTTTAGCCAGAAGTCTCCTGGACTTTCCTGCGTTGGCTGACTTTGAATTGTGATCATCAGTAATTAGGATTACACAGGTGTGAGCCCACTAGTGCTTGGCTTTCAGATGTTCTCTTGATTCTGATTTGTGATAATTCCTCTGATGTGGACAGTTTCCAATGCTCCATTGTGTTTCTGGAGCAACCTCTGCTGCATTTACTTCATTCCATAAACATACACTTGAGCTGCTATAGTATTTAAGAGAGAGATGAGAATCAACAGCATGGATGGATGGATGGATGGATGGATGGATGGATGGATGGATGGATGGATGGATGGGCAAATGGATAGATGGACGGACAGACGGACAGATGGATTCCCCAGGAGAACTGGTGTACATCATTATGGAGACTAGGAAGTCCCATGGTAGGCTGTTTGGAATCTAGACAAAAAGGAAGTCAGGACAGTGTCTGAATCCAAGTTTGAAGACTTTTTTCAAAAAACTAAGAAAATTGTCAGCTACCAGTGGCTCACACCTGAATTCCTACCTATTCAGGAGGCTGAAATCTGAGGATCACAGTTCAAAGCCAGCTGGGGTAGAAAAGTCCATGAGACTCTTATCTCCAATAAACTACAAAACAAAACAAAAAACCTTGGAAGTGAAGCTGTGTCTCAACTGATAGAGCATTAGCCTTGAGCAAAAGAAACTTAAGGACAGCACCTAGGCCTTGAGTTCAAACCCCTGGACCAGCAAAAAAGGAAGTTGGAAGGAAAGAAGGAAGGAAGGGAGGGAGGGAGGGAGGGAGGGAGGGGAGGAAGGGAAGGAAGGGAGGGAAGAAGGAAAGAAAAAGAAAACTGATGTTGAAATTCTTGTCTGATGGTGAAATTCTTGTCTGAGGCCAATGACCTAAGAACCTGAGGAGAATTTTTGATACAACTCCTGGAGTACAGATCACAGAAACAAGACTCCTGATGTCCATGAGCAGGAAAAGACAGTTGCCTCAGCTCCAGCGGAAACAGCAAATTCACCTTTGCTCTGCTTGTTTTTGTTTTTCCCTACCCAGACTTTCAGCTGCTGGATGGTGCCTGCCTAATCAGTTGATGAGGCTGTTGACAGCAGATCTTCCTTACTCTGTCTAGGTATGCAGGAATGGAGGGGAGGGAAGGGGGAAGGAAGGGAGAAGAGAGGGGAGGGAGGGAGAAAGGAGGGGGGAGGGAAAGGGATTCTGTTCCACCAGTTGTGTTTGTGGTTCTTTCCAAGTAATCAACTGAAACAGATAATCAGTGAGATTCCACAGAATATGAATGGTCCACCCCATACACATCAACATGGTAACATCCGATACTGCTTTCCATTGCAACAGCTCTCTGGTGTTTTGTGAAGCCATTGGCCACAGAGGAGAGGAAAAGAAGTCTGCTGTATTTTTGCCTTTGCGCAAATAATAATTAAGAGAAAAGCATCAATGGTCCCACTTTCCACAAGCCCCTTAGTACTGCCCATTTCCTTTGGGAAAGGTATGCTCAGACCAATACTATAGAAGAGCCATTTCTGACTCACATCGTGCAAATAGCGTTTTAACAAAAATTCTAAACACTGGCAATTTAATGAGAGAAAAAGTATTATTGGATACTCCTTTCCCCTAACTACATTCCATGAACATTTTTCTTTCTTGGGGCTGTTACTAGGACTTAAATTCCGGGCCTGAGTGCTGTCCCTCAGCTTTTATGCTCAAGGTTGACATTCTACCACTTGAGCCGCAGCTCTACTTCTGGCTTCTTGCTGGTTAATAGGGGATAAGAGTCACATGGACTTTCCTGCTGGGGCTGGCTTCAAACTGTGATACTCAGATCCCAGCCTCCTCTGAGTAGTTAGGATTACAGGAATGAGGCATCGCTGTCAGGCTGTGAACGAACATCTTTTAACCTAACTTTTAAGTCTATTTTTTTTAATCCAACGTTAAAGCTGACCTCCATCCACTAGATGTCAGTATTGCTCAGCGATAGCCTTTTCTTCAGCTGTGACACAATCCCCGCCACATCTCTTCCGTCTCCAGTAACTTTCCTGGCTTCTTTGGGGTATGGTTCTTGGCTCTCCTACTTCTGTTGTCCATTTAAATTTACTCCTTCGGTGTGTGAGGTGTTTGGGAGGTTTTGTTTGTTTGTACTTAGTACCAAGGGTTCTAGATCAACATAGTTCGTTGCTCTAAGGAGGGACGTTATAGGTCTCGCTCCTCTTTGTTGGACACCTGTGTGCCTTCGGGGCTGGGAACCTTGGGGATTTATTGTCCCATTGTGAGCAACTACAGAGAGCCCGGGATTGCCAAGTACGCTCCAACCTACCAACTGCCACAGTAGAGAGGAGGGGAGCATGCATGGAGGCTGGGATGGCGACCCCAGGGCTTGGAGCAAGTTGAGCTCGGCGCTTTCAACACGTGCCCGGCTGGACAACCACCAGCAGCAGCCGCAATAGCCGCCGCAAGCCGCCGCAAGCAGCAGCAGCAGCAAGGCACAGACCTCTTGGATTCTCCGAAACCCGCTAATGCGCTGGGTACGAGAGCACGTTGACGGGAACCAATCAGAAGAGAGATGGGGCAGCCTCGTTTTGACGGACCTCTCAGAGACCACGCTGGCCAATGAGCACAACGTCAAGAACCAATGAAAAGCGAGAATTCTCTACCACCCTCCAGCCAGGGAGACTCCAGTTCAAACACACACAAATCGGAGGATACCCAGCCGGCTGGACGAGCTATTATGTTTACACAGGTGGATGCGGAGGGATACAAGAAAAAAAATACCTGGGAGCACAAAAACAAGAACAAAAACAAAACCAAAACACCACGCTCCACCGACACGACCCGCGGAGAACTCGAAAGCCGCTCCCAACCTCGGCGGCGACGCGGGAGAGTACGTGCCGCGCGCTTGCGTCACGCGCACGGCCCCGCCCCCTGGTCGCGCTTATAGCGTAGCCTTGGCGCGCGCGCGCACCATTGTGTGGCTGGACTCGGCCGCCCGTGCGGTGTGCGGCGCGTGTTCGGGCTCTCAGTCCCCGCACTCGCACCGCGGCTTACTGCCTTGCGGTCTGCCGTCCGACAGCTAGCCTTCGGGACCTCGCCCACCACGGACATGCCGCGCGTCTACATAGGACGCCTGAGTTATAACGTCCGGGAGAAGGACATCCAGCGTTTTTTCAGCGGCTACGGCCGCCTCCTCGAAGTAGATCTCAAAAATGGGTGAGTCGCGCCGGGACGTCCGCGCCCTGCGTCCTCGGCCTGGCGGCGGAGGGGGCTGTCGGAGAGGAAAGGTGGACAAGGCCGCGGCGCCGCGTGGCAGGGCCTCCAAGATGGCGGGCGGCGCGGCGCCGCGGGAGCGCGCGGGGGTGGCGGGGGCGCGCACGCGCGCGGCGCCGGCTAACGACGTCCTCGTCGGTGCCGGGCCGCGCTCCGCCCCCAGGTACGGCTTCGTGGAGTTCGAGGACTCCCGAGACGCCGACGATGCCGTTTACGAGCTGAACGGCAAGGAGCTGTGCGGGGAGCGCGTGATCGTGGAGCATGCCCGGGGCCCTCGCCGGGATCGCGACGGCTACAGCTACGGAAGCCGCAGTGAGTCCCGACCCCGCGCGCTCCGCGTCTTTGGGACCTGGGGGGCGGGCGCAGGCTCGCGGGCGGGCGGGGTGGGGCCTCCCAGCCCGGGCAGGTGCGGGGGCCGGGGATCGTTTGACCCGGTGTGTCCGGGCCCCGCCGCCTTCACGTCTGCCCGGGGCAGCCTTGGGACACCGGAGCGCGGGGATTGGGTGTGGTGGTTGTTTGATTGGGGCTAAGTTTGGGAGGGGGTGGCTCTTGCTAGGCCCCGGTTGGCACTGTCGAGGGTTCTGCCCTCGTCGGAAGCAAGTGATGGCTTTGGTATTTGCTCTGCTCCTCCTTGCTTACCTGTCAGTGCTTTAGCTAGGAATGGGGAAGTTTGGGGGCGGGATAGGGAGGAGGTGGGGCGGGGGCGGGGTAGGGGGCGGGGTTTCAAGTGCAGGTGTTAGGAGTCACTGGGTTGGGGGAGGAGGAAGAAAAATGCTATTTTAGAGTAACGTGGTTCTCACACCACAAAGTAAACCTAAATAAGCTTCATGCTGTATTTGAACTAGTCGGGGCATGTTATTGGGAGGAGGTTGGGGGGATTTTGGTTATGTTAAATGTTTGATGTTGAAATTGTTGCATGTTGAATTCAAACTTTTTAACAAGTCCTTGATGTTTCAATTTGAAAGTGACCAATGGGGCTGAGGCTGTGTCCACTGAGGCTAAGATGACTGCCTTTCCTGATTGGCCTTGGCTTTTCCATACATTGTGTGACCCTTGCCCTATGACCCTTTGGCTGACCTTACCGGAAGCCATGACGACAGCAGCCTTTTGCCATTAGACGCAGGGTGATGGTGAGGATTCCAAGGGTTAGACAAAACTGGTTAATCTGAACTAGGTGACTGTTACCTTGCGTGTTTTGTGGCCAAACCACCACCAAAAACCTCACACTGTGATGTAAGTACTTAGTGTAACTAGTAAACATTTTTGTAAAATGTAGAAATGCATGTAATCAGTTAAGTTTTATATTTTACAATGTTCTGTAAAATAAAACTTAGCGAGGTAAATTGAATAAAGGAGCAGTCACTCTCTAACAGATTGTAGGAGAGGTCTAGTTGCATTTAGTCTATTTGACTTGCCCTTAATTTAATATGTGGCAAATCACAATTGTATCAAAGGTTTAGCAGTATAATAGCAAAGTCCTACTCCAGTAAATAAAAGTTGATATGTTTGTACTAACTTTCAAACACTCACCCCTGTCATTACAAAGCATCTAATTGTTACCTTCGTGTGATAAAGGTGGTGGAGGTGGATACAGCAGTCGGAGAACCTCTGGCAGAGACAAATATGGACCACCTGTTCGTACAGAATACAGACTTATTGTAGAAAATCTTTCTAGTCGTTGTAGTTGGCAAGATTTAAAGGTATGTCCTGAGATTTGGTGTCTACATGGTGTGTCTAATGTTTCAAAGGTGCAATGGGTTCTGAATCTGACTTGTCTTAATGTCTTAGGATTTCATGCGGCAAGCAGGGGAAGTAACATATGCAGATGCTCACAAAGAACGCACAAATGAGGGTGTAATTGAATTTCGCTCCTACTCAGACATGAAGCGAGCATTGGATAAACTGGATGGTACAGAAATAAATGGCAGAAATATTAGGCTTATTGAAGATAAGCCACGAACAAGCCATAGGCGGTCTTATTCTGGAAGCAGATCCAGGTAAGTTAAAATACTGGCCAGGGGAGGATACTTTTCCTTACTAAATTCACCTGGAGATCACCTACCCCTACACTCCCCTTTGAACTCAGGGTCTGGGTGCTGTCCCTGAGGCTCTCTGTGCTAGCACTCTGCCCCTTGAGGCACAGTGTTGCTTCTTGCTTTGTTCTGAGTAGTTTCTTAGAGAAAGATTTTCCTGCTGGGCTGGCTTCCAACCATGATCCTCAGGTCTCAGCCTCCTAAGTAGCTAGGATTACAGGCGTGAGCACCAGTGCCCTGCCACTCTTAGTATTGTTTATTTGGTTTTTTCTTTTTCAGGGTGCAGGGGGGGTGAGGGTCTTTTACAGCTGTTGAGGTTAGTGGACTTGGTAGTAAGCAAATATTCTTGACTTGGGTCGTTTGGTAAATAGCATGAACGTGTTCTGGAGATTAAGATTTCATTGTGTTTCTTCTATAGATCACGTTCTAGAAGAAGGTCACGAAGTAGGAGTCGGAGAAGCAGCCGCAGTAGATCTCGGAGTATCTCAAAAAGTCGCTCCCGGTAAATAATGTGGTGGGACTTCTTTTTTTTTTTTTTTGTCCTGAATACAGTTGTACTTGTTCATGGAGGACATGTATGTGCTGACCAAATACTAAAAGAAGTCTGGCTTTTCTTGTCCAGATCCAGGTCTCGGAGCAAAGGTCGATCACGGTCTCGATCAAAAGGCAGGAAGTCGAGATCAAAGAGCAAATCTAAGCCCAAGTCCGATCGGGGCTCTCACTCACACTCCCGAAGCAGATCTAAGGATGAGTATGAGAAATCCCGAAGCAGATCTCGCTCTCGATCTCGGTCCCCCAAAGAAAATGGAAAAGGTGATATTAAGTCAAAGTCCAGATCAAGGAGCCAGTCTCGTTCCCATTCACCCCTACCTGTTGCACCCTCAAAAGCCCGTTCTGTGTCCCCTCCTCCAAAAAGAGCTACTTCAAGATCCCGGTCTAGATCTCATTCAAGATCGAGGTCTAGATCAAGTTCCAGAGATTAACCTAGAACTCTTAAGTTCTTTGCACACTATTATGGAACACTTTCCTACTTGCTTAGGCAGTTACTCTTCCATGTTTATACTTGGCCTCTTCTGCAAGAGGCTCTCCTGAAAACAGGGGCACAGAATTTGATTTGTGGCCAAATTTGATATAAAAAAAAAAGATGAGGTTCTAAAAAGATGGCATGAAGTCACAGACCCTCTCTCCCTTTGTAGAATTAAGAGATAACTTTGATTTTATAGCTTTTGAGCTAAAATAACTTTTGTAAAGATTAAGCTCATTTAGATTTTTTTTAAGTATTTCAGCAGGATCTGCTGCAGGAGTTATTGTTTTATTTGTTTGCTTATTTTTTAAATTAACTGTTTCCAGCTTTGGATACTTCAGGCTTTAGAGGGAGAACCCAATTTTCAATTATGTTGGCTTTTTATAAAGCTTGAGTTATGTAAGATTTAAATAAAAGTTTGCTACCAAGATGATTGCCTTATTGAATAGGTTCACTGTTAAATCCCTTTACACATTATTAACATCTGCTATTTGTGGAGACAGTATAAATTCTATTTCAGTGTAAAGCAAGGCAAGCCTCAGACCAGCAATAAATTACTCAGTTTGGATAACATTGTGCTGTTAATCAAATTTGCCAAAGTCTTTAATCTGCCCCTTTGACAAGTTGAGTTAAAAATAAAAGGTATTTTGTAGTTGCTCTGTTAACACAGTTTTTGCCTAAATATAACTTAAAAGCTAGTGCTTGGGGTTTTGTTTAGCTAGTTAATCCATGTTCTGGAAGTGGTTAGAATTCTCAGTATAGTTTGGTGGTCCTTATATAAAATGGAAGTAGCCTTTGATTAGAAATTTAATGTTGTTCAAAATAGAAAAGCACATCCTGAAAGGTCATTATGCTTAACAGGCACTTAAGAAAGACCATTTGGTGTAGGCATTTGCTGGTAAAGTCAAATCTTCCTAAAAATTTGTCCCCTTTGGTTAGTGGGGTTTTTTTTGTTTTTGTTTTTGTTTTTTGTGATGGATGATTGGATTATCCTTATAAATGTTACACTTTTGTGTGGTCAATTTGAAAAACACTGGAAGGAATACACCAGGCTTTTTGTATTATATGAATGAAATTAATATGTAAACCAAATTACATGGCAGATTTGTAGGAATGAGAAGTTAGCAATTAGTCCATATAGCCATAAGCCTCTAAATAGTTGAGACAGTTGTTAAAGAAATGAGTTACATGATATCCCTTTGTTCAAATACTTACAACTTCATCTAAAAAATAATTGTTGGAAGTAGAGGTGTGACTCCCATGTGGTAGAGCACCAGTGCTGAGCAAAAAAGCCAAGTAAGAACATGAGTTCAAGTCCCAGTACCTACAACCCCCCCCCCCCCAAAAAAAATTAATCCTAGTCAGAAATCAAGATGTAGATGGATTGGCTCAGGTTTAATACCTTCCTTGGAACTGCCAGTATGTAAGTTGAATTGTGATAAGGCATGATGATCTAGGATTGATGTTGTATAATTATAACCAAAGGGCATATAATAGAATGAGGCTTAGTGAAAAAAATACTGAGTCAGGTATCTAGGTAGATACCAGTCACAGAGTAACTAAGAATACCTGGTAAGGAAGGAAAAACTATAATCCTTCAGCTACCTACCTGCAAGAAAGGAAAAAATCCTAAAGGCCTCACCTTAGGAATATTACTGTCCCATAGGTTGCTCTACTGCTCCTGTTATCTTTCCTTGGATAACTTAAGTGAGTTTAAGAGAAGAAAACTGTCTTAATTGTATTTCACTATTTTGCCTGTCCAAAGAACAGAAATGATGGCTCTTAAGAATTGGCTTTGACAAACTTCTTTTATTTTCAGGGAAAGAACGGAAAAACTGAGCCACAGCCTTTTAAGGGGGAGAGGGCAATATTACAGTGAAATTTGGCTATCTAAAAGTATGCAACATCTTCAGCTGGGCTTTCTGTTGTTAATGTGACATTACATGGCAAGAGACATTTGACTACATTGTTAGCCACCCCAGTAAGTGGGTGGTACAATTTTTTTCTAGTAATGGCAGGGGCCAATTTCCCCATGTGTAGACCTAAGTCATTGGATGTACAAACCACCGTACTTAAACATTGGCCTACTTGAGAACGTGGAGTTGACTGATTTGAAATACCTAGTTCCTTGCTCTAATTAGTGAGCAGATTTTGGAGAATCAGCAACATGCCACACAGATCAGTGGCTGATAGCACAAGAGAAGTAAGGAATGTCCCACGCCCCCATCCTGTACTTGATAGTGTTCTGGATTATACCACAGTGCCTTTATGGCCAGTTTGAGTCCTACCCATTCCTTCAGCATTTATGTTCCCACTCCTGTGTTACTGCCTTTCATCTTGGATATTTTTTCCACTTTGTGTTAACCTATTTTATGCTTTATCTCAATAAAATGCTTACTGAGGGCAAGGCTTGTTTGAATTTATTGTGTATTTCCACTTTGCAACAAGTTCTTGGCAAATGATTATTTGCCTTGGGAGTTGGCATTGGCTAACCTGCCAAACATCAGGAAATGATCTAGGTTTAGAAATAAACTTGGGATGGACTTGGCAGATGGTTTATCTTGGGCATGTCATCAACTCTTAGGCTTCATTGTCATCACTGAAATAGAGAATCAGCATGGGACATGAAGATGAGTGCAGTGTATAAAGTACAATGTAATAAATGATATATGAAGGGTTCTGTGTACTATCATTCATTTGGTTTGCCCTTTTTGGTATGTAGTAGTCAAAACATGTTTACAGTACAATTGTTTCTCTCGGATGAACTAGTAAGTCTTTAAACAAATTTCCCTAGTCTTGGACATAGGGGTACTCTAACGGTTCAATTAATACTTTAATACTATCTCATTACTTATTCTTGCTTTCAGAGAACTTACCCAGCTTTAGTTGCTGTGGTGGATTCCAGTTCAGATACATGATGGTCAATGCTAGTATGAACACTTCGTTTAAATTTAGTTTTACTTTCTAAAATAATGTAGGGCAAGAGGTCTAGTTCAGTTGGTGGAGGCTTGTCTGGTACATGTAGTACAATTAAAAAGGTTCCATTCTCTGTATTTCCTGTAAATTGATAAACCTAGAGCAGTCTGTTGTTTTTAAGTCAGGTTTCACTAGCCCTGCCTGGCCTTGAACTTGATATTCTGCCTCCCAAGTGCTGGGATTACAAGCATGAAACCACTCCCAGCTGTGTTTCCATTGTACACATTTCATTTGACCCAAATTGTAGCAACATCTTTTGAGCAATTCTATAGTTACCTCTGTAAATATAGCACTTGGCCACGATCAAAGTCTTGTTTTGGTTGTTTCTGCTGTTCTGGGGATTGAACCCAGAATCTAGTGCTTGTCTGGCAGGCTTTCTACTTGAGCCAGTATCCTTTCTGGTCCCCCCCACACACACCCGCTTTGTTTCTTCCTAGAATAGGGTCTTGTGTGTTTTGCCTGGAACCACTGTTGTCCCCTTATATGTCCTGAGTATCTGGGATTACAGTCATACCATGATGCCTGGGTTTATAGTTTTTTGGGCTGGCCTGCCTTGAACCTTTGCTCTCATTTCTACTTCCTGATATCTGAAATTACAGGTGTACACCCACCATGCCTGCTCTATAAAGGACCAGTTGTTTGCAATGCTTCCCTCACTGGAAGATGTCTACCCACTGAGGACCAGTTTAGTCTCAAACCACTTAGGGATTCAATTTCCATAGTTAACTTGCCCCTCCCTACCTTAGGCTCAAGTATCCCAGGGAACAAAGCTTGATTTCTAAGCTCCACCCCCATTAGGCTGATAGAGAGTTTTTCTGCAACTGTCCTCATCAAGAACCTTTATGTTGTCAGAGTCCTAGGCAAAAGGCCTGGCTTGAGCGTTCCCTGAAAATCCGTAGAGCTGAGCAGCGAGATTCCAACAGATACAACTTGAGGTGATGCAAGGGAGGACTTTATTTTGGCCACACTGGGGAGAACAGAGGACTGGCTACTTAAGTACTTAGTTGATAACTGACAAGAGCTTCAGAATTATATAGGGGAAGGATTTTTGTAAATCCCTATTTGCCAGAAGCATGCATGTAAAGCAGTCTTGGTCAAACTGCCCAGTTCAGTGGGACCCACCAGCTCTGGGAGTCCTGATTGAGAGCTGTTGACTTCTCATTGAAAATTAATCTGTAAGGCTCACTTCATAGAATTTGAGATAAGCTGAGGAAAAACGACTCAGGAGCAAACGAGTTGGTCAAGAGAGTGCTGTTTCCTTCAGATGAGCAAAGGACAATTTCAAAAGGTCTCCTGTTTGAAAGGGGAGTTTCTAGTCCATAGTGGGAGTTTGAATTCCAAGTCCCAATACATGTGTTCAAGGTTCTATCCTCCAATCATCCAGCGATGACCTCCAGGACAGAAATCAGCCACCTTCTTGTATTTTCTGTTTTCAGTCCTGAGGATATATACACTTGCAAGCTCAGAAATGGGTTTACTGTCTGTGTGCCTGAATATGTGTACATGCACACGTGCTGGTGCTTGATCTCGGCCTGGGCCCTCTAAGCTTTTTTGCTCATAGCTACCATTCTACCACTTGAGTCACAGCCCCACTTCCAGCTGTTTTGGAAGCTCATTGGAGTTGAGTCTCACAGACTTTTCCTGCCCAAACTTAGTTCAAAACTTGATCTTCAACTCTCAGCCTCCTGAATAGCTAAGATTACAAGCCTAAGCCTGGTGGTTTTACTTTTCTTGTGTGCTTTATTATAATTTGTGTGGAATTGTTGAGTGTCGGCAAGTGTTCCTGCTAGCACAATCTGACATGTTGCTGGAATCAAAAGTGTGTTGGCATACAAAAGGTGTTTCCCTAAAGTCCATGGACTAGTACACTGGTGAATTCAATGTTCCTGTAGAATTATTGCATTAAACATTAGGTTCACCCTTGTGTCTGGTGTTAACATGAGGAAAACATTGGAGCTGTGATTTGAATAGAGAACTGAACTTGCTAAGTAGTTCCTGAAGGCAGACTGGCTGACTAACTGGGCAAACTGTCTTTATAAAGGAGGTAGAACCTCCCACAAATCACACCAACTTGGAAAGTATTGAAGCAAGTGAACCAGGTAGTAAAACCAGCATATAGGGTCAACATATATTCACAGTAGAGGGCAGAAAAAGAAATCTCAGTAAGGCAACTCCATGTTAATTGTTCCTGGGTCTCAGTTCAAATTCTGCTTATCTCAATCATGATCTAAAATCTTTGCAGTTGGGAAGTCATGTGTTTGTATAGGCTCACCATTTTCTTTTAACTCATCTGATACCTAAAATAAGCCTTTTGGAATCCAGAATAAGCAGAGTCTGGGGAGAGAGAAGCAACATGGTGAGGGTGATGATGGTGATGGTGTACGTGTTGGTATCTATAGTCTTCCATTGTTAATGACAAGTAGTACCCTTAAGCAATACAGTCCTGTTCCTAATAATAGGGGATGTGACTGAAGCTTGACATTGCTGCAAGGCAGAACATGTGTGATACATTGGCATGGCAACTAGGAGAGTTCGATTCTGCATGCGTTTAGCCCTGCTGATCCCACCAACTGGGGACATTTGTCCACAATGTGAAACTTGTTTTCATATTGGTTGAGGGAAGCCTAGAAGTCTGGGAGTCGTGACCTTTTCTGTAGAAAAGTAGGTTAAAAGTCCGTTGTGAAGAGGGAGTTGCCGGGCTCTGGAATTCTTGAGGTAAATCAGTTAATGACAAGTATTTATGGAGTGCCCACTTGTGCTAGGTATTAGGGGTACACAGCCTGTATCCTTCCCTTGTGTAGCTTGCCATCTTTTAAACTCTTGAATTACTTGAATCTGTGTTTAGTTATAGCTATGACTGATTTGTGTAAGAAAGATAAGTATTTTGTGTTACAGGAACCAGTAAAATTATTTGAACCAAAGGCATGCGTGGCTCTAGCAAGCCTGAGGCCCTGTGTTCAAATCCCAAGTATGGGGGGGGAGTTAACTAGAGTGGTCAACTGGAGGCAGAGATCAATCAAGGACATTGAAAAGGAGCAATGGCTTGCCCAAGTACTGACAAAGTACTGACCCGTGCTGAAAAAGAACTATATCATCATTTTATTTTGGGGAGCAGTGACGGATTCTGAACTTGAGCCACGGTTCCAACTCTAAGGGAATCCTTACGGAGTTGGAATGGAGGACCAGAAAGACAAAGTGCTGTACCCAGCTCACACCAACAGCCAGGGTCGGTGGGCTCACCCAAGGCCAGCACAGCGGGGGCCGTCCCTCATTTCCTCTGGCGGTGCCCGCCCTTCACCGTCTGGGGAGGGGGGCAGTGTCCTGACGCGCCTTGACTCTCCGTGTTCAGCAGCCACCCGACGGGGTGAGGTCAGGGGTGCAGCCTGGTCACCCACTGGCCAGCTCGGAGCCCATCCCGCTGGCTCTCTGGCCAATGGTCCTCACCGCGGCTGCGTGCCGTTGGCTGTGATGCAGGCAGAATCTCTCCCCGCCCCGTCTGCGCAGCAGACGGGATCTGGGGAGAGGGGCCATTAGGCCTGCGCCACACCGCGGGGGCCTCGCGGGCAGGCAGGCCGGGGGGCGCGCGGGCGCGGCGGGCCGGCGGGCGCGGGTCCTGCGGGGACGGGCCCGCCCCCCTGTGCGCGCAGGCGCGCTGCCCGGGCTCCGCCGCAGCTCGGCGCGGGGCAGCCACCGCCGGCCTTGCAGGTAAGCGTCGCGCCTGCGGGCAGGCGGGCGGGCTGGGGCCCCGGCCATCCCGGGACGCCGCGTCCCCCGCCCGGGCCAGCACGGCCACCGTGACACGCCTGGTCCTCGCTCCTTCGAGCGCCTGCGGCGGGGCCCGGGCTGGGGCGATCGCTCGGCAAACCGGGTGTCCGTGGCTGGGCGGCGGCGGCGGCGGCGGCGGCGGGGCTCCCCGGCGAGCCGGTCCCGCGTCCCCGCTGCGGCCAGGGGGCGGGAGCGGCGGGGAGGGGGGTGGGCGGAGGCTTCCTTTCTACAGAAATGTCAGCGAAGAAGAGTTTTGCATTGATGGAGGAAGGGGTGGCGGGGGTCGGGCTTGGGGTTTTCCTAGGGAATGGGCCATTTGGCAAACTTTCTTTTTCGTGCCATTGGTTTTTCCGTGTGTGTTCTCATGAAACATGGGATTTCTAATTGTTTTTTGGAGGGGGGGGGCGGGGAGATGAAGGGAAATAATAAAAAGAATTCCGCCATTTTGACGTTTAAAAAAGTAACTGTTCTGCAGAGCCCAGGGATCCGCGGGTGCGCCCCGCCCTCGCGCCCGCCGCGCTCTGGGTCCCGGGCGGCAGGTGGCGGGCGTGGACGCCCGGGGCGCGCTCCCGGCCTCGCGCTCCCAGCCGCTGGCGGCGAGTCTGGGGGCGCTGACGGTGTTGGGTGCACGCTGTGTGTCTCTAGGGCACAGCTCCCCCTCCACCCCCAGCGCCTTCACCTCGGACTTGTATTGGATGTCAGTGGTAATACAAGGGCTTGAAGCGAAAGGGAGTGGTGTTGGGGGTGGGGGCGGGTGGAGACACTGGCAGACAGCAAGACTACTTGGACACATTGATTGAATGACAATTGAGCGTCTACAGTAACCACTGCCCTGGGCTGGGGAAGGTTTTGGTCTTCTAAGCCGGGTTCCCTGGAAACAGGACTCTGAGAGTGAGATTAGAGTGTAGGAGTGGCCTTGTGAAGACCTCCGGGATGAGGCTGAGAAATGGAAATACTGATGTCGCTTTAACAGAGAGAATCTCATGAACGGAAAGCTCTGCAGAGGTGCCCTGCGTTAAGACAAGGGCATTTCAAGAGGGGGCATTTCTACCTCTGTATCTCCTAATCAGGGCTACATCCAGATGACAGCAGCTGGATGAGGCAGCTCACCTGGCTGGACACCTGACACCCTTTCTCCAGTGTCCCAGAACCCAGCTCATTCATTACAGGCACATCTCAGGCCGCATTTTCTTCTTCCCTTCTTCAACCTGTAAGTGTTGTCCAGCAAGGTCTCACTCTTCTCTCTGTACTCCTTTCTGTATTCTAAATGTTACTCGTATATGATGACTTCCAAATTTACATCCCAGCCCAACTTTATCCATCACCTTTAGGATATAAATTCTCCAACACAGGGGCCCCAAGTCTCCCTCCAGGTATGGAGGACAGGGGAAGGCTGGTGGAGGATGAGGTCAGAGGGGAGGACGGGTCAGAGTCTGTAAAGTAAGACTTAGATTCGATCCTAAAGGCCACGGAGAACAATTGAAAAAATGTTAAATAGAGAAATTACATAGTTGGGGGGGGCATATTTTAAAGCTTTTCCGTATCTGATAATGTTTTGAACCCTAGGGCCTTATACGTACTAAGCATAAACTCTACCCCTGGACTATTTGTTGTCCCAGCCCTCTTCCTGGAGCATCAACTGTAAAGAAACAGTGGAGGTGCAGAGATGGGCTCGGAGGCATTGCCACACATCCAAGGAAGGCTGACCGTGGTTAGGACCGGCATAGTGTTAGTGAAGTGGCCACATATTGAAATGTGTTTTGAAAGATGCATTGTCAAGGCAATTAGAATATGTCTCTAAAGCTGTGCTGTCCAAATATTAGTCATAGCCACTGTTACTATTCAAATTTAATTAAAGTAAAACAAAGGTACAGTAGTACACACCCATAATCCCACATCTCAGGAGGTGGAAGCAGGAGGGTTATGAGTTCAAGGCCAGCCAGGACTGTGTAGCAAGACCCTCTCTCAAAAAACAAATTTACAGCCAGGCCCAGTGGCTCATGCCTGTAATCCTAGCTACTCAGGAGGCTGACATCTGAGGATTTTGGTTCAAAGCCAGCCTGGGCAAGAAAGTCCATGAGACTCTTTTTTTTTTTTTTTTTTGGTCCAGTCGTGGGGCCTGAACTCTGGGCTTGGGTGCTGTCCCTCAGCTCTTCAGCTCAAGGCTAGCACTCTACCACTTGAATCACAGCGCCACTTCTGGCATTTTTTCTTTTTACTTATGTGGTGCTGAGGAATCGAACCCAGGGCCTCAGGCATGCAAGGCAAGCGCTCTACCACTAAGCCACCTTCCCAGCCCCCCATGAGACTCTTTTTTTTTTTTAGTCCAGTCATGGAGCCTGAACTCTGGGCCTGGGCACTGTCCCTCAGCTCTTCAGCTCAAGGCTACCGCTCTAACACTTGAGCCACAGCGCCACTTCCAGCTTTTTTTCTTTTTGCTTATGTGGTGCTGAGGAATCGAACCCAGGGCCTCAGGCATGCAAGGCAAGCGCTCTACCACTGAGCCACCTTCCCAGACCCTCCATGAGACTCTTATCTCTAATAAACCACCAGAAATTTGGAAGTGGAGCTGTGGCTCAAGTGGTAGAGCACTCTCCTTGAGTTGAAAAGCACAGGGACAGCATCCAAGCCCAGAGTTCAAACCCCACAACTGACAGAAAAAAAAAATACATAAAATGAACAGTTTAGTTCAGTTAGTCTCAGGAGCCACATTTCAAGTCCTGAGTAGCCACATGTAGTTAGAGGCTATATGTTAGGCAGCATGGGTTTAGGAAGAATATTTCCATCATCACAGAAAATCCTGGCAGTGTTGGTAAGGCACCTGAAACAGTAGACAGCACATTTTAGGTGTGGAATAAATGTTCATTTCTGAGTATATCTGTTACACCAGTAGGTCTTTTAAATTTTTTTTCATTTAAGCCAGTCCATCTCTGTGAAATGCCTAATGCCTTTGGTTTATGAAAACAGGATATTCTTACCCTGTCCCATCTTTAGATACACAAATGCATTCAACAGGTGTTTTAGTGTCCACTTTGTGCTTGTGGTTGTGGGGAGTGGTGGGCAGTGGGCATGAAGGAACATGATCAGGACCATGCCACTGTCTCAGCTATGAACACTAGTGTGAGATTTATCTCAGTATTTCCCCCTATGCCATTTCCTTATTGGGATGAACTTGGATGAAGGAGAACCTAGTGTTTGAAGGCTCTGAGTCTCCAGAAAAGGAAAGAGAGTGCTACTACTGGGATGGAATAGGGGTAGGGGGCTCAAGAATGAGATGCAGCTGGGCAGCAGTGGCTCACTCTGTAATCCTAGCTACTCAGGAGGCTGAGGATTGTGGTTAAAAGCCAGCCTGGGCAGGAAAGTCTGTAAGGCTTTATCTCCAATTAACCACAAAAAAGCTAGAAGTAGAGCTGTAGTTTAGAGTGCCAGTCTTGAAAAAGCTAAGGGACAGCACCCAGACCTTGAGTTTAATCCCCAGTACAAGTACAAAAAAAAATTAATCAATGAATTTGTCCAGGTACTGATGGCTCATGCCTGTAATCCAAGTCTTCAGGAAGCTGAGTACGGGAGGATTGTGGCTCAAAGCCTGCCCAGGCAGAAAAGTCCATGAGATTCCATCTCCAAAGTAGCCAGCAAAAAATCAGGGCTGGAGGCATGGCTCAAGTGAGAGGGTACCAGCTGAGCAAGCAAGCAGACAGAGTGAGCAAGCACAAGGCCCTGAGTTCCAATTTGGGTGCGACTGAGGTGGGGGGGGTGGGGATATGAGGTAAATTTGGACTGACTTTATGGTGAATGCCTATAGTACCAGCACTGAGAATGTAGAGTCCAAGGTTACTCTGGGCTGTATAGCAAGACCCAGTCTGAGGTTAATTTATTTGGACTATTCATTCATGAGGATATTAGCCAGGAAAACAATCAGTCTGAACAAAGCTTCCAAGATTCAACACACACTGTCTGCCAAGTCCCTCACTCAAGCCACCCTGTCCATCCTCACAGAGACAGAGTGGAGGGGAGTGGGGGGCAGGGAATGGTGTGGTTAGAGCTCTTACAGAGACTTGGGTAGAACCAGGAACCAGACTCTATGCTTGTCTGAGGATGCCCTGCTCTGCTCAGTCAGGGCTGAGGCCTTTCCCTGCAGATTGCTGGCTTGAGGTGGCTAGCTCTACCTCCCTTCCCATTTCCATTGCTTTTGTAGCAGAAGTCCCCTCCTGATTGCCCCGAGGCGGCCTGCATTTGGCTTGTAACCATCAGGATGGAGGGACATGCAGAAATGGAGATGCTGAGGACACTGAAGGGCCCTTCCACAGGGGAGGTTAGTGTGCACCTGGTGGCCAGAGACAGCTCAGGTTCTGGTCCTCACCTGTCCCCAACTGCCTTCATCCTTCCAGGTAGGTCAAGTAAGGTATCTTGAGGAATAGCATTTCTGTACCTGCTCAAGTGGAAGGGTGGAGGGGGAATTAACACTTTTAACTTTCCTACACCTGGCTTTTCTTCACCTGCCTACACATTGTGGCAGATTTGAGGCAGGGCCACTAGGTTCACCAGTGAGTGCCATGTCTCTATGTGTGTATCCACTCACAGCCACCTCGGCCACACTTGGCCTGCCCAGTAGGACCCTGGATGTGTCCTGCTTCTCCCGAGAGCCAATCCAGGTGGGCGCCCTGGAGCGAGGGTCTGGCAGCGAACCAGTGACAGCCACCGTTCTGCCACAGATGAATGCTGGACCAGGGCCCAACACTAGTACCAGCACATTACGGCTGCTGGAATGGACGGAGGCTTCGGCCACGCCCCCTGGGAGTGGCCTACGGGTCAGTGCCCATAGGGATTGGCTATTCACAGCTAAGGGGTAGGACCTAAGCTAGAAAAGCCTAGCTGTCAGAGATGCAGACTCCTGCGGTTGGTCAGTGCTGTGAATGCAAGCCTTTAGGGGCGTGGCTTAAGTTAAAGCACACTGATCTCCTGGAGGCGGAGCTTAGAGTGCCTTAGCTTGGGACTGGACAAGAAGGTGCTTGGGGGCGGGGCTTGGAGGGGGCGGAGCCAGGTCTGCAGGAGCTTGAGGTGGTGTTAGAGATTGGGAGACTGCACTGCTCCCAGGTGGTCTAGGGGTCGCCATCCTCAGACTCTCCCACGCCCCAGTTCCGGATAAGCGAGTACACGCCGCTGAAAATGGTGGGAGTGGAGCAACCACTGAACCCCGAGCGGCAGCAAGAGAGCTTGGCCGAATGCGAAGATGGCGGGGCCCCCACTAGAGGTGGTGATTCAGGCACCCAGCATCCTGGTAGGAGCCAGATCCCCGGGCCCTGAGCTGGGAGCACAGTGCAGGGTGGGCTAGGCCTCAGTTTCCCTGAGGACCCTGGGCTGGGGGTGGGGTTCATCATGGTCCTGATGGAGAAGGCTGGGTGGGGGTCTGACCAGCGCCAAGAAGGGACCATGGTGAGGCTGCTAAGTGGTGAGGACCCTGAGGCCCAGTTGGCCCCCACAGGGGACCCCCCTCAGGACCCTCCAGAAGAGCCCTCTCGGGACCCCACAGAGGATCACAGCACCTGTCGGTGCCAGGCGTGTGGGCCTCAGGGTACCTGTCCAGATCTTGGCTCTTCCAACAACGGTTGCCCTCAGCTGTTCCAGGAGCGGTAAGGGGGAGGGGAGGGGGGCACAGCCTTACTTGTCTGAATTCAGCCTTCAAAGCCCCATTCCTGCTCAGGCTTAGGAGGGGGGCAGGCTGGTGCATGGACTTTCCTACCCAGGATCGTTTTGAACCATGATTCTCAGATCTCAGCCTCCTGAGTAGCTAGGATGGCAGGTGCTGCTTTTGCTGAGGCAGCTTCTCCCTCAGGTCAGTCATTGTGGAGAACTCAGGCTGCACGGATGTATCTGATCTACTCAAACCTATGAAGAAGAGGAGGCACAGGGAATACCAGAGCCCATCAGAGGAGTCGGAGTCTTCCATGGTAAGAAGATGGCCTCCCTGGAGGGGGAAGGGGGAGACTATAGCCCATTCCTCAGCTCCCATTACCTGGTGAGTCCAAGACATGGGGCTAGATATCCATTATGACTCATCCTGAGTTTTAGATTCTATCTTGGGTCAAGTCCTGTCCTTGACTGAAAAATAAGTGAATGAATTGCTCTTGATTTTCTGGAGCTACCATCTCAACCTAGTGTCATTTGGCACAGTCCTATGAACTGGCTTCAGAATGGATGTGTGGGGGAGGTGGAAAACAGTTCCTGAAGTCCAGAACCAAGGCAAGGGGTTAGAAAACATAGAGCTCTAGTTGCAGAAGCAGGAATAGATAGAGCACAAAGCATCTACTGGGTAGGTAACGTCAACACAGAGAAGGTGTTTGTGTACTCAGTTTCCCCCCTGGGTATAAGAGTTTGTCAAGAGTGTGTAACTGAAAGAGGCGGGGAGGGGTTGGTGCTCACAGGAGCTTTTGCCAGGGTACCAACTTATCCACTGGTGCTATTACTAGTGGATGGCCTAGAAGGAATTCTACCTGTTTAGGGCAGAGCCTGGGAAAGAGTAGGATCAGAGGCTGGACCTCCACCTCAAATGCTGAGGACAGAAAGCTGAGAGCAGGCTTATCTTCTACAGGAGAAGCAAGAAGGAAAGGATGCAGAGAGACAAGCCACCACTACTACCACTCCAGAGAGCGAAGAATGGAGCAGCAGCCAGCCTGGTATGGTGACATGTGAGTGTGTGTGTGTGTGTGTGTGTGTGTGTGTGTGTGTGGAGATGGGAGGTCGGGGGAGAGGTCATGGTTGTGATACAATTTGATATATACATAGATGTTTACCTGTTAGTATATGTGAAAAAGAGAGACAGTGAGAAAGCATTGCTGTATTTCTTTATTCTTTGTTATTAAATTGTGAGTAGGCATCCTTGCCAGCAAAGTCTTGGCTTCAGTATCTGAAGATTTGAGCAGCATTTTTGGCAACACTGGCATTACTTTTCTTTGATGGTCTAGGCAAGCCCATGCTGGTCCTTGATTTGACCTTCCTATTTGGGTCCCTACTCTGGCCTTTTGTTTGTTGTTGTTGTTTGCCAGTTGTGAGGCTTGAACTCGCGGTCTGAATGCTGTCTCTGAGCTTTTTTGCTCCAGTCAAGCACTCTTAACACTTTAAGCCACAGCGCCACTTACAGTTTTCTGGTGGTTAATTGGAGATAAGAGTCTCATGGACTTTCCTGCCCAGGCTGGCTTTAAGCCCCAATCCTCAGACTTCAGCCTCCTGAGTAGCTAGGATCACAAGGCTGAGCCACCAGTGCACAACTTTATTCTGGATTTTTTGGGGAATGAAGGGAGGAGGTCAGCCATAGGGCTTGAACTCTGGGACTGGGCACTGTCCCTCAGCTCTTCAGCTCAAGGCAAGCACTCTACCACTTGAGCCACAACACCACTTGCAGTTTCTCTGGTCGTTAATTGGATATAAGAGTCTCATAGACTTTTCTGCTTGGGCTGGCTTTGAATCATGATCTTCAGATCTCCTGAGTAGCTAGGATTACAAGCATGAACCACCAGTGCCCAGCTATTCTGGCCTTTTGATTCTAAAAAATTTCAAAAAAGATCACATTCACAGTCAGCTCTATCCCTGAGGCCTTTTAGCTTACCACCTCAGTATTCCCAGGCCACAACTGTCAAGTAGAGTAAGTATCATTGATCATACTTGTAAAACAATTTGGTTAATGTCTTTCTCCCTCAAGACCTTAGACTCCATCAACACAGCTACTGAGTTGGTTTTATTAATCACTACATCCCAGCTGCTTAGCCTAGAGCTTGGTTTGGAGTAGTTTCTCAATTAATGTTTGTTCAAGTAGATGAATGGATGATTTGTATGTTGACAATTCCTCTTGGACTTCAGTTTGGTTGCATGAGTCACTGTGTTTCCCATCTCAGAGAGAACCACAAAGATGAGGTCAGTACTTAGATCATCATCCTGCCTCAATGGATCAATCACGGCCAGAGGAGCTGGGCTGTGTCCAAGGTTCTACTTTACCTTCCAACCTCTGCCCACCAGAGTTAATCAATCAGTGTGTGCTGGTCCTGGGGTTTGAACTCAGGGCCTGGGCACTGTCCCTGAGCTTTTTTGCTCAAGCTAGCACTCTACCGGTTGAACCATAGCTCTACTTTCAGTTTCTTGGTGGTTAATCAGAGATAAAAGTCTTATGGACTTTCCTGCCCATGCTTCGAACCATGATTCTCAGATCTCAGCCTCCTAAGTAGCTAGTTATGACACCATAAGCTATCAGTGCCTGGATCCAAATCAAATTTTGTCTCTGTCTTACCCAAGCAGTCACTCCTGAGTCCTAATACTTAGCCCTGTTTGGTTTACAGCTTCATAGACTAACACAGTGAGGAAAGAGATTGTGTCTTTCTGCTGTGACCCAACTACTGTCTTAATTTACAAAAACAAATGTATCCATCAGTGTTACTGTAGCTGGGCTATGTTAGCTAGTACAGTGTTATCTTTTTTTTTTTCAGTACTAGGAATTGAACCTAGGACTTCGTACATACCAGGCAATCACTCTACTACCAAACTACACTATCAGCCCAAAGTTATGCTACTCACTATCTCAATTATGAATGTTAGTGTGACATTGGTTTCTGTGTTTTCTCCCTCTATCTCTTTTCTTTCATTATTTAAGGAAACAAACTATGTTAGTAGGTAGAAATTTACATTGTGACTTAAGCTGTTTATCTGACACATCTAGAGTTGCTGGAGTGTTCTAATGGTTTAAGACTTCGTAATATGTAACTCATGTATAATTCAGACCTTCTCTCTCAAATAGCTCCTTCATCTTTTCAGCTACCCTTTTGGATGAAAAATCATTTTCTGACATGCTATGAAAAAGTCCTTACAACTTATTTATTGATAACTATTCTAATAATCTTAGCAGTTAGATGTCATTCACCACTGTCATATGGTATCTCATTCTGTCCACATCTAGATCAAGTGTCTGCAGTGGCATTCCCTAGGATCAACTCATCACTTGTCAGTCTTTTCAGATTCAGAGATTTCTGTCCTTACAGTGAGTTTTATATATTGTTCTCTTTCTTTCTTTCTTTCAGTTGTGGGGCTTGAAATCTGGGCTTGGGCGCTGTCCCTGCGTTCTTCAGCTCAAGGCGAGCGCTCTACCGCTTGAGCCACAGCGCCACTTCTGGTTTTCTGGTGCTTTGTTGGGGGATAAGAGTCTCACGGACTTTGCTGCCCGGGCTGGCTTTGAACCGTGATCCTCAGATCTCAGCCTCCTGAGTAGCTAGGATTACAGGGAGCTTTTTTGTTCAAGGCTAGTACTCTACCAGTTTGAACCACATCCCCAGATCCCGCTTTCTGGTGGTTAATTGGAGATAAGAGTCTCACAGACTTTCCTGCCCTGGATAATATCAAACTACAATCCTCAGATCTCAGCCTCTTGAGTAACAAGGATTACAGGTATAAGCCACCGATGCCTGGCTCTTTCCTAGCTTTTTAAATGTCCGTGCTTTATGTGTACATATTTATGTGACAGGAGTTATTGTGTTGCTGTTGTTGTTGTTATTGTCAGTTATAAGGCTTGAACTCACTCCTGAGTAGCTAGGATTACAGGCGTGAGTCACCAGCACCCAGGATAGAGACACTTCCTTAATTGAAGTCCCTAATCTGTTTACCACAAAATGTAGGCTATGTTCAAGACATAAAAAGGTCCATTTATGCTCCCCAGAAGCTGAAGACAAGCTGTCACTAGGTAAACAATGGTCATCACAGAGTTCCGCCTCTTCCGCTTGCTGTTTCCAGGAATACATCCTCAGGAAGCATACATTAAACACAAGTACCAGACTCTTGATTAAACTTTCAATGTTTTTCTCCTTTTAGTACCAAGAACTCATGCATGATAAACACATGTTAAGACCACTGAGCTACATCATTAGCCCACTTTACTGAAATTCATCTTAGGATGAATTTGCTAGCCAAGCTATGTAAGAGATAGGTCAATATAGAGACATATCTGCAGCACAGTTAAACCAACAAGAACAATGAGCATCCTGGTGATTGCTTGTAATTGGTGGTTCTTTGGCCTCCTGTTCTTCTCATTACATTTTCTGTAAACATACATTTCCCACTGTTGGGAAATGGTTGGATGTTCAGAGATCAAAATAAGCAAGATACAATATCAGCACATAGGAAGAGCTCACAGAGCCAGATATAGAAAAGGGAAGTTATAATGTAGTAGCACAAGTATTGTGCTTGAAATATATCAATGTGAAAGACTGTCAAAGAACACATTCTGCCTCACGGAGTCAAGGAAGGCTCATTAACTCCATCCACCCACCCACTTACTTACCTAACCATCAGTCCATCCATTTACCCACTCACTCACACATCTATTCAACCACCCAACCATCCATCCACCCACCCATCCATCCATCCCTCCATCCATCCACATATCCATTCTTCTAGTCAATTAGCAAACATTTGTTGGATATCTATTCTGTATAAACCTCTGAGCTAAGTGCTAGAGCCATATCCAGGTCTTGCAGGATGAGAAAAGAATAAGAATTGTAATGGTGGAGAGTCTAGTAGCAAGAAACGGAAGAAGTACAGCCTAAAATTCTTAGATCTGCTCTTGCTTCATTCCCTTTCTTCTGGAAGAGATAACTCTGGATAGGCTTTGGGAAAACATTGTAGGGGACATGATTATTCTGAAGGACAGTCTAGGTTTCACTAAGGACAGGTAACCCAAAAGGATGTCCTTTAGATTGGAGTGTTGGTATAAATCTCTAAGAAGTTTGCTGGCTCTGTTGAGCAGCTGATAGATGAAAGTCTTGCTTTGGCCCAGCTAGGTCAGGTTATTGGGACTTAAGATTTGGTACAGTGATGGGAATTTAGGCAGCTGCAGGAGAGATGCTTCTAACTGAGGAAAAACTATCTTTTTGAATCACAAACTCCTCCAAGTTCAAGTATAGCCCAAGCCCAAGCAGCAGTCACATAAACCAGAGCATGGCAGAGTTAGGTTCCAGGTCAGACAGACATAGGAAAGACCAGCAAGGACAAATAACATGAACCAAGCATTTTGGCTTTCATAAGGTTCTCAGACAGTGTCTTTTACAATACTCATAAACAGCCCTCTGTGATAGATGAAATGATCTTGTGTGTGTGTGTGTGAGAGAGAGAGAGAAAGAGAGGGGGGAGGGAGTGGGGGGAGAAGGAAGGGAGGGAGGGAACGTGTAAGGGCCATTCCTGGGACTTGAACTCAAAGTCTGGGTACTGTCCTGGGGTTTTTGACTCAAGGCTAGCAACCTACCACTTGAGCCACACAGCTGCACTCCCAGCTTTCTGGTAGTTAATTGAAGATAAGAGTTTCACAGACTTTCCCTGCCCCAGCTGGCTTTGAACCACAGTTCTCAGATTTCAGCGTACTGAGTAGCTAGGATTATAGTATGAGCCACTGGTGCCTAGCCTAATCATCTGCATTTTAGAGATAAAAAAACAAGGCTTATAAGTTTCCAGAAGCAGCTGGATATGAACTTATTCTTGTAAGTCAGTCTGTGGCCTGGCAGGAACCCCGCTGACCTGGTCAGCCTACCTTCCAGGTAATTGACTACTTCAGCTTCTTGGTGGGAGGCTAGGACTCCATCTACAGGAGAGATCACCTCCCCTGCCTAGAACCCTGGAACCTAGCTGGGGCTATAGGCCCTGACTATAGAAAGTGTGTGTGTGTGTGTGTGTGTGTGTGTGTGTGTGTGTGTGTGTGTGTGTGTGCACCTCTGTGTATATATGAGAGAGAGAGAACATGCTCGCACATGCTCATGTCTGGGAGAGGAGAACCTTCCCTTTATCTAGGAGTACACAAGGATGTAAGCACATATGTGTTTCTCTATGTATGCCTGTAAGTAATTTAGGGGAAGAAGTTAAAAGAGTTTCTTATTTCTGCATGTCCTCTCTCCTCCATTTCTCCCCCCTGTGTTTCATCTTTCCTTTATGAGCTGAAGCAACACTGTTTACTGAGTACTCTGGCTCAGGACTTGCTACTCCTTTTTGCCCTCAGTTACTCTTCAGAAGACAGGAACCTCTGTAGCTGGTCCGTGACTTTCATTGTGGTATAAACCAAAGGTTTCTGATGGTGGCCTGGAGATGGAGGTAGGGGAATGGACAGAACTTGTTGGCTTCATCTGAGACTAAGCCACCTCTGTGACTGGTGCCATCAAAGCCAAGAGAAAAACACAGGATGCATATGGTTTCCAACTGGTTTGCTTTGAAGGTTAACATAAGAGTTCAGTCAGGAGAAACCAAGGAAAGTCATGCATCAGGAGCAGCCCCGGAGTCATCCTGTCTGTTTCTTCTCTGCAGCCTCAGGTGAGAAGAAGGAGGGCTGGTCATGGGAGTCCTACTTGGAGGAGCAGAAGGCTATCACTGCCCCCATCAACCTCTTCCAGGACGTGAGTTGAACAATTTCCATCTATGAAGAGCTTGTCTTGTCTTCCTAGTCCAAAGACCACCACCAGACTCAAGCCTTCTGGTGTTCTCTGTCTGACTGGCAGAATGGACAGGGGAGAGGCTGTTAGGTGCCTGGGGGCACCATCAGGGGCTTCTGGGAGGTGAAGAAATGGGGAGATGACACCCAGACTCACCCAGTTCCTAGGCCTGCAGGTTTTTGATTCTGGTGCCTCTACTCAGCCACATTGCTGACCTTTCTGTGCACTGTGCCAGAGGGGGCTTTTGCGTCCAGATCTGCCTCTCAGCTCTTCTGTTCCTTTCTGGATCCCTGCGTGACAGATTCCACAGACAAATTGCCCCTTTAGGAACACCAAGCGGGTGGGGCCTAAAGGCAGCTCCTTCACCCCAAGCTCGCCAGGCAAGGATAAGGCTGGATGGAAGCTGGGTCCTCTCCACTCTGTGCGTTGACAGTCCCAGGCGGTCACTCACAACAAGAATGGCTTCAAACTGGGCATGAAGCTGGAAGGCATTGACCCTCAACACCCATCCATGTACTTCATCCTCACGGTGGCCGAGGTGAGGAGAGGCTGGCTAATACCCATCTGGTGATGTCACTCAGTGTAGCCTAGGAACATGGTGCCCAGTCTTACAGGGGATAAAGTTGCAATGCAGAGGAAACTAAAAGAGTTCAAGCCAGATGAAATACTACAGGGCCGTAGGCCATTGTATGGTGCAGTGCAGTCCAACCTGAGGAGCTTGAGGCCAGATTCCCCAGGGGGAGTCAAATGGGTCCTTGTCCGTAAGAACTTGCAGGTTCTATGACAGTGACATGCCATGGGGTGCCAGAGGGAAGCTCTTCATTTTTTGTTGTTGTTGTTGTTGTCAGTCTTGAGGTCTCTGGGCCTGGGAGCTGTTCCTTAGCTCTTCAGCTCAAGGCTAGCGCTCTACCACTTGAGTCACAGCAACATTTCCAACTTTTTCTGTTTATGTGGTGCTGGGGAATCGAACCCAGGGCCTCATGCATGCGAGGCAAGTACTCTACCACTGAGCCACTTTCCCAGCCCCGAAGCTCTTCGTTTGGCCTGAGGAGGCAGGAACAGCATAGAGGAAGGACCTCCCTTGCCTGGCCCTGAGAAAGGAGCTGTGCGACTGCACAGGAGCTCCAGGCGCAGTGAGGATTGGGGTGTGGCACGTGGTATGAAGTGCCAGAATCTGAGTTCAATGGCCACTGCCATAAAGAAGAGAAGCACCAAGCTGCAAAGTGGTCAGAGGTTCTGAATTTAGCCATAAATTAACACTAGAGAGCTTAACTGAACCAAACAATGGAGCTCACCTGGAGTAGGCCCCCACCATGCTCTAGCCATGAGCTGAGAGGGCCCATCGCGGGGTGTCCAAGTGAGAGGAGGTAGCAGAAGGAAAGGCCATCAAGGGCCCTGAGCAGCCTCAAGCCTGTGACCCCTTCCAAGTCCCATCTGGGGCACAGGAGGGCAGGAAGCCAAAGAGTCAATCTGTCCTGTACCCAGCACTTGGGCTCATGAGGACATGAACTGGCCTTGCTGAAGGCTGAGTGAGAAGCTTGGGGCAGAGTCCAAGATGGGAAGGGGGAAGGAGAGAAGAGGGAGTGAGAGAAGAGAAGAGAAGAGAGGGGATGGGAAAAGGAGAGGAGAGGAGAGGAGAAGAGAGGGGAGGGGAAGAGAGGAGAGGAAAGGGAAGGGGAGGGGCTGGGAGTGAGGCTTCGTGGTAGAGCACTTGCCTAGCATGCATGAGGCCCTGAGTTGGATTCCTCAGCACCACATAAGAAAACTGAAGGAAATAAAAATTTAAAAAAGAGTGAGAGAAGCCAGGCGCCAGTGGCTCACACTTGTAATCCTAGCTACTTAGGAGGCTGAGATCTGAGGATCACAGTTCAAAGCCAGCTGGGGTAGGAAAGTCTGTGAGACTCTTATCTCCATAAACCACTAGAAAACCAGAAGTGGTGCTGTGGCTCGAGCGGTAGAGCACTGATCTTGAGCTGAAGAGCTGAGGGATAGCACCCAGGCCCAGAGTTCAAGCCCCACAACCGACCAAAAAAAAAAAAAAAAGAGAGAGCGAGAGAGCCAGCCCCGGTGGCTCACACCTATAATACTAGCTACTCAGGAGGCTGAGATCTGAGGATCATGATTGCAAGCTTGTTAGACTCTTATCTCCAATAAACCACTCAGAAAACTGGAAGTGGCACTGTGGCTCAAGTGGTAGAGCACTAGCCTTAAGCTGAAGAGCTCAGGGATAGCGCCCAGGCCCAGAGTTCAAGCCCCACAACAGACAAAAGAGAGAGAGAGAAGAGGGGAGCTGAGGGAAGGAGGTGGGAAGAGATGTGGGTTTGGGAACCTGTCAGCATCAGAACCCCGAGACCACAGGCTGGGCTAGGAGAGGTCATGGTCAGGGGCTGAGTCACCTGCTGGCACTGGAGTCTCTGTGATCCCTTCACGGGGCCAGGTTTGTGGATACCGCCTCCGACTACATTTCGATGGGTATTCTGAGTGCCATGACTTCTGGGTCAATGCCAACTCCCCTGACATTCATCCTGCTGGCTGGTTTGAGAAGACAGGGCACAAGCTGCAACCTCCCAAAGGTAAGGCCTGCCCAGGTTGGGCCTGGGAGGCAGTGAGTTCCATAGATCCTCTCTTCTCCCCTATCAGTCCTCCCTTCCAGCTCCCATGATTGCCAACCCCGCCAGCATCTCCATCATGTTCTCATATGACTACCCCGGAGCCAAGGCAGAAGCCCTTTAAGTGCTCAGGGGTTTCCTGAGGGTTGTGGGAGTCCTCAGGCCCACCCGATTCTGCTGCTTCACTGTGGGGGTCCCCTCAGCACAGCCTAGCCTCTGCACGGCGCTCTGTCATTCCCCCCCGAGGGGCCTAGGTTACAAGGAGGAAGAGTTCAGCTGGAGCCAGTACCTGCGCAGCACAAGAGCTCAGGCGGCCCCCAAGCACCTGTTTGTGAGCCAGAGCCATGTGAGTGCCCCTGAGCGGGAGTGGACATCACCCTCCAGCTGCCCGGGCCACAGTCACCACAGCAAGCCCAGGGAATCTGACTCATCAGAAAAGAGCTCATCTTCTGGTGATCTCAGCTTTCTGGTCTCTCCTGTCAGATGCAAGCCTCGCAGCTGAACAGGGCCAAGGGTCAGGGATCAAAGAGGGGAGGGCAGGGGCTGGTTAGAGGTTTTCCCCAGTTCCTTCTGTCCACCCTGTCCTATCTCATTTTCTGTTGCTATGACAAAAATATTCAAGACTAGTTAATGTGTAAACAAAAGAGGTTTGTGTAGCTCGTGGTTCTAGAGGCTGATGGCACTTCAGTGGTGGGAATGCCTACGGAAGAGATCAGAGATCCAAAGGGTGAGTTTGGAAGTCAGGGGACTTGGGGACTCTTGGCTTTTATTGATTCATTTTTCAAATAAGGATTCACTCTCAAGGGAACTAACCAAGGTTCTTCAAGAACTATACTAGTAGTTCAACCTAATTCTCTCCTGCTAGACACCACCTCTCAACACCATCTCGCTGGGCACCAGCCATTGGGAAACATACTCAAACCATAGCCTTTCCCTATGGCAGGATTGTCCATCCAGGCCTAGGAGCCCCAGGCCCACTGCCTCGGTCTGTGCACTCACATGTCACTAGTTCTTTGCATTCTTCAGTCTTTTGGTGTAAGGTCAAAGGCTATTCCACAAACTTCTTTTCTGCTAACATTGAGGTTCTCGTTCATTCCTAACAGCCTTTTAATGTCTTCAAAGGCAGCTGGCATCTTTCACAGCTAAAGTATCTCATGTAATCCCAAGCAAAGGATCCAAAATACATAAGGAGTTCTTATTGAAAATATTCGTATTGGAGGTATAGCTCAGTGATAGTGTCTGTTCAACATGCATGAGCTCTGTATTGAATCTTCATCATCACACACATGTATGCATGCATGCTCTCTCTCTCTCTCTCTCTCTCTCTTTCTCAACACACACACACACACACACACACACACACACACACACACACACACACAGTTAACATAATGAAGGTTCAAGGTCCCTTTGTGCCACCATTCAGAGATCAGGCAGAGTTATTCTTCTACCCTAGTCCAACCCTAGAGCCCATTCTTTTTTTTTTTTGGTGGGACTTGAATTCTGGGCCTGGACGCTGTTCCTGAGCTCTTCAGCTCAAAGCAAGCACTCTACCACTTGAGCCACAGCACCACTTGCAGTTTTCTGGTAGATTGGAGATAAGAGTCTCTTGGACTTTCCTGCCCAGGCTTTGAGCCATGATCCTCAGATCTCAGCCTCCTGAGTAGCTAGGATTACAGGTGTGAGCCACCTGTACCTGGCATTAGAGCCCATTCTTGCAAGTTCACAGGTGACTGGCAAGGTCCCTCCTGTTTCTGTGACAGGCAGCACAGACTTTTAAGTTGAACTATTATATGTGTGTGTGTGTGTGTGTGTGTGTGTGTGTGTGTGTGCTGGTACTAGGGACTGAACTCAAGGCCTGGATGTTGTCCCTTAGCTTTTTTGTTCAAGGTTGGTACTCTACCACTTGAGTCACAGCTCTACTTCCAGTTTTTTCTGGTTAGTTGGAGATAAAATTCTCATGGACTTTCCTGCCCAAGCTTGCTTCAAGCATAATCCTCAGATCTCAGCCTCTTGAATAGCTAGGATTACAAGTGTAAGCTACTGGCACCCAGCTATTTTAATCTCTCTCTGTGTTTCTCTCTCTCTCTCTGTCTCTCTCTTTGTCTCTGTCTCTCTCTTTCTTTTCTGCTGATACTGGGGCTTGAACTCAAGGCCTGGGCAATGTCCTTTAGTTTTTTCACTCAAAGCCAGACTTTTATCACTAGAGCCACAGCTCTATCTCTCCATCTTCTTGCGGATTAATTAAAGATAGGAGTCTTATGGATTTATCTTCCCAGACTGATTTTGAACTGTGAACCTCAGATCTCAGCTTCCTGAGTAGCTAGGCTTACAGGTGTGAGCTACTGTCACCTAGCCAGGATTTAAATCTTGACCCTGCCATTGACTAGCATTGTGTTCTGGGTCAAACTATGAGCACAATAATATTTATCCTAGAGAATCATGATAAACATGTAGGGAGATGATGCCTTTTGGAGTATGGTGGAAGCCTTCTGCCTGGAATATGGCAGATGCCCAGTTACTACTCATTCCCTCTCCTACTTCCTTTAAGTAAAGAACTTGTCAGTGTTCCCTTCCCCACTGCCTGTCTCAGGCCAAGCCAAGCCAAACCAGGCTTGTTCCAGTATGGGGACTTGTCCTCAGCCTGCCATTCCTTGGATGAGAGCAACAGGAGTCCCACGTAGCTTAGACTTGGCTGATAATTCTGCCCCGGAAGAACCCCTATTTGTAGCCTATTTGTCCCTTTCTTGCTCCTTCTTCACTCCCCAGGCAGGCCTCCTAGATAACTTGCTCCTACATTCAGCAGTGGGCTCTGGGCTAGCTCTGGCTAGCTCTGGCCCTGGCCGTGGCCGCCCTCTTCTTACCCCCAGAGTCCCCCACCCCTGGGCTTCCAGGTGGGCATGAAGCTGGAGGCTGTTGACCGCATGAACCCATCACTCGTCTGCGTGGCCAGTGTGACTGACGTGGTGGACAGCCGCTTCCTGGTGCACTTTGACAACTGGGACGATACTTATGACTACTGGTAGTGGGGGGACCTAGACTTGATCTGCAGGGGGAGGGGGGTGGCAAGGGCATGACCCCTCTCATAGCTTAGATAACAGCAGACCCCAACCAGTCCACTCCTGGCATTCAGATCCCACTCTGGCTGGGGCTAACAGCCTGTCCTGTGGAGTGAGCTGTGTCATAAGACACACAGCTCAGCAATACATGCTTCACCACAGCTCTCCCGTAGATACTACGAATAATATGGCAGTTTTGTGCCCCTTGTCAGCTACCTGAAACTATACTGTGTGGCTGAAGACCCCAGCCCTCCGTGTTTCTCTTGGACAGTGACCGATGATGTGTTCTTGGGTTTCAGGTGTGATCCCAGTAGTCCCTACATCCACCCAGTGGGCTGGTGCCAGAAGCAAGGAAAGCCCCTCACCCCTCCACAAGGTGAGCCTGAAGCCCACCTCCCCGCTCCCCTGCCCTTCACCAGCACCTCAGTAGTGGCCTCTTTAGGGTCAGAATAAGGAGACAGATAGGGCCTGGGGCCTCAGCTTCTTGGCCAAGTTGTTGAGAATCCTGTGTGTGTGTGTGTGTGTGAGAGAGAGAGAGAGAGACAGACAGACAGACAGACAGACAGGAAGAGAGAGAGAAAGGGAGGGAGGGAGGAAGGGAGATAGATGGTCCTCAGGCTTGAACTCGGCCTGGGTGCTGTTCTTCAGTTGTTTGGGGATTTTTGTTTGTTTGTTTTGTGGTTGTTTTTGGTTTTTTTCTCAAGGCTAGCTCTACCACTTTAGCCACAGTTCTACTGCTTGCTCTTTGGTAATTAAATTAGAAATAAGAGTTGCATGGACTACCTAGACTGACTTTGAAACATGATCCTCAGATCTCAGCCTCCTGAGTAGCTAGGGTTACAGGCATGAACCGCTAGCACCCCACCCTTTTATTTTTTATTTTGATTTTTATTATTTATTTATTTATTTTGGTTGGTCGTGGGGGCTGAACTGTGGGCCTGGGTGCTGTCCCTCAACTCTTCAGCTCAAGGCTAGTGCTCTACCACTTGAGCCACAGCACCACTTCTGGCTTTTTTCTGCTTATGTAGGGCTGAGGAATCGAACCCAGGGTCTCATGCATGCAAAGCAAGCACTCTACCACTAAGCAACTTCCCAGCCCTTATTTTATTTTATTTTTTTTGGAGTATACTATCAAACCCTGACTCTGGTTAGACTTAATGGATAAAACTTAGGTGACCTACCTCAGCAGACATAGGGTCCAAAGCAAAGTAAGTGAAGCCTTCCTCCCGGGAGGGTCTCTGGACCCCGTACAATAACGGTTGAGATGGGACTGAAAGGGAACAGAGGGTTACAGGTGATGTAAACTGTGGTTCCCAGACATCCCTGTGAGCTCTTAGGGCACGGCACGCTTTGGTTCTCACCAGGACCCATTCCCTCAGTAGGGTCTTTGCTCCTTCCATGTTTGTAAAACCTGTCTGGGGGCAAAGAACTTCCCTAGTCACCTGGGTGGCTAGACATTCCTCTCCCCTCTTCTCTAGACTACCCAGACCCGGATAGCTTCTGCTGGGAGAAATATCTAGAAGAAACTGGGACCTCCGCTGTGCCCACCTGGGCCTTCAAAATGGTGAGCGTGAGCTGGGAGAGCGGTGGAGCTCTCAGCCAGCCAGGATGGGGTTCTTGCTCCTCCCCTCCCCCACCTCGGTGGTTGGGTTATACATTTCCTGGGCGTAGCATGTGGACCCCCTTCTCAGCTCTCCTGATCTGGGCCTTGGCTTGAAAGCAGCTGTCCTCTTGCAGCGACCCCCTCACAATTTCCTGGTCAACATGAAGCTGGAGGCCGTGGACCGCAGGAACCCATCCCTGATTCGGGTGGCCAGTGTAGAAGATGTGGAGGACCATCGGATAAAGGTGGTTCTGGGACCCTGGGAAACAGACAAGTCATTTGGACAGAAAGTCTATAGACTGATAAAAGGTCAAGTGTATGGCATGAGACATTCTCTCTTCATTGGTGCTCTTTTTGCTTGTCTTCTCTGAGACTTAATCTTGCTATCTGTAAGATGGGCCTAGTAAGTCTTAATCTTACCCAGAAATTGATTAGAGTTGCTAGTAATTTATAAACTGAAGCCCTTGGAAAAGTGGGCCAAGACCAATGATAGTGGAATTAGCCTTTGGGTTTTTCCAATCCAGGACCTTGATTGTCACAGGTCCAAGGGATGGGGAGAGGCTTCTGCAGCCTAGAGGGCCTCCCAGCTGAGCTGGGCTGTGAGAGACATGGCTAACCTTCAAGGATCTTTCTTCTTCAGCTCCACTTTGATGGCTGGAATCACAACTATGACTTCTGGATCGATGCTGACCATCCAGACATCCATCCTGCAGGCTGGTGCTCCAAGACAGGACATCCTCTGGAGCCTCCTCTCCGTGGGTACCCCCAGGATGCTAGCTTTTCCCCTCCCACCAACCCCTGACAACTCTTCCTTCCTGTATCCTGGTATACCCACAGTGAGCTCCAGAATCTGGATTTCCCTGCTCCGGACTACCTGCTACAATAAGCCAAGAAATAGGCCCAGAGACGGAGGGTATGGCTGCAGGTTGCAGTCTTATTTCCCCTAGTCAAGCAGATGTCCTGTGGCAGGACTGGTGGCCCAACCTGGCTCAGGTCCTTGAGAACTAGTTCTTACTACAGCTGACCTTCTGCATTCTGGAGGTCATGTTCTGGCCTCTAGGACCCTATGCCAACTTCTCTCCCTGCCCTTCCAGGACCCAGAGATCCCAGCTCTGCTTCTCCTGGGGACTGCTCCCCCCTAAGCTACAGGAGCCTGCCGCACACCAGAACCTCCAAATATAACTTTCACCAGCGGTGAGTGCAGGCCTCCTGTTCAGAGAACTTCAGGCATGGTTCAAGGATGGCCCCCACAGTTCACTAAAGGGGGCCTGAGTTGGAGAGGGCTCTGTGGGGACAAATGGAGCCCACCTGGGCCTTCAAGGTGGTTGGTGAGTTGTGATGCTCCCTTGAGAGCTGAGTTCATGCCACGTACTTGATCTTCTTCCCCAGAAAGTGTCCCACTCCTGGCTGTGATGGTTCTGGTCATGTCACGGGCAAGTTCACGGCTCACCATTGCCTCTCGGGCTGCCCACTGGCTGAGAGGAACCAGAGCCGGCTGAAAGCAGACCTGTCTGACTCAGAGGCTTCGGCCCGGAAGAGGAACCTCCCAAGCTTGTCCCCTAGGAAGAAGCCTCGCCACCATGGCAGGTGCGGAGCCCAGGGAATCGGGGCCTGGGCGTTCTGGGTGCGGGACCTCATGTCGTCTCGAGCCAGCCGCTGATCCCCTGCTACAGGCCTGGTTTCTGCTCTAGGATTGGACGTCCTCCAAAGTATCGCAAGATTCCACAGGAAGATTTTCAGAGTAAGTGTGGGTCCTCTCCCCATCCTCCGCTCCCCGAGTTTGCACAGAGCACACAGGATTGGTGTTTATAAAACCTAGTGGTTGTGTGCTTGTATGGTCTGTTTTTGGGATAGGAGCATCTCTGGTGTCTCATTGTATATTCAAACTTCCTGAGCCTCAGCATCCCTCACTTGTCAAATGCAGATGATGATAGTTCTTACCTCATGTATGATGGGAGGTCTAAGTGGGACAGTCTAAGTGCCCAGCATACTACCTGTAGGTAGAGTTACTGCTGGGTCTCTCACCTGACTCCCTTTTGCTGCTGCTTCATACTGTTTTTTTCTTGGCGGGGATAGAAGGCTCTTCCTGCAGCCTCAGACCTGCGTGATGAGGTCTTGGCCAATCTCTAGGTCCTCTGATGAGGGATTCGGAAGATCAGATGGTAATGGACCCCACTTCTGCCCACCATTGTATCCCATTGCAGGATAGAAATCTGACCTCCAGAGGGCGCCCCCTAACCAACTGTTGTGTAGAGTTCTTAGGAAGTCCATCTTTCTAGAAAGCTGAGACTTTGTTCAAAGAGGGGCAGAGGGACTCACAAAGGCACAGAAGCACTTCGAGGACAGAGTGACCTCTGCAGGGTTTTCCCCTGCTGTGGCAGAGGGCCTCTGGCCCAGAAGGGACATTGGTTACCACTGACCCTTCTGGAGGAGAGGCCTCACACACCTTCTCTATACAGGCTCAAGGTGTGCTGGTGACTGTCCCATGGGGAGTGCCCGGCTGACCATTGTTGAGACCCCAAGAGGGTTGGTTGTTTGAAAGCATTATTGGAGCCGTTTTAAAACACCATGACTGTCTGTGAGAGCCTGGCTGTGGGCCTCCTGGCCTTCTCCAAGGTGTGAAGAGTTCCAACCTCAGTGTGCCGGAAGCCAGAGCGCGGCCAGGCGGAGGAAGTGAGAGTAGATCTTAGGGGATTTCTGGATGTGCCCCATTGGGTCAGGAGAGGAGGGGATGGTTAGGAGAAACAGCAACTTGTTAATGATTAGGAAGGGGTGAGGGTGGGGGTGGAGGGGGCAGTGCTTGAGTTTGCACTGGCCAGCAGGGAAGAGGGTCACAGAAGCCCATTAGTGGGGCCTGGCACAGGACCCTCAGGCTTCGGGCAGAGGAACAAGAGTCGTGAGAAGCTGAGGCTTAGAGAGAGGCTGGCACAGTGAGATGAGCAGGGAGGCCACAGAGGAGAGGGAACCACAGAGGTTCAACATTTGTGAGTGTCAGGAATTAGCAGGGAAGAACAGCTCTCAGGGCCAGAGGTGTGCCTCCGGTGGTAGAGAGCCTGCCTAGCAAGTGCAAGGATCTGAGTTCAAACCCCAGGACAGCTGAGGCTAGAACAGCCAAGTTGAGTAAGGCCCTGGGGCTGGGCGGGGGTGTGGGGGGGGGTGCCAGGCCTGCCAAAGAAGAGGCCAGGCAGAGCAGCGTTGTTCACCAGATCCACAGGGCCAGGATTCCCCAGCAGAGCAGGAAGTGAAGCTGGGGAGCCAGTCAGGGCTCTGGGGCCAGCTCTGAGAAAGCTGATCAGGACCCAAAGGCCTTTAGGAAAGAAAGGGCAAACGGAACGCACCCCTGGCATAAGAGCCAAGGGTGTTGGGGGAGGGGTGGTGGTAGTCAGGGACCAAGCTTTTGGCAGGCATCTTGAGAGCAGCTCTGAGACCATCTTTCAGAGCTAGAGGCAGGGAGGCTACATCCCAGACTAACGGGTCCAGAGTCACCCAGCCAGTCAGAGCATTTGTAAGTGAGCAGCCCCCTTGACCAGAGCAAGAGCCTCTGGTCACCCTCTTGACTCCACAGGCCCTCTGAAGGGGCCCTTGGCCTGCCACCTGAGCCCGCCAGCCCCGCAGATGGCTTGGTTGTGAGTGGTCTTTGACACTGGCCCTCCAGCCTCCTCCTCTGCCTCACAGCCCTCCCTCCTGATGTCCTGCACCAGTCCTTTTTCCTGTCGGCCCTGTCGACCCACCCTGACCGCTCGCTCTCCATGTGCTGGGAGCAGCACTGCAAGCTCCTGCCAGGAGTGGCAGGCATCTCGGCCTCCACGGTCTCCAAGTGGACCATCGAGGAGGTGAGACACCCCCCCACACACACTCCTCGGCCGCCTCCTCTCCCTTTTTGCCCTGCATCTTCCTCTCACCACACCTGGTGGGGCAAGTCCCTGGGCAGGCGGACCCTCATGCCACTCCTGACTGCCCCTCCTGCTCATCCATCCTGTCCACAGTCCCTCTAGCTACCCGGTGTGGCCGGCGGAGCCACTATCCCACATGGCCACACAAGGTAGATGGGCGGGATAGATATCTAGCAGAAGACTTGGGCTTTGTCCCTAGATTTCAGGAGTAAGGGGCCTCCACACACACACACACACACACACACACACACACACACCAGCATTGAGACACAGGGATCCTCTGGGGCTGATGAGAACAAGCAACGCTGACCCAGCTGTGCAGTTCCAAGGCTACAAAGGCCAGCCCTTCTTCTGCGGGTTTAGTCCGTATCCTGGTCAACACAGCTTCTCTGCTTTCCAAGGTCTTTGGCTTCGTTCAGACCCTGACAGGTTGTGAGGACCAAGCACGCCTCTTCAAAGATGAGGTAAGGTGCAAGTGTAGATGGGGACAGAGACAAGGTCACTGTGTCATTGAGGCAGCAGGAAGCAGGTGCCCTCACCAGCACTCCCCTGACCAGAAGATTGAACCCAGGGCTTCATGCATGCTAAGGGGGTCTCTGTTACCTACACAGCCAAGACTAGTCATAGGGACCCCCATGTCTGGGAAGAACTTGGTATGGACTATGGACCAGCTAGGGATCACCACCTGTTCACATCACCTCCAGGAGGGAAAACACAGACTAGAAACAGGATTCTATTTGCTCTCTGCTCTCTGCCCAGTCTAGTTTTCAAACTTAGCTTCACCAGTGGCATTGAGTTGAAAGATTTAGGGATTTGGGGGACTGGAGATGGAACCCAAAGCTTCACACAGGTGAAGCAGAACACAGAGTATTTTGAATGACACAGGTGTTAGTGTTTACTGCAAGGGTCCTTACACAGACTAAAATCGAGGTCCAAGAGATTAGCAAAGATGAGAAGCAGTGAGTTATAGGTGAAAGAATGGCAGCTCTGGAGACAGTCTATATGAGTCCCAGCCCTGCCAATTTAATTATTTACCTCTGAGCCTGCATCTTTATATAATGGAGACAGAGTGAAGTGTCGACAGGGCAGGGCCATGATGAGTGTTCCAAATGAGGACTGAGTCATCCACCAGGACATCTAGTATAATTAGACGTGATATCACTGGTGTGTGTACATGTATAGCAATATTATAGCGTCCTACGTTCATCCTGTCACTATACCAGAAAGCCTGACTGGGGGAGGGAGAGGCTCTGTAAGTATTCTGTGACTTTTAGTGCATAGTTACTCTCGCAAATAAAGAGCTTTCTCAGAACTGTCTTAATTTGTAGTTTGAAACGAGGAAAGATCTTTGAGTTCTTGTTAAGTCCCCCCCCAAAGAATATATGCATCCTTCCTGTGCATCCCCCCTCCCAAGGAACGTGTGCTCTGCTGCGCAAGCTGTCAAGCCTGGAATGGACAGATCCTCCTCCTCCAGGCCTAGCACAGCTTGCCTCTTCCCCATTCCGAGGGTTCCCCTTGCTCCTTGCCTGTCAATCTCACTTGGATGCATGTGCCGACCCCCCCCCCCCCCAGATGCTCTCCTGTTCCCAGTGAGTTTTGACCAACATGGAGCACACTGAACAGCTTCTGACCTGCACAGGTTGTTGTTTTAGGTTTTTGTTTCCTTTGGTTCTTGTGATTATTATTTACTTTGGTCAAAGGGCTTAAACTCAGGACCTTGTGCATGCTGAGCCCATGCTTTACCAGTTGAGCTCTACCCCTGATCCCCAGATGTTGTGTTTTTTTTAAAGTATCTTTAAATAGCTGTACAAAGGGATTTCAATTCAGCAAATCAGTTTGTAAACACAGTGCATCTTGATCAATGTCACCCCTTGTGCCTAGATGGGTTGTTGTTGGTGGTAGTGGTGGTAGTTTGCCAGTCCTAGAGCTTGAACTCAGGGCCTAGCATTGTCCCTGATCTTCTTCTGCTCAAGACTAGCCTTCTTCCACTTGAGCCACAGTGTCACTTCTAGCTTTTTCTGTTTATGTGGTACTAATAAATCTAACCCAGGACTTCATGCATGCTAGGCAAGCACTGTACCACTAAGCCACATTACCAGCCAGCTCTGGCTGTTTCTGAATTCGTATATATGGAATCAGACAGCATATGTGCCTTTAGCTACCTGCAGTGGTTTTGAGGTCTTCATGTGTTTCCGCTTGTACTTGTAGCTTGTGATTACTAAGACTGCACCAGATTATGAATATGCACAAGTGCTCCTGTTCATGGACTTGTAAATGTTCTCCTTTCCCCAAGGCTGTAGCCTGCTTAGCCCCCCTCTCCCATGCTCTCTAGCTCCACAACTAGCTTTTTCCATCCTGCCTCTTCCCTAGGATATAAGCCCTAAACAATTAGCAGCATTTCACACAGTTACTTCACAATAGCTGCTGGTTTGGAATGAAACAATTTGAAGTAAATTACAGACATCAAGATATTGCACCCCTGAATACCCTAGTTCTTATCTCTGAAACCAAACGTTTTCTCTGCATAATGACAATACGATGGCTCTCGCCCTGACAAATCAAAAGGACCTCCTGGCAATCATTCCATATCCAGGTTTATTTCAATTTCCCCAGTTGCCACATTTTGAGCCAGGATCCAAGTAAGTCCCTCATAATGGATTTTGGTTGTTACATCTCGTAAAATACTTTCTTTC